>NC_136876.1:15842108-15862108 GCF_949152265.1 Phoxinus phoxinus | reverse complement strand
GGAACCTGGTATTTCTTTCATCTTTCTTCATGTGTGTAATAGACATGAACAAGTTCTTTGAAACATGTCTCGTCTTCATGCTCTGTGTTGACTATGGTTTCAATAATAAACATACATTTGCATAAAGCATCCATATTTATCCATGCCCATAATGATTAGAGTATTACAAACTTGAAAAGTATTAATTTAAGGTACATTTAGAACAAATAAAAAATGTGCGATTAATCGCGAGTTAATTCATGGCATTACATTTTTTAATCGATTGACAGCCCTAATATATATTTATATTTATATATATATATATATATATATATATATATATATATATATATATATATATATATATATATATATATATATATATACACACACACACACACACACACACACACACACACACACACACATATATATATATATATATACACACACATATATATATATACACACACACACATACAGTATATATATAGACTGCAATATGCTAGTCTATTTCAAACATAACCAGTATTAACACAAAAAACTCTCTTTCTTGACTCTTTACTTTGATCGGACCAAAAGTAGATTTTGTTTTTACGCAGCAAAAAAGATTTTTAGGTAAAATTTCAAAATGCAAATGAGTAAGCATTATGCTAATATTTAATTCCATCGCCCTTTAGTTGAATGAAGTTTAATGAAGAAGACTTGTTTATCGTGTACTTGCATACAATGTCCCTGGAAAATGACCCCTCGATAGACAATGCACAGGTCGCGCTGTAAACACACTGATAGGACACACTTTTAACATGTCATTTTGTCTCAGGTGTTCGGGGTGCTAGAAACAGCCAAAGAGAAGTACAGCATCGAGGACTACTGCGTCAGCCAGATCTCGCTGGAACAGGTGTTTCTCGGCTTCGCCCAGTTCCAGCACTGCGCCGAGGCCTGCAGGAAATGACACGCTGAAGCACCGATGGGGCGGCGCTCCTTGAGTCGATCTTCACCTGCTGAGTAGGGTTCATCCTGGGCCGACTGACTCTCCGTCAGACAATGGACATTGCTCAGGTGTCTCTCTTCACACATTACTGACATGATCATTCATGCATAACACTTCCAGACTCGAGCACTGTGTGTCCGCACAGAGGCAGGGCCACTAACTCAAGACATTGGCCAGTAGGGTCACCGTATACGGCGTTTATTTAAAGCCTGTCTGTGCGTTTGCGAGCGGTTTGAGTTTCAACGGGAAGTTCGTCACACTCTGAAACACTCTTTTAATCTGTGGGTCTCGCCTGAAAGGAAGTGGTGTTTGTTCATCATCTGTAAGCGTGACAGACGAGATGTCTCAATGTGTATGATTACTGTGTTTGTTATTTATGAAGGACTTTTTTTTTTTTTTGGTTTCTCTTCACCCGTTTTCCTCTGTGGTCTTAAGGCTGAAGGTACGTACATCCCCCCCGCCTCCTTTCTGATAAAATACGCAAAAAGGGGCAGACATATTGAAAAATGCGATGTCCAAAGCAAAAATAAAAGTCTAAGCAAAAAATGCTGTTGCTTTGGGTTTGCAATAACAATAGAAAATAAAATTTACAGGAAAAGTTAGTGAATATAAAATGTGCAATTTTATAGAATAGCTTTAGGTCATTTATAGAATTTATACAAAAGCTTTATTCCCCTTATCTAGGAATTTATAGTCAGTTATTTGTGATGTATAAATTCATCTTCCAAAAAAAAAAAAAAGGAAATCATTCTACTAATAGACGGTTTGTGTTATGTTTGTCAAAATAAGTCACTTTTTAAAAAACAAATTTCGCTGCTAAAAGTAACTCTAAAAATTCCTGAATGTTTCAGTCAAAACATGCACGCGTTTTTGAAAGAGACCACAAATGTTTTAATGCTTTTTCTCTCCACATTACCAGGTATGATTTTTACCAGATTGTGATTTTTTTTGTTTTTTTTTAAATATACATGTTTGAATAGTGCAACATGGGCTATGTGTAATTCCGCAGATGAACACTAGAGGACGTACAGTGCACCTTTTTAACGTCTGCATCAAACTGAATGTCTTTAGATGCACACTAATGTCCGCTTGTACGATGAGAGTCTGAGAGTCACAGGGCAAAAACCACAACATTTATAGAAACTTTTTGCTTGTTACTGTGGTTTTGGATTCATCCTGCTGTGTTCTGTTGCACTACTGATGTGGACCAATTCAATCGCTGTCAGAAAGATCCATAAAATAGCTCACAGAAACATGAAGTATCGCAAAGTGAAGGATTTAATGTAAGAATCGTTTTGTGCAATTGTTGTAAAATCATTCTTACTGCATTGAAGGTTTTTATATAACTACGGGAAATGTGTTCTGCTTGTACTTCACGCTGCTTGGCTGATTTCTCCAATGCATTGCACATTGTTATGCTCTTGATTGATTCTACAATCAGTTTAACCTGCGTCAAGTCCACATTTCCGTCCAGATTCATGTTAACTGAATGTACTTAATTCATAGCGAAGGAAAAAACAAAAAAACGCAGGCTCATTCGTCACCTTAACCTCGTACACACTGACATACTAAAGAAAAAATAGGGCTTTAAGGTGACTGACCACAAATAGTTTCTTTTCTATGTTTTTTTTCTTTCTACGATTATTGGTCTGTTTTGCACAGTGCTCTGGCTGTCGTGTCTGAACTGCTTGTTTGAAACTGAAATATTGCATTTTGAGAATCGAGAAAGCAAACTTGACAATGTTAATGATGAAAATGTTGATTAAAAATGGTCAAAATATTTACCATAATGCAAAAAGGGGAATTTACATAATTGTAATCTTGTGTACTGTAGGCTATCACTCAATTAACCTGTGAGAAATGTAAGTATTGTCATTTTTTCCTTTTTTTTATTAAACCGGCCTTATGCAAAGGAATTGATGTTCAACGTTTGTTTTCTCTTTGGACCCTTTCTCAGTTTGATGACTCATTTCTGCAATTATTAACATTTAATTCTAATTAACCCTTTTTCACTATAAAGAACCTTTTATTTAATTTAGCTTGCAATGGAAAGGTTCCATGGATGTTAAAGTTTCTTCATGGAACCATCAATGCCAGAAGTTTAGCATTGTTCTGGAAAAAGAAGGCTAGAGTTCATCTCATTGACTTTTACTAGTAAATAGGTTGAAGACACTTCGTATCTGGAACTGAAATTCCTCTATGTTATGCAATAATTCACTGTTTATGTTCTCAGATCTGCTTGCACAAGTGCGCAATAATCAAAACAGCGTACAGTTCCTGTCTACCCCTGACACAGTTGGCGATAAAAGCGAATCATCCTCAGACAGGTGAAGGTTCAGCCATGGGAAAGGAGGACGAATGCCGACCGTCTTTCAGTATAGCGGCATAATTTAGGTATTTAAACCATCAAGTCACTTGTAATGTGTAAACATTGCATTTGATCAAGTGTCTGTGTGTCTCAAATGCTTTTTGTCATCATTTTTGCTCAATGTCTTTTGAATGAGTTGGTGTTATGGTGATTATTAATAAATGTATCAAGTCAGTTCTTCTCAAGTTCACATAGCAGAGGAACCACATGTGAGGTTCATCACATTAACTATCAACATGATACACTATTGTTTTGATATATTGCAGTACAGAGATGTTGCCCAGGTATAAAAGTGTATTGCACAATTTTTTAATAATCTTTGGTCTGATCTATTGCAGACGTGTTAGCACGGCTGTGTAATATAGTGATGCAACCTTACTATTGACACAGTTGGCCATCAATATATCAGGCCAAATAAACAGAGGAAAAATGTTGCTCTTTCTGCTGAGAATGAACCATTTACAGTAGCTTTTTATTGCCATTTTATTTTTTCATTGCCATTTATAACATAGAGTACCAAAGGGTAGTTAGTTACTGTTTGTTTAAAGACAATAGCTGAACATCAGACCAGTGCAAAATGATTAACATCACAGGCTGAATAGGAAAAGTGTCATAATAGCTATTTCCATCCATCTATTTTTATGCAAATTTTGGGATATCGTATTAAAAAATGCTGGATGGAAATGCCAAGATGCGCATAAATTCTCAAAAAATGTTTTTGAGTGTTTCGAAATGTTTCATTTGCAAACTCTGAGCCACAGTGGCTTCCCCCAGGTTTCGTTTGGCTTGCTTAGTTGGGGACACTTACTATTCAGTGATATTATTGGCTTGACTGCACTGACACTTTTTGAGAGCTGATTTGATTGACAGGGACAGTTAGTGTTCATGACACATTGTTTTACATCCTAAACCCTCTGACGAAACACTGCATTGCTTAATCAGGTCTGTGAAAGTAGGTCTGAAGTCACTCCAGGTTAAAGTGTGACAGAGGTGAGAGATGCACTCGTGCATTTTTTGTGCGTGTTTGCGCCTCCTCTACTAACACAATATTTAACACAAACATGTCTTGCAAATTTTTTAATCAATATCTAAGATATTAAATCAATATCTTTTTGTTTTATGTGAATGGGTGGGGGTGGCCAGGATGGTTTTCACATCTTTTTGAAGAAAAAATTCAAAGCTAAGAAATCCAGTTCATGAATTCAGTGACATGAAAAATTCACTAACTACGCATAAACGTAATTTTCTCAAAACTACAAACTTTTACATGCTGCTCACATATTATTGTAGCAGAGTTTGTGCCGAATACACTGTAATCAGACTTTGGCTATGAAAATGTTATAAGTAACACCAACGTGTTGAAGATTAGCCAATGGGCTGTCGATTTATTAAACGATAAGCTATTTCCACATACAAACAGTTTATTCCGCGTAGTGAAGCCTCTTCTCCATTCAAATCCATTAAAAAAAACAGCCTCTCGTCTCCTTCCCTGTGTGCTGCAGTGTTACTCTTTTTTCAGCTAAGGTTACAGACTTGCCTTCCAGTGGCTTTGATCCCATTCATTTTCAGTGGAGGGTTGGCGACCTCCAGCGACATGAACGACAGTGACAGAATGTAGGCATGTCAAGCGATGCGAGTCACGTGACAAAAGTTCAGAAAAGTTTAACTATGCAAATGAGCAGTGAATTTCCAATAGGAGTGAAGACTCTGTGGAGCTCACGTTACTGCCTCGAGAGCAGGTAAGACAGGACAGAGTTCTGGAGCGATTTCTCTGTTTTATATGATTTGACTGTAACCACATACATGGATGTAATAAAATGATGAACTGTCAGCAGTCTAAGTGAGTTTGACTCATTCATTGATAGTTTGTGAAGTTAATTCCAGTGAGCAGTTGAGCTCTTCTGTAGTTCTCTTTCATCATTTCTTGTTCGAGATCCACCTATGGGAAGGGCATCCGTATCTGACCTCTGCAGAAGCATCCAATTGCACCAAGTCTGGCAAGACAGACAGAAGCGCGCAGCCAATGCCAGTTAAGGCCCCTTCCCCTTGCCTGAGGGCATATAAAGCCTGTATGCGCTACTGTTCTCCAGTTGACATTCACTTCTCGCGAGCTCTGTGCTTACACACTTCGGTTGGATTTACGCTGCTCACCTTACGTGTCTGCAGGAGGACAAATCGGCAGATCAGCCTCCGCCAGGCGTGACAATTGTTTTTCTACCTAGTTTAGCTGTGTTTGCTTCTGAGCCGCCCACGCTCTCGCATCTTCTCACCTGTTTCCCTTTGCACGGCTGCCCGCCACAGATTTGTTATGCCGGTATGTCGCTCTTTCAATCTGCCGCTTCTCCCAGGGACGGCCTATCACGGGCCTGCCCGGCCGCGTGTGGTGCGCTGATTGCTGTGAAGGACCTTCACCCGTTCTGCGTGGTCTGCTTGGGCCTTAAGCACGCAGAAGAGACTTTGGAGAAACCGGGGAACTGCAGTCATTGCTTGATGCTGCCGAAAAACTCCTGCGACGCCCAGTGTGTCAAGCTCGGCTTTTCTGACTCGGATGAGGGACATGGTGTCGACGACGTGCTACCGGGGGCCTCCCGGGGCGCGACTTCTCTTATCTGTGCTGACCAGCCCAATCCTGCGTTCCCCGAAGAGGACATCTTCGCGGACAACCTCCCGCTCTTCGACGAGCCAACCAGCTCTGGTGAACACAAAGACGCGGGCCTTCTCGGGGTCTCAGAGGACGAGGAGGTCATCCCGCCCTCTGGCGTTCCCCAGGCCAACGCTCCTGCGGCCTTGTCCCAGTCCACCCTCCTGGAAGTGTGTGAGCCAGTGGCTGCTCACCTCAACATTGAGTAGCCGACTCTACAGAGCGCCACCGACCAGGAAAGGGACATTTATGATGGGAAAGTGCTAGGACCAGAGGCGGCTGGCCAATAGAGGGCGCTAGGGCGCCGCCCCCCCATGAGCCAGACCACAGTTTATGAGCCACACTCATTAAATAAATAAGTAAATACATACATAAAACATACATACAAATTGTCAGTATTTGTGTGTTTAAGATATTAAATACACCCAGTATATGTGAAAAATATGATAGAAATTAAAAATGTCTGCTTTTTCAACACGTCTCCTCCACCTGCGTGCACGTCTCATCAGCTCTGGGGCGCTGGAGAAATCGCCCCAGAGAGGCTGGTCTGTGGAGCAGCTTAGCCAGTTGCTGATTTAAGATATAGAAGTTTGACATAAACTGTAGCCAATCAGCGAGCTCAAATCTAGTCAGCTATGGGCGCTTCTGTTAGCCTATCAGACATCAGACAGCGGTCTATCCAGGGGGGCAGTGTTTCGGAAGACACTGAAGCATCCCCGGGCGCCGCCATTGGCTAGCAGACCCCCACCTGCTGTTAGCATTCCATTGACTCCCATTCGTTTTGGCGTCACTTTGACAGCGAATAACTTTACATCTGAGGCGTTTAAAGACACCGTTTGTCCATTGTTTATTTCTAAAGAAACACGAAAATGTATAAAAGGCTCCATTACCTTGTATCTTACGTTATGGCCCCGTAGAAGCAGTTTTTGTAAAAATAGGCTAACGATTGTGTCATACCCGCGCGACTCTGTCGCACAAGTCGAAAAATTACCGTATGGACAGGCAGAGAAGCTCGCAAGCAATCGGGAGGACGTGGAGGCATAAAGTCAAGGGAGAAACCCATAGAGAGTGATAAAGTTGCTCCCGTTGCTAGCTCATGGACAGCTAATACCCACGCTCTCCGTCTCTGCGAGATTCGGAAGGGAATGATTCAGATTTCTCTCGGCACAGCTACTAGAAGACCTACAGGTTGCTCACGTCACATCTACGTCGTCAAGCTCAGTTTGAGCCTGCGCAGTTCGTCTTGCGATCAGGAAGTGAGTGCTTCTAATTGACTTCATTTCTCTCCGTTGAAACCTATGGGGTCGCTGTGTCCAGTTTATATACTGTCTATGGGTCTATCGCCTGGCTAGCTGGATGCGTCATGCTAATGCCTTGTTTTGCTTTCCGTGATTACTTTTTAAAACAACAGGGACAGATCCAACATGGACAGTTACCGAAGTGAGGGATCTGTCTGAGAAAGTAACTAAACTTTTTGAGTTAAATTTCAAATGCAAATGCAAAAAAAATTGTTTTTGTTTAAGTTCAGTCTTGCAATATGGCATTAAATAATTACTGACTTTTTCACAGAGCACTGGTATCATGCAGTTTGTGTTAAATTGTGTTTGGGTGGTTAACAATAATTATTTGTAATATTATTATTATTATTTGCTTTACAAAGATATGTAATTGTAAAGGCAGTGGTTCTCAAACCGTGAGGTGACAGAAGGTGGTGCGGGAACAAAATGCTGAATTTTGCCGTTCCTTTAACGTTAATACTAACGTTACCTCATCTTAAAATAAGATTTAAACTGAGCATGCATTTCTCTCAGGTTAAATGCTGTAAATACATGAAAAATTACCTCATATTTTGCGGTCAAAACTGTCTGCATTTAAGCAGCGTGTATGACAGGTCTCGTACAGATTGCTGCCTCAGCAAATCGCGCTATAGCCTACTGCCGTTCTCAACAATGTATGTTACCTTTGTAAAAGTAGGGATTTAAGTTAGCACTTACTAGAATGAAGAACAAATATAGACACATGCTGTGCATGGAGATCGATATAATTCAAACTCTCTTCGATACAAAGACATACCCTGTGTGAGTTCCTGTGTTTAATGATGATCACATTGAAGATCCACACGATTGCAAAAGTGGCATTGATTTTATACAACAGTTCAACAAACAAAATATTAATATTAAGTGATGTTCATTTTCAACACAGTTGTCACTCTTTTTACAATAAATTAATAGCTCCAATGAAAGCCAGAGCAGAACTGCAGCACACAGCAATGATTGTGAACGAATCTTTAGAGTCAATGATTCAATGATTAATTCATAAATACAGCCACTTGCTTCGTTACTTAATGAATGACTCGATGACTCATCACCTACTGGCAGTTTTAATTTAATATTTAAAAGCATCACTTCGTTTTTACCATCATTGCAAATTTATCCATTTAACTTTTTTTTTAATTCAAAGCATTATTTATTTTATAAAGGTATTTGTAAAGGTAAAAATGCACTTGAAAAAAATCGATTTAGGGGGGCAAATATTGTCCCTTACTGAAAAAGGTGTGACTGAAGAGTGGGGGTACGCAGAAGCCTCTTGGGGTACAACTGACAGACTGAATATGACTGAATATGACAGCCCCACCTAAGATATTTTTCACCAGCCGCCACTGGCTGGGACCCCAAATGTTCAAGAGACGGAGGGTTTCTTATGGAGGGGTCGGTCACCCCCCTCTTGCTGCTTCCCAGCCCGTGTGTTCAGTGGACGTTGTGTGTTCTCCCCCCACATTCAGGGGGTCTGTTGTGAGGAAAAGTGCAAAAGCAGTGTCACCACACCGCACATACCGTGTTCCCCTGACTCAGTTAATTAAGGCTTCGGCCCCAGTGTTCCTCAACACAAAACGGATACAAAAACATTAAAACAAACTAATCGAATGCATTCGTTGCAGAGAGCGGACCTTTCTCCGCAGAGAGAAATCATCTCACTGCAGAGAGAGAAAACCTCTATGAACCCCTGCATGTCATCCATAGTTCGTCCACTAGAGGACATTGCATCACAAATGAGCCAGCTGGGTACACACAGCGCCGCTTCGGCTCGGGTGGGAACACTCGCGAGTCACGAATTGGCTTGGCTAACTGTTTCGACTCCCGAGTGGGTGTACAGTGGGTGTATGTGCTTGTACAATACTGCAGGACTGCAGTTTGTAATGAAACCCCCGCATTTCAATGGCGTTCTCTCTTCACACACGAAGGAGAGGGCCGCACAAATTCTGAAAGAGGAAATATCTTCCCTTCTAAACAAAGGAGTCATTCAGGTGGTGCCCGCAAATCTGATTATTTCCTGGTCCCAAAGAAGGACGGCTCTCTCCGCCCAATCTTGGACCTCCGTGCGTTGAACAAACATTTGAGGAAATACAATTTCAGAATGCTAACTCACGGCTCGCTCGCCCGCACCATAAAACGGAACGACTGGTTCACATCGGTCGATCTGAAAGATGCTTTCTTCTACATAAGCATTTATCTGCCACACAGAAAGTTTCTTTGTTTTGCCTACCAAGGCACATGTTACGAATTCATAGTTCTCCCGTTCGGGCTTCAGTTAAGCCCTCTGAGCTTTTGTCTGTGTGCGGAGGGGGGCTTAGCATCCATGAGAATGTCAGGTCTGAGGATTTTGACATACATAGACGATTGGCTCATTATAGCTGAATCGAAGGAGAAAGTGTTGCAGGACACCTGCCGTGTGCTCGCGCACATCACATCTCTCGGGTTCAGGGTGAATGTGAACAAGAGCAATTTTACACATTTTCCTGGGCTTGGAGTTGAACTCCGTCAATGGAATGGGCGTCTCTCATAAGAGCTCGTTCTATCTCTAATTAACTGTCTGTCGCAGTTCAGAGAGGTCACGAAAGTACAATATCGTACATGCTGCAGGGTCTTATGCCTTCATCTATCCAGGTTTTGCCACTGGGACTCCTGAGAATGAGAGTGTTCATGAAATGGGTTTAGTTTTTGGTGTGGAGCAGATGGGTTTTCATCTGATTCGATCTGATTGCCTTAAATTTGTCAAGCATGTTTTACTCAAAGTTGTAAGTTGTTAATACAAAGACATACAAAAGAATGTTGGGACAACAATGGACTGTGCATTTATTTATATTTATTAAACAATACTGTTCAAATACTTTGTGTATTTGAATTAAGAAGTGACACATTTTTTTAAAAAATAAAGTATCTAATAAACATCACTGCAATACAGTCATTTATATTTAAATAAAGCAACATGCAGCATAATATCAATGTTTCTTGGTCTTGGACTGAAGTACAGGCTCTGCTCTTCAGTGCAATGCTGACAAACAAAACTCAACAGAACATTAAACACTAACATATCTTTTAAGATCTCAGCAGAGACCTGCTCGCCACAGTGATCAGGTGATGTTGGATTCTTATTAATTGCGACATCATCATCATCATCATTACCACTACCATCAAGTATCCTGATTCACAGATCTTCTCCCAAGGTTTATCAGTCCTCAAAAATGTGTTGTGTTTAAACATTTTTAAATATTGCATTACATGCACCATGATATTATAGCAAGAGATCCAGCACTGTTGTGATAATCAGATAGTTTTTTACAGTATTTGTGATTGCATTTGTTGTTTATCAGAATATCATTATATGCTATGTAGCTATAGATTGCAATGACACGATCACTTACAACTTAAATTTTGCTTTTCCAATTTCAAGGTATACGCAATCACACAGCGCCACCTAAAGCATTAGAAACTGGGTTGTCCTGCAAATGTTGTCTCATGTAAATGCATAACATTTCCTCCCAACTTAGGCGGTCATACACAACAAAGGGGTATTTCTTTTCTTGAATTCAACTTTAACTACAGTTTAGCGAGCACATCTTATTCAAACTTGTATGCATTAATCATATACACATTAGTAAGACTGGGAAAACTGGAAGAGATGGCTACTCTCTGATAAAACAAAGGAAATTAACATTTGAACTATCTTGCTATATTACCATCCCCATTCGAGACACGATCACACTTGAGTTGATCACCTCCTAATTTACACATCTTTCCCTTCACCCATCCCTAACTGAATTCACCCATGAACAATTATCATACAGTATTATACATGTTTGGTATCATTTGAACGGTCTCAGTGCGACTGGTACAAAGGTCTCATTCCCACAGAAGTAAACCAATAAGGTGTGGAGAGTTTAGAGATATCTTGTTAACTGCTGTGGATGTGTTATGTAAATCAACTTCTGTCCCCAGTAAGTCTGGGACAGTGATTAATGTAAATTACCACTGTGAACTTAGGTTTACATTTGAAATGTTTACATTTCTGCTTTGGTCTGAGTATTTAGGGAGATGCTGAAGAAGGCTCATGGCGATTTGTAACTCAAATTAGCCCTTGATGTGATTACATAATAAATTGTTACATTTGATTTTATTCCGACTGACTCTGAAATTGTTTCCCCAAGTAGATTAAACAGATTTGTATGTTACTGCAAGTTTTGCGTCAGATTAGTGACTACTAATAATTGGCGCTAATTCAAGTGTACGTAGTTTGCAAAGACAAGAAGTGAATTTCCGTTTAGGGCAGCAAACGTGCTGCTTGACCAACCTAAATCTGGGCGTGTCTTACCTCTGTTTTAATTTAATGTTACTTTAGATAAGTTTACGTGGGAAATTACGACATGGCCAATCCAAAGCTATTATAAGAGAAGTAAAGTTGGTTGACTTATCTGTAGTAGTGGCCATACCTCTACTGAAGTAAACGTTAAGTTAAATTCAAGTGTATGCAATTCCATGGGGGCTATACCAAAGTATCTTTGATTGTGCAAACGTGAATGTGACCGATCTCAGGTATATAGCAATTACCTCTGTTTGGTGACCAAAACCGATGAGCTTGTGACCGTGAGACCCGTGTTAAACAGAAGACGTGAGGACCTCTGAGCGACATAGTTTCCTAATCTGAACGGGTAAAATATAATCAAAGAGTTAAAAAGAATAATCAAACATTCACTCACTTTTAATGATGCTCAGATAACATTAAAACCTTTTTCATTTATGGAGTCAGATGAAATAACGAGGTAATACATGTGAGAAAATTTATTTAATTTAATATTGTTGTGTTGCGTAAAAGGAAAGACAGTAACGCGCAGAGACATTTACCCGTTATCGGAAACCGCCTTTGGGCCGATCTAGACGGGCTTACATTAGAATGCTTGATAACGGCCAGGTGTTCTAGTGAGACGGGCAGGGTAACGCTTAATAGTCTCTCTCGTTTGTACAGTCCCTGGGGGTGATTTGTCAATGTTGCGTGACCCTGATTTATCAGTTATCACATCCACAATATCTTCAGTCTTTCCCCCTTATGTTCTCCTGAACAGGATGTTCCCGGGAATGATCAGAACAAGCAGAAACGTCTGGTTCCATCTGGGTTCCCAGGGATTGAGCCTCTTGTTTCTATAATTGATCGACGTTTTCAGGTTCCAGCCGCACCCAGGTTGACGATGGTTCTGTTCTGGACATCACTACTCCCTGTATCCATTTTTCTCCTTTCCTGTAGTTACAAACAAGGACGGAGCACGAAATTCTCTCAACTTAGAGTGTTCTTGGCATCGTAACTACTGAGCATTCTGGGACTCACTGTGTTTTGGTGAGACTAGGTTTTAGAAGATCCAGCTGGGTTTGTAGTTTGCGCTTGAGGAACTGTGGTGACTTGAGTACTACAGGTGACTCTTTTGCAGTAGCATGTGGAGTGTTCCTGTATGTTAACGCTCCCCTCCCTACGCTCTCCATTAATGGGGTGGAGAGGGTCACTTCCTTCCAGTTCCTTGGGACCATAATCCAGGAATCCTTATCATGGGAGCTCAACACCAATATTAAGATCAGTAAAGCTCACCAGCGACTCCACTTTCTGCGGCAGCTCAAAAAGTTCAGAGTCAGCCGAGTTGACTTGACCCACTTTTATAGGTCAACTATTGAAAGCGTGCTCACTTTTTCCATGCTTGTCTGGTTCGGTCACACAACCGCTCAGGACAAAACTAGGATGGAAAGAGTAGTACACAGAGTACACATAATCTCATGCTGCACTGCGACGGGAAAAGAAAGTCAGCGCACCTGCCCAAGAAGCGTGGGAAACGGAGGAGGCGAGGAACCAGAGCAGGTTTCCAGGTCAAGAATCGCTGCTTATGGAAATACTCCCTTGCTGTCAACCGGACGGACTGCCTGCTTGTGGATTGTAATCCCTTACTTTTCTACCAACCGGGCTTTGCCTGGCCTTGGATCCCCGAAAGAGCATCCTATCTGCAGCCAGTGTTTCCAGATGCGTCCGGTGGATTGCTGAAGAGACACCCACCTCCCCCCCACCTTGGCCGGGCTCGTCGTGGACTGTCTGCGCTTAGGACTATCAAGTGCACATCATCTGCCATTTCTGAAGACTCAGTCATTTCTTCTGTGAATGTGTGCTTGTTAAATGCCCGTTCTGTCACGAATAAGGCGCACATTTTGAATGATCTGATTGTAAGGCAAAATCTGGACTTTCTATTACTTACAGAAACTTGGCAACGCAACGCGGAATTTATTCATTTAAATGAGTTGTGTCCTGTTGGCTGCTCTTATATTGGATCCCCTCGTCTTTCTGGCCGCGGTGGAGGTCTTGCCATGGTATGGAGAGATAGCTACCACTGTCAACTGGTGAGCGTGGAAACTTTTTCCTCTTTTGAACTTCAAATCACAAGAGTTGGTCGGATAAAGCCGTTCTACTGCATCCTTATTTATCGTCCGCCTGGTCCTGCTGGGCAGTTCTTAACAGAGTTTACGGACTTCATGTCATCCGTTATTAATTTTGAAAAATTATTAATGGTTGGGGATTTTAATTTTCACACTGAAGTTGCTGATAATCATGCTGCAAAAGAGTTTCTTAGTATTACGGATTCACATAATCTAAAGCAGCATGTTCATGGACCCACACATACTGGTGGTCATACATTAGACCTGGTTTTTACTTTAGGTTTGGATGTTGATGCATTATGTTGTGAAGATATGTCGATTAGTGATCATAAGTGCATCTTTTTTAATCTTTCTACTATTGCAGACCCGCCTTGTCAGAATCGTCTGATAAAATCACGCATTATTACGCAAACAACTGTTGAGCAATTTAGCTCTCGATTTGACTGTGATTTTAATTTGATGGGTTGTAAAAATGATGTTGAGCTCTTAATGCAATCTTTTAATAATGTCTGCTCTTCCGTCTTGGACGAAGTGGCCCCTTTAAAGATAAAAACTAAACCCATCTGTAACACCACGCCTTGGATGACGGAAGATGTGCGTTGTTTCAGGAGGAGGTGCCGTACCACCGAACGCCTGTGGAAATCAACCGGGCTTGAAGTGCACCGCCTGTATCTTAAGGAACTTACGCAGGATTTTAACGATTTAGTTGCGAAATGCAGGGCTGCCTATTTTTCTAATCTAATTTCCTCCTCTAAGCGTAACCCTAAGATATTATTTGATACCATACATAATATTGTATCACCCCCAGCAGCTGTGACCACAATAGATCCTCAAAATGATTGTGATAGACTGATGTCCTTTTTTATTGATAAGGTGCAGTCTATTAGATCAAATATTCTGCATGGACCACACTTTATCGTCGATGGTATTCGTTCAGCTAGGCCTATTATCATTGAGTCTTTTAAACCAATCACTCTTCCTGATTTGCTAAATTTGACTAATAAAATGAATATATCCTCCTGTCCACAAGATATAACTGCATTTCGTTGCCTTGTACTGAATCTGAATCTGAATCTGAATATTATACCATCTTTTTTATTCTTAAAAGCACTCCCTGCAATTGGTACTAGTATAGTAGATATTATCAATTGTTCATTGGCCTCAGGCTGTGTTCCGTCTTATTTTAAACATGCTACTATTCATCCTATAATAAAAAAACCTAACTTAGATCCAGCAGTTTTGAAGAACTACCGGCCAATTTCAAAGTTGCCATTGCTGTCCAAAATTCTTGAGAAAGTAGTTGCTAATCAACATACTGCTGTCCTAGAGAACTTGGAATTGTATGACAAATTTCAGTCAGGTTTTAGGAAGAGACACTCGACTGAGACCGCTTTAGTGAGAGTTAATAACGACCTTCAGATGGCATCGGATGCAGGCCTATGTTCAGTGCTGGTACTTCTGGATCTGAGTTCTGCTTTTGATACTGTGGATCACAATATTATGATTATGAGATTGCGTGAGTGGGTCGGCGTGTCAGGAGTGGCCTTAGATTGGTTTAGCTCATATCTTACAGATAGAAGTTTTGACGTATCTATTGGTGATTTTAAATCTGCCTCGTCACCCCTGCTTTGTGGTGTTCCGCAGGGTTCTGTGTTGGGCCCAATTTTGTTTATCTTATACTTGTTGCCCCTGGGTCAGATCATACGAGATTTTAATATTTCCTATCATTTTTACGCAGATGACATTCAGCTTCACTTTACCTTCCGGCGAAATGAGTCATCCAAACGTTCGAGGCTTTTAGATTGTATAGATGCCATAAACAGCTGGATGGCAGAAAGTTTTTTGCAGCTGAATCCAGATAAGACTGAGGTTTTAATTGTAGCACCAGACAACGATATACCTTTGATTATACAGGACATTGGACCTTTGGCATCTGCTGTGCGGCCTAGTTTAAGGAACCTTGGGATTATATTTGACAAATCCTTATCTTTTGAAACCCACATAAAATTTTTGACCAAATCTTGTTTTTTTTCATTTACGTAATATTAGTAAATTGAGGTCTGTGGTCTCTCAGTCGGAACTGGAGATGCTCATTCATGCTTTTATTTCATCCCGTATTGATTACTGTAACTCACTTTTTTCTTCACTCAACAAATCTGTTCTTCATCGACTTCAATCCATTCAAAATTCAGCTGCTAGGTTACTTACCCGATCAAATAGGCGCATTCATATCACCCCAATACTCTGCTCCCTTCATTGGCTTCCTGTAACTTACAGGATCCAATTCAAAATTCTCACCATAACAAATCGAGCCTTATATGGCCAGGCCCCTTCTTATCTTGCGGATTTTAATTAATTCTCATACACCTCTCCGGTCCCTTAGATCTAATAATCAAAATCTGCTAGCTACGCCACGTACTCGCCTAAAGACATGTGGGGATAGAGCTTTTGCCGCTATCGCACCTCGTCTATGGAATGCTTTACCGATCAGTATTAGGTTTGCTGAGAATGTGGACAATTTCAAGAGACAAGTGAAGACTCACTTGTTTAAGTTAGCCTTTGGATGATCTATGTTGTAGATGTTGTTAATTTTATCTGTTTTAATTGATTTCAAAGTGTTTTATTATGTTTTATTGTCTATTGTAAAGCGCCTTGTGACCCATTGTGTCTGTGAAAGGCGCTGTATAAATAAATTTTACTTACTTACTTACTTACTTACAGAGCATCAAAAATCATAGGCTGTAGCCTCCCTTCACTTTCTTCACTGAATGCCTATAAGATACCATGTAAAGTTACCTTTAATCAGACTTGGTGACTGCAGCTTGTGTTCTCAATAAATAATCCAGCTCTGTAAATGTAGCTATAAATCTGCGAGTGCATCAGTTCAGAAGCTTAGAGAGAAAATGGCTGTAATCGAGTCACTTCTGCAGTTTCTCAGCACAGGTACATATGGGTGCTTTGCTGTTGCTTCTGGTTTTGTATTTGCTTTCCTCTGGATCCAGATCTCAGAAAGAGGAGAAAGAGCCACCGGGACCCAAACCTCTGCCGCTGCTGGGGAACCTGCTGACCCTTGACCTCGAGAGACCCTTTGACACCTTTGTTGAGGTGAGAACTTGATACATGAATAGTTTAAAATGAATAGTGGTTAAACATTTTAAAAGCGCTATATAAATGTAACATCAATAAATGTGTATTATTATAATGACAATTGAAGACTGTGTGTGACTCAAGAATGGTCAATTGTAAGATATTTTCACAAATATAGAGGGATTATATCAACCCAAATACAAGTTTTCACAAGGTTTAACAATTGTTAGCAATAAAATAGTAAAAGATCATTATTCAACATGAAAAATAAAGTTAATGATTTAGTTAGAAATTAGATCACCTTTTAAAGGCAACCTATTTATTACTTTCCTTCCTTTGAAACCAAATAATTGTGATTTCTGTTGCATCGCTGCATCTATAGGAAGAGAATTACAAAATGAAGTTCCAAGTGCCCAACCAAATGGGACACTGATCAACATAATGATGAGTTCAAACAAAAACATTTTAGGAAAATCAACATCAATTTATGATGAAGTCAGCTTATGTGATGTTCATTCAAATTTTTCAGTTGTATTGACAATTCCACATTCAAGATGACTTTGGGAAATGATGCAGAGGAATATAACTGCAGAGGTTAGGAAATTAGTGAAAAGTCTATTAAGAATTGCCCCCTTTGGTTTTCTGAGTAAAGGCAAAGTATGTGAATAGTATAGATTACTAGTATAGATTTACAATTAAGTTAAGACATTAAGTAAAGTTAACTAAAAAGTGATAGAACATCTGTTGAATTTTACAGTGTAGTCAGTGGTGAAATGACTTGCTGCTTATTAACCTGACATAATGCATATAGTATAAGACCCAAAGGTCTAGGTTAACGTATGTTTAACCCAGTAAGTAATCATTTTCTGCTTGTGTTGTTGCCGAGACTCACGGTCAGATGGTTCTGTGTTGATCAGGAATCCTCTTTTCCAATGGAGAGAACTGGAGAGAGATGCGACGCTTCGCTCTCAGCAACCTGCGGGACTTCGGGATGGGCAAGAGAGGAAGTGAAGAGAAAATCATAGAGGAAATTCAGTTTCTGAAAGGAGAGTTTGATAAGTTTGAAGGTACAAGCTTAAACACATTTATGGACATCTGCAATCAGGCTCTTAGTTTAAAGGATCCGTTGAGAGACATTTGTTTTTTCTTCACAGGGAAACCCTTTGACACAACACAGCCTGTGAACTACGCTGTGTCAAACATCATCTCAGCTATTGTGTACGGCAGCAGATTTGAATACACAGACCCACGATTCACAGATATGGTCAATAGGGCAAATGAAAATGTTCGGGTTTTGGGATTGGTTTCTATAATGGTATGGGAGTAGGTTATACTGTATTTTTTTGGTGTTAAGGTAAATTTTTTAATCTTAAATTATCATTAATCCATGCATTTTTTTCTCTGTGTGTACTTTTAGCTTTATAATATATTTCTGTGGTTGGGTCCATTCCTCAACGGCAAAAGGATTATTGTAAGAAATGCGTTGAGAAATAGAGCAGAAATGACGAGGTTGATTACTGGACTGCTGGAGACTCTGGATCCACACGACCGCAGAGGGCTTGTCGACTCCTTTCTCATCCGCAAACAGAGCGACGAGGTACAGAAATCCACTTGTTCCATAGGAACTAAAAAGTAATCATCAGCTTTGATTAATACACACAATTATTTGTTGAATTATTAGGCATAGTTATTAAATGAAAATTAAATATACACTAAAGATGCTAAAACTAAATATATTTGGCGACACTTTACAATAGGGTTTCTTTTTGTAAAAAATAGTTAATTTAAGATGAACTAACAATGAAAAATACTTTAAGAGCATTTATTAATTATAGTGGATGTTCCTTTCAACATGTATTAACACATTATTCAAATTAAAAGTTCGCCTATCTGTTAATATTATTTAATAGGACACAGGTTAACATAAACTAAACATGAACTAACAATGAACAGTTGTATTTTTTCCTAAGGCTGACCACACACTTGAAGATTTTAAGCCTGATTTTGGGCCTGATTTGAGCCCCCAATTATCTGGGGTGTGTGACCCGATTCAAGGCTTCTCTCAAACAACTTTTTGTCCAAAAAATGCTGAAGTGTGTGGTGTCATTACGATTATTTTACTGCTCCTGATCACGTCGGAGCCCGCACAAATCGTAAATATCAAACGTCTTCTCATGACTATTGATTGATCTGACGACGTCGATCGTCCTCGATTTTTTTCTTCTTCTTTTTTTCTCAAGTCACGTTTGATCCATGAGATATCGTCTCACTGTGAAAATATTACTACATTCGACAGATTTGTGGTCTCGCGATCTGGGACAAATATTCGAGTGTGTGCATTCGGATGATTATAATGCTAAAAATAAAGGGGCTGTTTACACCTCATGGGTTTTTTCAGATCGGATAGCTATCTGATTTATAAAAAAACGATTCCATTTACACTTGGTCACATAAATGTGTTTTCGCAAAACTGATTTAAATCCGATCTTCAATTGCCGCGCTATATGCAGATTTAATGGAGTTCACGTCACCGAAAGCAACAGTTATGAGCTGCATTTTATTGACCATCAGCTAATTTCAGTGTGCAGTGTGAGAGGGGGAGTGGCCCGGCAGCTAGAGCGGCAAAAGCCAATGTGTGCTTCTTTTACAGATATTTACCGATAACTTTTGCATTTCTAATCCAAACAACGTCAAACTTGGCACTGCACTTACTCGTGCCCGTAGCAAGACACCTGTCAAGTTTGAAATCCATCGGACTAATGTTTCGAGAGATATGCGAATAACACACACACACACACACACACACACACACACACACACACACAAGGGGGTTTTGCTATCCTTGTGAGGACATTCCATAGGCGTAATGGTAAAAATGGGAATTTATACTGTACAAACTGTATATTCTATCCCCTTACACTGCCCCTATCCCTAAACCTACCCCTTACAGGAGACATTCTGCATTTTTACATTTTCGAAAAAATATAATTTAGTATGTTTATTAACCCGTTCCCCTCATGGGGACCGCTGGCTGGTCCCCACAATGGAGGTGATTTCAGGTTTTACTATCCTTGTGGGGACATTTGGTTCCCACAATGTAATATAAACAAAAGCACACACACACACACACACACACACACACACACACACACACACACGTCCCTGTAATTAATAGATAGATGCACTGCA
>NC_136876.1:15694462-15841908 GCF_949152265.1 Phoxinus phoxinus | reverse complement strand
CGGTGTCATGCTTTGTGGTTCCCTGTCATGTTTAGTGTTTCCCTGTCTTGTCTATTAGTTATCCCAGGTGTCTCTCATTTCCCACTCCCCCTTGTTATCCTGTTTAGCTCGTTTGTCTCTGATTATTTAAGACCTGTGTTTCTGCCCCGTCCTTGTGAGTTCTTGTTTTATGTTTAACTGTTAACGTCGATGTTGGTTGTTCCTGTTCCCGAGTACCGTTGTCCTGTATAGTTTCTAGTGTTTGAGTTAGTCTGGTAAATAAAGCGTGTGCTGCATTTGGATCCTGCCTCATCTCTGCTTCAGCCGCACCGGCGTTACAGAAGAACTCACCACATCGTGATCCAGCAGCCATGCCTTTCTGGAATCCAGACGTGCAGATTCTCCGTCTCCATCAGGAGAATCGCTCCATAGAGGAGTACGTCGCGGAGTGCATGAAACTGGCGCCTCTCGCGCAAATGAGCACCCAGTGCTTGAAGATATTCTTCCACGGGGGATTATCAGAACCACTTCGGTCACAGATGCTCGGACCTGATCCTTCCGTGACTCTGATCCAGTATGTCGAGTGGGCTCTTTCTATGAGCGCCGAACCCGCGCTTCACGTCTGCCCAGCCGAACCCGCGCTTCACGTCTGCCCAGCCGAACCCGCGCTTCACGTCTGCCCAGCCGTACCCGCGCTTCACGTCTGCCCAGCCGAACCCGCGCTTCACGTCTGCCGAGCCGAACCCGCACTTCATATCAACCCAGCCGAGACCGCGCTCGACGAACCAGAGTTTCACGTCAGCCTCGGCAAATCGAGTGAGTCGAGTGAATCGAGTGAATCAAGTGAGTCGAGTGAATCAAGTGAATCGAGTGAATCGAGTGAGTCAAGTGTCGTGTCCAGTAATGAATCAAGCCCAGTGAAGCGTCGTCGCAGAAGGAGAAGGACTCGTTTGGCTCGCCAGGCTCCGGAGGGCGTTCCCAGACTCCACTCCCTACCCCGCCACTGCGCCTCGCCCTGCCGGCCCCGCCACTGCGCCTCGCCCTGCCGGCCCCGCCGCTGCGCCTCGCCCTGCCGGCCCCGCCGCTGCGCCTCGCCCTGCCGGCCCCGCCGCTGCGCCTCGCCCTGCCGGCCCCGCCTCTGCGCCTCGCCTTACCTGCGCCTCTCAAGCTTCGGGAGCCTTTTCCAGTGGCGGTTCCCAGCCTGGAGGTCTTAGCCTTAGATTACCCCAAGTATTTTTTGGGGGGGGGCCGTAGGTACCCTGTGAGGGACATGGAGGCGGCGCCTACATGGACCTTTGCACGTCCGCCTGAGCTTATGTCATTGGTCCTGTCCAGTCCTGTGCTCCCATCTGTGTCTGCTCCGTCCAGATCCCCGTCTGTGTCTGCTCCGCCCAGGTCCCCGTCTGTGTCTGCTCCGCCCAGGTCCCCGTCTGTGTCTGCTCCGCCCAGGTCCCCGTCTGAGTCTGCTCCGCCGTGGTCACCGGTACGTCCTGCTCCGCCCTGGTCGCCCACGCTCCATGGCCCAGGCCCTCCTTGCCTGTGTCCTAGTCCCGTTCCCCTGCACGGGCCTGGCCCTCCGTCCCTCCCCCAGGATCGCCTTTGCTCTGCCCCCCGCCTGGTTCGTGTTTGGAGCGTCTGGAAGCCGCTCCTTTGTGGGGGGGGCTATGTCATGCTTTGTGGTTCCCTGTCATGTTTAGTGTTTCCCAGTCTTGTCTATTAGTTATCCCAGGTGTCTCTCATTTCCCACTCCCCCTTGTTATCCTGTTTAGCTCGTTTGTCTCTGATTATTTAAGACCTGTGTTTCTGCCTCGTCCTTGTGAGTTCTTGTTTAATGTTTAACTGTTAACGTCGATGTTGGTTGTTCCTGTTCCCGAGTACCGTTGTCCTGTATAGTTTCTAGTGTTTGAGTTAGTCTGTAAAATAAAGCGTGTGCTGCATTTGGATCCTGCCTCATCTCTGCTTCAGCCGCACCGGCGTTACAGTCGGAGCCCCCACAAATCGTAAATATCAAACGTCTTCTCATGACTCTTGATTGATCTGACGACGTCGATTGTCGATTTTTTTTTTCTTCTTTTCTTCTCAAGTCACGTTTGATCCATGAGATATCGTCTCACTGTGAAAATGTTACTACATTCGACAGATTTGTGGTCTCGCGGTCTGGGACGAATATTCGAGTGTGTGCATTTGGATGATTATAATGCTAAAAATCGGTTGAAACTGCCCTTGTCTGTGGTCTCCCACAGTTTAAAAATCGGTTAAGATTTGAAAGTCGTCCAGGGCTTACATTAAAAAAAAAGAATACTTTATCTTACAAAGGTATGGCTCATGGATAGTTCATGTTAATGCTAACTAACTAACATCAACTATTGGGACCTTATTGTAAATTGTTACTATCACATATTGTTTGTATATATTGTCATATTGAGTTTCAGTTGTATTCTTATTGGTTTTGTACTTTTTTCTGTTCTGTTTCCTATGTTAGCTTTTGTTACTTGTTTTGTTGTTTGATTAACTAGTCTAAAGTGCCCGTGCAAAGTCAGTTTTTGTGTGTGTTTTTACTAATTGTTGGTTCAGTGTGTTTTAGTGCTCATTGTTACAATTACACAGTAAAAGTTCAGTGACATTTTTATTTGTGCATGGTAGAAAGCAAATACTGATGCTGACATAATGACATACAATATGGAAAATTGAACTACACGATTGAGGGAGCAGGCTACACGGTGAACTCAGAGAAAACGCTACGCTTGAGCAAACAGTTTGTGAATAGGCCACTACAAATGATGGCCGTGAAAGAGACTGTGAACGCATTGAATAGAAAATGTTTAATTGGTGAATAGCAAAGGCTACTATTACACAGCGATAACGTAAAATGCACCAAAATAAAGGGGCTGTTTACACCTCATGGGTTTTCTCAGATCGGATAGCTATCTGATTTATAAAAAACGATTCCATTTACACTTGGTCACATAAATGTGTTTTCACAAAACTGATTTAAATCCGATCTTCAATTGCCGCGCTATATGCAGATTTAATGGAGTTCACGTCACCGAAAGCAACAGTTATGAGCTGCATTTTATTGACCATCAGCTAATTTCCGTGTGCAGTGTGAGAGGGGGAGTGGCCGGCGGCTAGAGCGGCAAAAGCGGCAAAAGCGGCAAAAAGCCAATGTGTGCTTCTTTTACAGATATTTACCGATATCTTTTGCATTTCTAATCCAAACAACGTCAAACTTGGCACTGCACTTACTCGTGCCCGTAGCAAGACACCTGTCAAGTTTGAAATCCATCGGACTAATGTTTCGAGAGATATGCGAATAACACACACACACACACACACACGTCCCTGTAATTAATATATAGATGCACTGCACCTTTTTCTCGTTTCATTGCTTTGGTTTGTATCTACTGAGCCTGTTTTCTGTTAGGATTTGTTCCATCTTCATCAATAATAGTTGGTTGTTCTTTGTGGGTTTTTTTAATATCTGAGTATCATTGTTTTACACTGAACAAAATTATAAACGCAACACTTTTGTATTTGCCCCCATTTTTCATGAGCTGAACTCAAAGATCTAAGACTTTTTCTGTTCACAAAAGGCCTATTTCTCTCAAATATTGTTCACAAATCTGTCTAAGGCCCCGTTTACACGATGGGAAAACGTTTCTCTAAATACCCGGCTATGTGTAAATGTGGCCTAAATCTGTGTTAAGTAAGCACTTCTCCTTTGCCGAGATAATCCATCAACCTCACAGGTGTGGTATATCAAGATGCTGATTAGACAGCATGATAATTGCACATCCACAATATCCACAATAAAAAGCCACTCTAAGGCCATATCCACACGGACACAGGTATTTTTATAACCGGAGTTTTTCCTCCTGCGTTTTTTAAAAATCTCTGTCTACATGAAAACGCAAAAACACGCTATCAAGCGCCGTCAAGCGCATTCCCCACCAGCAGGCGGCGATATAACCCTAACCGTAAAGCCACACTGGCCAATCAGAAGCCGTCAGCGGCGCACACTTTGACGTCGCAAGGCAAAAACTCCGGTTTTACTGTCTACACGACAACACTGCAACCGCCGTTTCTGAAAATCCTCACCCTGGCAGGGGTTTTCAAAAATGTTCGGTTTCAGTGACCTGATACTGCGTTTCCGTGTGGACGAACGGGTGAACCGCGTAAAAAAAGTCACGGTTATAAAAATACCCGTGTTCGTGTGGACAAGGCCTAAAATGTGCAGTTTTATCACACAGCACAATGCTACAGATGTTGCAAGTTTTGAGGGAGCGTGCAATCGGCATGCTGACTGCTGAAATGTCCACCAGAGTTGTTGCCCATGAATTGAATGTTCATTTCTCTACCATAAGCCGTCTCCAACGGCGTTTCAGAGAATTTGGCAGTACATCCAACCGGCCTCACAACCGCAGACCACGTGTAACCACACCAGCCAGGACCTCCACATCCAGCATCTTCACCTCCAAGATCGTCTGAGACCAGCCACCCGGACAGCTGCTGCAACAATCGGTCTCAGGGAAGCTCATCTGCTTGCTCATCGTCCTCATCGGGTCTCGGCCTGACTGCAATTCGTCGTCGTAACCGACTTGAGTGGGCAAATGCTCACATTCGATGGTTCTGGCACTTGGAATCCCGGTTTTCACTGTACAGGGCAGATGGCAGACAGAGTGTATGGCGTCACGTGGGTGAGCGGTTTGCTGATGTCAACGTTGTGCATCGAGTGGCCCATGGTGGTGGTGGGGTTACGGTATGGGCAGGCGTTTGTTATGGACAATGAACACAGGTGCATTTTATTGATGACATTTTGAAAAGCACAGAGATACCGTGACGAGATCCTGAGGCCCATTGTTGTGCCATTCTTCCACGACCACCACCTCATGTTGCACATGATAATGCACGGCCCCATGTTGCAAGGATCTGTACACAATTCCTGGAAGCTGAAAACATCCCAGTTCTTGCATGGCCAGCATACTCACCGGACATGTCACCCATTGAGCATGTTTGGGATGCTCTGGATAGGCGTATACGACAGCGTGTTCCAGGTCCTGCCAATAACTTTGTGTCACAGGTCGGGTGGGCCAAGCTAGACTGCACCCACCCCTGAACCAGGACCACCTCGAGGAACGTGTCAGAGGGAAGAGTCAGAGACAGAGAATAAAATTAACAAGTTTTATTTTGAAGTAAAAGCAAATTGGAAACCCTAATCTAAAATCTTCTCCCTTGTTGCCCTCAGGGATCGGGGGTGGACGGTGCAGTGACTGGGGACTCTCCCGCCCTCTTCCCCAGTACAGACCCTGCAGCAGATGACCAGCGCACAGGTGGGGGCGGTGGGCAAATGAACGGTCCGGTAAGTCTTCTCTGGTAAGTAGATAATTCTAACCTTCCTTCACAGGTGGGGGTGCAGTCGACGAACGAACAGTCCGGTAAGTCTCTTCTGGTAAGCAGATACTTCCAACCTTCCTTCACAGGGGTGGGCGTACGGTCCACGAGCGAGCAGTCCGGTAAGTCTCCTCTGGTAAGTAAATCATTTCAACCTTCCCTCCTTCACAGGTATGGGCGTTGGGGCAGAGGAATATCAGTCAAGTACGTGTCCGGAGGGGACCCGGTCTTACGGGGGGTGGCTAGGGGAGTCTTCCGCGGACGCTGCTCCAGAGCGAGGGGGTTCCAAAGTGGTCACGGACCCAACGCCGACAGCTAAACGGGGCTTCTTCTGACACAGACAGGGTGGATATTCCAGACAGAGGGTGCCAGCCTCACGTTCGTGACAGAAGGACAGCCGCTTCTCCCAGCACAGGTGACTATACGGATGCAGCAGGCTCGAAGGCGACAGGCTGCACGAGGCTTCTACTGGGACAGACAGAATAGGTGCTTCAGGCAAAGCATACAGTACACATGCACTGGAAGGAACGAACACTGCTCACAACACAGATGAGTTGCAGGGGTACGGCAGACTCGAAGTCAACGGGCTGGACGGGGCTTCTTCCGACACAGACAGAATGGGTGTTCCAGACAGAGCGCGTCAACCTTACGTCCGTGACAGAGGGACAGTCACTTCTCCCAACACAGGTGGGCTATGAGGATACAGCAGACTCGAAGTCGACAGGCTGCACGGGGCTCCTGCTGAGACAGACAGAATACGTGCTTCGGACAAAGCATACAGTTTACATGCGTTGAGGGGAATGAACACTTCTCACAATACAGATGGGCTGCGGAGATACAGCAGACTCAAGTCAAACAGGCTGAACGGGACTTCTTCTGATGCAGACAGAGTAGGTATTTCAGACAGGGCGCGCCAACCTCACATTCGAGACAGAGGGACAGTCACTTCTCCCAGTACGGGTGGGCTACCAGGATACAGTAGACTCGAAGTCGACAGGCTGCACGGGGCTTCTACTGAGACAGACAGAATAGACGCTTCAGACACAGTTCACAGGCGTTGGAAGGAACGGACACTTCTCATAATGCAGATGGGCTGCGGGGATACCGCAGACTCAAGTCAAACAGGCTAAACAGGTCTTTTTCTGACACAGACAAAGTGAACATTTCAGACAAGGCGGGCCAACCTCACATTCAGGGCAGGGGGACAGTCACTTCCCCCAGTATGGGTGGACTACGAGAATACAGCAGACTCCAATTTGACAGGCTGCACGAAGCTTTTACTGAGACAGGCAGTGAACATTACAACAGGGCATCTCCTCTCCTATCAGCGCAAACAGAGGAGTTAATTCCAATCCAAGATGATAATTCTTCAACATCCAACAGGTAGAATAGATTAATGTCACTTTTGACAGTAGACCAGCATAACACAGGGAGAGTGCACGGCAAAAAGGGAATGTATCTTGCACACACACAGCAATTCCATTTCAAGCATATAAGGTGGGGGAAACGTCAATCTTAGGCACTGCAAACTCACTTCACAAGGTGCAATTTAAAGCCAGCACTCACCCTTGGGTCTCTGTGCGAGGGGACCGTGATCATCAATACTGCAGATAATATTTTGGGAGGTTTTTCTTCACATACACGGGCAGAGTTCACATCACCATTTCTCAATGGAGGGGGAGATAAGAGATCGGTAATGAATCAATACAATCCACTCAGTGACATTTATGATCGTGATCCAACACTCCAAGCCACATCCAATTCAGTGTCAAATGCATGCAATTACGAGACTCAGTTCTCAGTTACTTAGCTCCTCTCTAGTGCAAACGGGATATTTCACTCTTCCTCCGTTGTCCTCAAGTCCCTCATTAAGCCAGCACTCTCCTGTTCATTCACCAGTATTCCAATAACTGCAACCGCCCAATAAAACGACTCCTCCCGGGGAAGAAAGACCACACCCTTCTGACTCTGTCTCGTGCTTTTTATCCTCTCAAATGCTGACGGGGCTCCTTCCAAACTCTCAGAGTAAATTCCCCACACCTGTCACCAATCTGTCATTTGGGGTTGTCATGGCAACAGACGCATCCACAGACCTGGGGATGGAGTTTCACCCAAAAGTTTCCCACCGGAAACACTACTTCGGCGGAATTAAGTTCCATATGCTTTGTCACCTCGTGACATTTGCACAGCTATTGAAGAGGAGTGGACCAATCCACAGGCCACAATTAACAACCTGATCAAGTCTATGCGAAGAAGATGTGTTGCACTGCGTGAGGCAAATGGTGGTCACACCAGATACTGACTGGTTTTCGGACCCTCACGGATCCCCCCAATACAGTAAAACTGCACATTTTAGAGTGGCCTTTTATTGTGGCCAGCATAAGGCACACCTGTGCAATAATCATGCTGTCTAATCAGCATTTTTATATGCCACACCTGTGAGGTGGATGGATTATCTCAGCAAAGAAGAAGTGCTCACTAACACAGATTTAGACAGATTTGTGAACAATATTTGAGAGAAATTGGCCTTTTGTGTACATAGAAAAAGTCTTAGATCTTTGAGTTCAGCTAATGCAAAATGGGGGCAAAAACAAAATTCTGTTCAGTGTATTTGAGTATGTTTATAAATAGAGACTGCTGCAATTAGATCTTGCTCTTTTAATCTCTGCTTCAACTGGACGTGACATACATGTATACATACATGTCTCTCTGTGTGTGTGTGTGTGTGTGTGTGTGTGTGTGTGTGTGTATATGAATAATTACACAATATTAGTAATCCCCTATTTTGTAGAGGGTGGTAAAAATGACAATTTTCACCTGAGATTTTGAGTATTAAACATGGCAGCATCATTATTTTATTTTTACATAGAGATTGGTAGTTCTATTAGTAAAATCTCTTGATTTTTTTCAATCCTTCTTGCATCATGTCAAAAGTATTAACTGTTCAGAAAAAAAAGAAAAAAACACCTTTTCTGTTTGTTTCCTCCAACGTTTGCATTTCCTATTGGATTTTGGCTCTTAAAATAGTACTACATTAATTTCAGTTCAGTTTCAGTTTTCTAATTATTACAAGTTTAATTGAGTATTTTGAATGTATTTTTGCTCGTCAGCAATCCTGTAAGAACGACTTATACTTTCACAAGGAGAATCTAATGATGACTGTGACAAATCTGTTTGTCACTGGTACTGACACGACAGGATCGACTCTGCGCCGGGGTTTGATGCTTTCATGCCCTTTTCTGCAGGTCTCTCTCTCTCTCTCTCTCTCTCTCTCTCTCTCTCTCTCAGGGATTGTCTCCTGAAATGGTCGGTAAATTGCACCACTCTGAGGCTGGACTTATCATGTACTCCTTATTACACATTTTGTTAGAAAAAATTAAAGGTTGGCAATACTAAAGGTTGAGCTTTGACTGCATCTTAGAGAAACGAGTAGCTGTTAACTGATCTGGGGTCTTTCTCAGTATTTCAGTCTGAAAGTATCGATTACTGAGGTTTTCAGGACCTCACATACTGTAGTAGACTTTGGTAGACTGCTCCCTAAGAGCATTTCAGGGGATATTGCCAAGGCTATGTTGTGTATTCTCCTGGAGCTCTGCTCTTGGGGTTCTAGGCTGAGGCCTGCCCTACAGAAACAGGAAGTACGTTTTTTTCTTAGAACCTTAGGGAATAGTGCCTATACAAGTCACATAGGATGCACCCTTAAGGTTGACGCACTCCTGACTCTAGTCTAGGCCTGTAGAGTCATTTAGTGTCATGTTTGTGCATAATCGCAGCTCAGATAGGCAGGCATTCCTTCAACATGGCATTTGTTGGTATTGGTTCCTCATGGCATCTACACCAAGACGCAGCGTCAAAGTTCCACTTTAAAAGGGAATGTCTCAGGTTGCATATGCAATCCGGTTTCCTGAGAAGGGGAATGAGATGCTTTTATGTTGCCATCCCGGTGGAAAGGCGACATAGATAGCAGAGGAAAAGGAGGCAAAAGCGGTGAAAGAGAGCTGGCCTATGGGCTAGGCTACAAGCTAATCCACACAAGCCACCTCTGCCGAGCCTCTTTCTTTCAAACCCCTTAATCATTCATTAACAAGATGGATAAAATTCACCTAAGGATTACATAGCACAATATATTCAGCTGTGTAATAAACCAACCAACTCCATATTAAACCAAATGGATTAAGAATGGGATGTTCATGTGCATGTAAAGGCAAACGTCACAAAACTTTTGGAAATATAGTGTATATTGTGCTAGTTTGAAGTTTGATAAAGTTTGCAGTGTCTCTGTGTGTCAGTTCAGACCTGCTTTGCTGTGCATTGTTGGGAAAGTAGACAATACAACAATATTTAGTGCATAATATATAAACCAAAAGGGATGCTTTAATGATGTAAATTAAATAATATTGGAGCAAAGATTGTGTTAAACCAGATTTTTATTTTATTTTAAGGCTTTATTGCTTGAATAATGTTCCTGTGTTGTCTTAACAAGCTAAAAATGGTCAATTAATGATTCACCACAGGGTGTCACATACATGCTGCTGATGTAACCTCACCAACCCTCTATTCTCATGGATTTTTGCAATTTCTGTAGGATCACACAAGGTCCCTCCCTTACATATCGGCTATAAATCTGCGAGTGCATCAGTTCAGAAGCTTAGAGAGAAAATGGCTGTAATCGAGTCACTTCTGCAGTTTCTCAGCACAGGTACATTACTGGGTGCTTTGCTGTTGCTTCTGGTTTTGTATTTGCTTTCCTCTGGATCCAGATCTCAGAAAGAGGGGAAAGAGCCACCGGGACCCAAACCTCTGCCGCTGCTGGGGAACCTGCTGACCCTTGACCTCAAGAGACCCTCTGACACCTTTGTTGAGGTGAGAACTTGATACATTTAAGATCAATAGTTGTCCATAATTTTAAGATTTGTTTGCAAATGTCTTTCTCTGTGTCCTCCAGCTGTCCAAAACCTACGGAAACATATTCCAAGTGTTTTTGGGTCCCAGAAAAACTGTGGTCTTAATTGGGTACAAAACTGTCAAAGAAGCTCTCGTGAACTATGCAGAAGAGTTCGGCGACAGAAAAATTGAACCTGGTTTCAGGATAATGAATGATGAACATGGTAGGATTCTTTGTTGTTTTCTTAATCTACAGAACAAACTGTAAATGCTAGACATGTTGAAAAGCAAACATGCATATCATTTCAGTTCCTCGTGGCCTCTCCAAGCTAATGTAATTGGGTTTAACTACTGAAGTAAACAATTATTTTCTTTATATTTGACACTAATATGAGTTCATAATAAATAAGAACAAAACATTTGGTGGTGAACAACTTACTTTAACCATGAAAAACCTAAAAATACTTTTTTGTTGGCTTGAAAATGTGTGCTATGTCTTTAATCAATGTGGATTCCCAGCAATATTTGGTGACAAAATAGTATTTAAAATTTTTAAGTAGCATAAATTCATAACTGCACTGTAAAATCTAATTAGATTGACTTGCTTTAAAAAGAATGCAAACAGATTGCCTTAAACAACAGCCGGTTAATGAGAGTTTTTTGACAAAATTCTGGCGGTGTCAGAAGATTTGAATCACAGTCCAACAGTGTGACTTCTCCTACGACGACCGTCAAATTGTCTTCATTTATCAAGACAAGCCATGACCAAAATTAACATTAGAGATTTCTTTGTAGCCACCATTTCAATCCCGAGTGTGATCCTGAGATCTTACAGTGTGAAATGGCTTACAGCGATGATCATGTTCGTACAGTCTGACAGACAACAATCGTAATGGAATATTATAAATCGCAGTGTGCACCCGGCTGTAGTTAGAACAACTGTTGGATTTTACAGTGTAGTCAGTGGTGAAATGACTTGTCACTTATTAACCTGACATAATGTGTACATGCAAGCTGAGACTGTATAAGTCCCAAATGTCTAAGGTTAATGTATGTTTAACTTACAAAGTAATCATTTTCTGCTTGTGTTGTTATTGAGTCTCACAGTCAGTTGGTTCTCTGTGTTGATCAGGAATCCTCTTTTCCAATGGAGAGAACTGGAGAGAGATGCGACGCTTCGCTCTCAGCAACCTGCGGGACTTCGGGATGGGCAAGAGAGGAAGTGAAGAGAAAATCATAGAGGAAATTCAGTTTCTGAAAGGAGAGTTTGATAAGTTTGAAGGTACAAGCTTAAACACATTTATGGACATCTGCAATCATGCTCTTAGTTTAAAGGATCCGTTGAGAGACATTTGCTTTTTCTTCACAGGGAAACCCTTCGACACAACACAGCCTGTGAACTACGCTGTGTCAAACATCATCTCAGCTATTGTGTACGGCAGCAGATTTGAATACACAGACCCACGATTCACAGATATGGTCGACAGGGCAAATGAAAATGTTCGGGTTTTGGGATCGGCTTCTATGATGGTATGGAAGTATGTTTTACTGTATGTTTTTGGTGACTTAATTTTTAAAAAACATATTAATACTTGCATTTTTTTTTCTCTGTGTGTACTTGCAGCTTTATAATATATTTCCGTGGTTGGGTCCGTTCCTCAACAGTAAAAGGATTGCTGTAAGAAATGCGTTGAGAAATAGAGCAGAAATGACGAGGTTGATCACTGGACTGCTGGAGACTCTGAATCCACACGACCGCAGAGGGTTTGTCGACTCCTTTCTCATCCGCAAACAGAGCGACGAGGTACAGAAATCACCTTGTTCCATAGGAACTAAAAAGTAATCATCAGTTTTGATATTTAAACACAATTATTTATTTAATTATTAGGCATAGTTATTAAATGAATATTAAATATGCACAAAATATGCTAAAACTAAATATATTTGGCGAACACAAAATGTTTCTTTTGTAAACATTAGTTAATTTAAGATGAACTAACAATTAAAACTGCTTTGTTTCTTTTTCTCCAGAGTTTGTATTGTTTGAAGTTTGTATGTAATTTTGGATTTTGGTTCATAAAATACAACAACATTAATTTTGATGTTTAAGTTTTCTAATTATTAGATGTTTAATTGAGCATTTTGAATGTATTTTTGCTTGTCAGCAATCCTGTAAGGAGGACTCGTACTTTCACCAGGAGAATCTTATTGTGACGGTGGGAAATCTGTTTTCTGCTGGTACTGACACGACAGGAACGACTCTGCGCTGGGGTTTGATGCTCATGGCCAAATACCCTCATATACAGGGTAAAAAAAGACCGTAATGCCAAGAGTTTTTCCTCAATGAGTTTAATGTTGTCTATGAGAACAAATGTGTGTTGCATTTTTGTGCAGATCAAGTTCATGAGGAGATTGACAGAGTGATCGGTGGACGTAAGCCAGTGGTTGAAGATAGAAAGAAATTACCGTATACAGACGCTGTGATTCATGAAACCCAGAGACTGGCTAATATTGTTCCCTTGAGTCTGCCGCATAAGACCAGCTGTGATGTTCACTTCAATGGATACTTCATCAAGAAGGTCAGTCAGAAGAATAAATATTTAGGCCTATAAAAGATACCATGTGCATCTTGAACATTGTCTTTTCTCCATTTTCTAGGGTACCACTGTAGTTCCTCTGCTGACGTCTGTTTTGAAGGATCCAAGCGAATGGGAGAAACCGAACAGCTTTTACCCAGAACACTTCCTAGATGAGAAGGGCCAGTTTGTCAAGAGAGATGCTTTCATGCCCTTTTCTGCAGGTATACACTCAACTCTAAGTCTAAACACCCAGTGTTTTGGAGAAATAAACATTTAATTTGGAATTTAAAACAGCCCCCCCCCCCCCCCCCCCCCTCTCTCTCTCTCTCTCTCTCAGGCCGAAGGGTTTGTTTGGGAGAGAGTTTGGCCAGGATGGAGCTCTTCCTGTTCTTCACTTCCCTCCTTCAGAGCTTCCGCTTCACAACTCCACCTGGAGTGTCTGTAGATGATCTGGATCTCAAAGGAATAGTCGGAATCACGTTGAATCCGTCCCCACACAAGCTGTGTGCGATCAGACGCTCCTGATACTGGACAATCAAAACAGAAACATTACATTTTACCTCAGTTTAAATAAGAACTGGAATGATTAAATTCACAAAATGTATGCGAATAACTCAACAAACCAAAATCACTTCTGACTCTTTTTATTGCATAAAACATCTTGAGTAGCAGGTGCATATTGTGTTTGTTAATTTTTGCCCCTACCCCTTGGCCCTAACCCTCCGTTTTGCGCATTCACGTCTGTGTCCTGATTCTTTTTGCGATAGAGGGGTAGGGTGAAGGGGTAGGGCTGAACGGTGAAAGAAAGTCACAAATGTAAGTATTTCCTAATATGGTGGTTTTCTTCAAAACAATCATAAAAAAGAGATCGCTAATTCAGCGCTAGCATGTTGCCTCGGTAACCAGGCAGACAGTATTGCTTGCTTCCCTACTAACGTTAGTTACCTGGTACGTTAATGAAGCTAAACTAAAGTAAAAAGCATTTGTTCTCACATGTCTTTATAAATCAGTCCGGCATTGCGTGGTTATCGTGTAAACACAACACAGTCAATAAGTCAATTATAGCCATGTATTTCACATTGAAACATTTACTATCTCTTTACACTACCAGCAGCCCATACGACAGAGATTGCCACAGTGGAGGACGGCATATTGGTATCGTTGTCAGTCGTTGTCATGAAGAAATCCTGTAAAACCTCATCGCTTCCATAACGTCAGAGCAATCGTCGTCGACTGATGACGTATCGGGTTTATGAAGGGTTGTTCCATTTCGTAGGGGAATATTTCAACCCATTGGCCATTGTAACTCTGTTTTAAGGGCCAAGGGGTACACTCGAGAACAAGGGGTAGGGGCAAGGGGTGAATTGGGATTGAGCCTTGGACTGTTCCCTGCCCAACTCAACCCGAGTCCGTAGCCATTTTCAAGCGGTTGAAGACGCATCTTTTTCGGCAACACTTGATCCATTAATACTAACACTTTCTTTTCTTTTTGCTAATATTCAATGCTAATAAAAATAGGTTCATACAAAACGATTTAATACACCAAGGTGAATTGGTTTAGTCAGTTGTGACTCGTGAGTGACAGTAGCTATCCACACGTTTTTATCCGAATTAAGTGATATCGAATGAAAAATGCCTTATGGAAACAGTACAATTCGATTGAATTTCATGAATATCGACTCAAATGAAATATGTTCGGTCTCATCGGATTTTATCTTGATCGATATACGGCTTATGCGATAAACGCTGATAGAAACGTTATTTGCCGAATAAATAATGAATTGCATTTTGTCTAGCAAAACTTTGTTTTGAATGTTGTGCGATTTAGTGCGAAAATGAATGGAAACACCTTAAAATGTCTCAAATCAATTCGATATACCAATTTGATCGCAAAACAGCATTTGACGTAATTACGCACAGGTTTTTATTCGCTTTAAAGCCATTGGATGGAAACACACTTTCACCAGCTTTATTCGCATGAGTTTTTTTACCGAACTTCAAATAATTCGATTGAGAAGTGGATGGAAACTTAGCTAGTGTTGGGGCGGGGGGATGGGAAATCTGTTGATTGTCGAGTGCCAAATAAACAAAGAGATGGACAGGAAAAGGTTAAAGCCATCAGATGCCCAATTTAGGGGAAAAAAAGATGAGAAGAACAGGAGAAATGAGCAAAAGATAAAAGTATGAAACTATGTTCTCTCTGTATGATTACTGTTGTGTTAGGATGGCTATTTATCGATATTTTATGCTGAAGTAAATCAGGTCAGACAAACGTGATATACCATTTTATTCTTCCCCAACTCCCCACTAGGGGGCGGTATTTAACCACATCACATTTAACCATATCACTACAATTACGGAATCCGTCATGAATGAAGGGCTTATGTTGATTGGTGCGTAGGCCTATAACTCTTACGTTTGTTAGCCTTTTTGCTATGATGCTTATATGCTTATACAACAATAATTTGGTTTTAAAGGGGACCTATTATGCAAAATTCACTTTTGCATGCTGTTTGGACATACATGTGTGTTGGCAGTGTGTACACAACCACAATAGTGATAAAAATCCACTTACTCCATCCCCATAAATCATAAGCAGTGTTTCCCAACGACCTGTTTTCAGCCGTGGGGCTGGTGTGACGTCACTACAGCCACATGCCCCGCCCACGAATGTTGACAGAGACTGTTTTAACATAGAACATAGTTCACAGCGAGTTGTACACATCCGTCATTGCTGCACTGACGAGAATGTCTCCCAAGCGTTATAGGTGTTGTGTGGCTGGATGTATTAATCCAGATAGCTCTCTCTATTTACTCCCGAAATCTGAGGCAGCCGCTGAAGACGAGGTGGATTCATTTTGTTTTCAAAGAAAATGCTCCCTCAACTCTAGAAATTAGTTTATGTACTTACGCACTTCTTATGCTGTGTTTACTCAGCTCTTACTGTGATTTTCTGGAGTAAAACTGACGCTTCATCTTTTGTGTGATGTACCAGTATATTTTTTATCATAATTCGGATGGGTTCAGAAATGAACACCGTTACTGAGAGTTTCTGATATTATCATCATTCCGTGAGTCTCTGAGCTGAGATTGCTCTGCCCCCTGTGCCGTGCAGCAGCAGCAGCAGCAGCAGCATTTACATTTAAAGGGCACAAACTAAAACAGTGCGTTTTTCTGAGCACCAAAAAGTCACAATTTAAACATGCTGTAAAAAATTATCTGTTGGGTATTTTGAGCTAAAACTTCACATACACACTCTGGGGACATCAGAGACTTATTTTACATCTTGTGAAAAGGGGCATAATAGGTCCCCTTTAATAGGTCTCTTCCACCCCTAACCATCAAGAGCTCTGTTGTTAAGGAGGTGGAGTCATTCAAATTCCTAGGCACTGTCATGACAAACAACCTGAAATGGGAAGAAAACAGTTCCTCCATTATTAAGAGGGCTCACAGTGGAATGTTTTTCCTAAGGCAGTTAACCAAACTGAACGTTTCCAGCTCTGTTCGGTCTAGGTTTTACAGAGCCACTGTCGAAAGCCTTCTTTCAACATCTATTACTGTATGGTTTGCCTCAGCATCGGCCCGGGCGAAGAACAGACTGCAGCGCATTGTGCGCACAGCAGAGAGGCTGACTGGACAGAGGCAGCTGTCAATCAATGACCTGTATGAGGCCAGAGTCAGGAAGAGGGCAGCTAAAATTGCTGCTGATCAGTCCCATCCAGCAAGTGACATTTTTAGGCTGCTTCCTTCTGGAAGAAGATACAGGAAGAAGGTACAGGGCGATGAGGACAAGGACCTCATGCCATCTCAACAGTTTTTTTTCCAAGAGCCATTTCCCTCTGTTGGAAAAAAACTGTCCCCCTCTGTCACCCCCCCATTAGTCCAAAGTTTTATGTTTAGAATTTTTTATTTTTATTTTATTTATTTGATTGTTTTTAGGCAATGCTTTATGCAGCTATACGCATATACGGTTTGTTTGTTAAGCTTCTGTGTTACTGATTGCCATATCAAATTCCTGTGTGTCTAGTACTGATGCATTTGGCGAATAAAGTGATTCTGATTAACTCAACAAACACAAGATCTAATTTCACCATAATATTGTGCTTCGCAACAAAACTGTTACAAGTTCAGTTATTATTTATTTCCATCAGTTGGGTTAACGTTAGGCCCTGTAATTAGCCAACGGAATTGTCAAATCTGTAGGTGTATATATATTTGGACTGAATGGTCACAGCATTTGCATATTGTTGTCCTATTGTTACTTTAACTGCTTCTATTGCTCTCCTCATTTGTAAGTCGCTTTGGATAAAAGCATCTGCTAAATGATTAAATGTAAATGTAAAAAAATTAAAAAGATTACATTTTTAAAAATGTATGTGAATGAGATAAACACTTTTATAAAAAAATTATCTTTTTGGTTAATATAATTTTGCTTCTCACTTATATTCTCATCTATACTAATGAGAAATAAACGGAACTTGAACTATACTGAAAAATGGCTCCCTTTTGAAGTGTAACTTCAATACTGCATCTTGGTGTTTATGATATGGGGAACGCCATTTACATACCTAAAATACATATTTTACAGCCACTGTTATGCAAATTGAAAAGCACATTAAAGGCTCCCTACCAGTGGCCCTCCTTCACAAAACATCTAGCACAGTTTTATCATTGATAGAATTCAATATTTTTCAATCCACACATTTAAGTCAAATTTAATTTAAGCAATATGTCAAATCTTTAGCCCACGGAGGAATTTTGTGGCAACAGTTTAAAAATACCCCAATGGTAATAATAATAATTCATTAAATGTATCTAGCGCTTTTCTCTGCACTCAAAGCACTTTACATAGAAAGGGGGAATCTCCTCAACCACCACCAATGTGCAGCATCCACCTGGATGATGCGACGGCAGCCATAGTGCGCCAGAACACCCACCACACACCAGCTTATTGGTGCAGAGGAGACAGAGTGATGAAGTCTATATATATATATATATATATATATATATATATATATATATATATATATATATATATATATATATGGGGATGATTAGGAGGCCATGATGGACAGAGGCCTGTAATATCCGTTGGTGCATCATAAATATGGAGACATGGAGATAACTTAATGGAATCTTTATTAACAGGTGCAGCGCGGACAACGTGCCTCTCGACACCGTCTCACTCATAGACATGTATAAAGGCTAGATGGCTTACCGGCGCTGAGAGCCAATGGGACCCGACGACGTCACACGGCGGCCATCTTAGGACAGGTCCGCTCGTCCAGTTATAACATTAGAGTCTATTGTGCATGTAGTGCTGAAATAACTATATCTTGCTCAATTTTCAACCGATTTTCAAACGGTTTGGTGTGTCATAAACGTCAGGGATGCGGCTATTTAACTGCATACTGCATACATTCAAAACGTGAAGCTACAATTTAAACATCGGCATCAGCACAAATCATAGCCACGTTAATAAGGTTTGTAATAAACCAAACCGTTTGTAAATCCGTCAAGAATTCAGCAAGTTACGAGCATTTGTCACTCACCTTCCGTCCACAGCAGCAGGGAGCAGCAGCGCAGTCTCCTGACCTAAGATGGCCACCAAGTTGACGACACAGCTGACTCCGCCTTGAGCCATCTAGTCTTTATACATGTCTATGGTCTCACCAGATAACAGACTGACACTCCACCACTACTTCTGTGCATTCAGAGAAAAGGTAACTTATACAAACCCATGCCGCCCTCTACTGGACAACCTTGTCTATAGCATCACATTTACTACAGGCCACTGGGCAAATTTGGCCAGGATGCCGGGGTTACAGGATTTTTTGTGACCACTGAGAGTCAGGACCTCAATTTAATGTCTCATCCAAAGGACGGTGCTCTTTGACCCACACAGACCACAGGGTGAGCACCCCCTGCTGGCCTCACTAACACCTCTTCCAGCAGCAACCTGGTTTTCCCAGGAGGTCTCCAATCCAGGTACTAACCAGGTTCAACCCTGCTTAGCTTCAGTGTACAACCAGTCTTGGGCTACAGGGGGATATGGCTACTGGCCATACCGCTGCCGGCGGTAAAACCGCAGACTTGGCAACTCTGCAGCCTAGTCTCCTGACTACTGTATATATTTAAAGGTTTCTTCAAAACTTATAAGCTAACATAATTACATACAGCAGTCCCAAAAGTTTTGGGATATTTTGGACAAGTCACAATTATAAAAGATTGAATTTCACTGCATTACACAAAATATCAAATAATGTGGCATTTGCGTTAAAATAATGCTAAAGCTTTTCTCATAACAAACGTACTCTGTTACTAACGTAAACTCGGTTCTCTCTAGAGAGGGAACAAGTACGGCGTAATATCTTACGCTAGGGGAAAAACTCTTTTCCATGAGATATTGAAGCCAAAAATTGAACTTAATTTTGAAATAATTCAAAACGCATTGCAGCAGCATGAAAACATAAGCAAGACGGCTCGCGCGCCTATTGGCTGTCCTGCGGCAACTGCAGCAGCCTATCGAGAGAGGCCTCTCGTGACATCAGATCCAATGGGGGCACTTTGCACCCACTACGTCACCTCCCGCCGAAACAGGCGTGGCCTAGGCCTATAAATATAGCTCGACAGGCTGATATACTCTGATTTTCATTGCCGAAGCGAACCAGAGCGTGTTGCAGGCACGGCAAGATACGCAGTACCCATTCCTTCTCTAGAGAGAACTGAGGTTACGTTAGTAACCGAGTACGGTCTCTTACGAGAGTACTCTCGTACTGCATAATATCTTACGCTAGGGGAACACAGTGTAAAACGCAGCTACCCACACAGCTCCTAGTGAATTTTTTATCAATGTACTATAGAAAGCATACTTGCCTATGGGATTATTGTGTGGTATGCTAGCTGCACTGGGGAAAATTGCAGAGAACTGTGTCACGTAGTTAAAACAGCACAGTGGATCATAGGCATCAAGCTCCTGTAGGCCGCTGTACTTGAGCTGTATCGTTCAGTTTCGTTCCGACAAACTGGGCACTACTTTTTCTTTTGCTCAATATGTTCAACGTTAATAAAAGGTATCCAAGCAAAAAGTTCTCCACGCATTATCCTGCAGTTAATGAGAAAAGTGTAATTTATTGGCGCACTATATTGACTGCGTATTGAGACATATACAACGGTTGAGCTAGATTTTCAGCCAATCAGCATCGAAAATGTAAGTAGGTCAGAGCCAAAATCAAGCCAATATCACTACGCACTTGTAAACAATAAACATGGAGGAGGACGTAAGCAGCGCATCTTCATCTGATAGCAGCGATCAAGCTCGATTAACACCCGTAAAGTGTATTCTTCATGTCGGGAAAAAATGGCGGGGAATGTCCGCAGCCCTTTACTGAAGTCCGATGGGAAAAAATCAAGCAATGTGCCAAAGAAATGGCTCAAAACGTCGGACACTACGGAGCTAGCTATTGCTAACAAACATGTTGCCCTCCTGGAAAAAACGGTCTCTGATGTCCCAACAAATTAAGGGTTTCACCCGGCCTGCTATCGGCGTTTTATAGACAAAAAACGCTTGACTTGTGCACTAAAGCGTCAAGATAAGACTGAACGGTTGAAAAGACTTGTAACCCCGGTTGAAGGCTCTGAAACAGTTTCGCCGAAGAGGCTGCGTTCCAAGTACAGCTTGATGAAAGTTACCACAACAACCACTTCTTCAAAGCCATCAACAAGCCAGTACGTTCTGCCTAAATTGTGCATAATTTGCAAAATGTTTGATCAGTTTATCACAATCAACAGAAAGCGCCAGCTTGACAAGTTGGTGCAGTCTGAGACAGAAAATGCAGGTATGTTTACTCACTTGAATTGAATGTTATGCAAGCTAATTTATTGCCAACTGGGTTTATAATGTATTCTTCATATCTTTAATATAGGACTTCTTCGTGAGGCAGCTCTAATGAAATCAGGTGAGAGCATTGATCAGGAGTCTCAAGAATATACCAGACACATTCGGTGAGCTTGCTGATGATCTTCTTCAACTTATCATTAAGATGGGTAGAAAGTTCAGTTGTCCAAGGGTCGATTTTGTCATTGATCGCTACCCGGCAGTGAGCATCAAAAATGCTGAACGATCAAGACGTGCTGTTGCTGGACAACAATTACTGCAAATATACAGCATCAAGCAGAAGACTCCAAGTCAGTGGACCAAGTTTCTAGCCAGTGGTGAAAATAAAGAAGCCTTGACAGACTTTCTCTTTGAGACATGGAGAACTGTGCCTTTAGAGCTGCTGGAAAAGACATAGCTATCTTTGTGGCACACAGAAATGTATGTCATCAACTCACTCTTAAAGATGGCATTATGTCTGTCAAAGAGGTAGAATATTTGACTTGTGACCATGAAGAAGCTGACACAAGGCTCCTACTTCATGCAAAACATGCCTGGAGTGAACTTTATAATAAGATAATCATCCAGAGTCCTGACACTGATGTTGCTATCATTTCGCTTTCAGTAATGGCTAAGCTTCCCTCAGCGAAGATGTACTTTCTGACAGGAACAAAAGACAGGCAAAGAATGTTAGATCTCCAGGCTATTGGTTCTGCTTTGGGTCCTTCACTAACAGAGGCACTGATAGGACTACACACATTCACTGGCTGTGACTCAACTAGTTCCTTTTATGGGAAAGGAAAAGAGAAACCACTAAATATAGTGTCTGGAAATGCAGAGTACATCAGTGCATTTGTTGCTCTTGGGAGGCAATTTGAAATGGACAGCACCACATTTGTGACCATAGAACGTTTTGTGTGTGAGCTGTATGGAGAAAAGGTATCAGATGTTAATTTGGCCAGATACAATAGGTTCTGTGTCTCTTCCGAACAGGCATTACCTCCAACAAAAGATGCACTTACAGAGAACTTCAAGCGTGCTAACTACCAAGCTGCAATCCACAGGAGAGCATTGGATCCTTTTATAAATGCTCCCAGTCCAGACGGCTTTGGATGGATTGTCAAGGATGGTGAACTCATCATATCATGGATGACTAAAGATCCAGCTCCTCAACAGATTTTGGGGTCACTCCACTGTGGGTGTAAGTCTGGTACTTGTAGAGGTGGAAGATGTTCATGCCACAAGGCTGACCTGGCCTGCACTGACCTATGTAAATGTAAATGTGTTCATTGTGACAATGTGAGATTAACTGAGGATAGTGTTTCATGTGAATCTGATAGTGAGGACAGTGATCTTAATATTTAGTGATGTGTATATGATAATAAAATTAATATAGGACATATATATATATAATATAAATAAATCAAAATTAAATCTTGTTTACAATAATCATTCCTGTGAATATGTAGCCTACATGTAGTGCAGTTACTGCTCGTGTATGCGAATTGACATTCACCATTAAATGTGTTATTTTTGAAAAGTGTTTTTTTAATATATTATATTTTGGCTTAATTCTATTTGTTATTCAGATTTTACCTCAAATATTACCTTTGAATAGAAAAAACATAATGAGAAGCAGTGTTTCCTCTAGGATTTTTTCCAGCTGTGGTGGCAGGCCCATTTCCCCAGGGGGAGGGGGCGTCGCCCATGCGTGATATTCCCATGGGCCACGCCCCCTTGCCCCAGGTGTTTAAACCTCCCCTAAGTATTATAATTAGGGATGGGTATCTATTCAGATGTTCCGATTCGATTTCAATTCGCAAGCTCTTCGATTTCAATTTCGATTCTCGATTCCACTCAATGAATATACTGTAGATTTAACACAAACCCTATATTTATAAAAAAGAACAGTGAACATAAGTTTACGAGTGGTTAATTAATAAAAAGAAATTAAGAGCCAGTATATTAAACTCTTATTATTTTAGGTACACTTGGGTACATTAAAACAGCATATCAAATGCATACAATGAATAGACAGGATTTTGATGCAAGATGAAAAATTGATTATTGAAAAAGTCAGAACAGTCTCATGCCTTGATCAAACAGGATCAGGTTATTTTATGTTTAAGATAAAACAAACATAAAATCTCACTGCATTAGAATAACATGGAGGCTGCAAGCCTATGAAGTGTAGGAAAACTAATACTGGCTTTTGGGTGATATATAAATAAATATGGGGGAAAAAAATCGATTCATAGCCTTTGAGAATCGATATTGAATTAACCACAATTTAAAAAACGATTAATCGAAAAATTGTTTTTCTAGTTATAATATGAAAGGTTCCAATTTACAGCGGCAATGCGATTATGCGCATCCCGTGCGCCGAATGATGCACTTGAAGCAACTCGAAGTCACAGCGTGCAGCGCTTCGCATTGAAAAGTGTTAGCAGAGTACACAGACAACACACGAAATACTGTTTCACAACTACCAGTCTCTCTGACTGGCACACTTTATTTAAAAGCACAAAGCGAAGAGATATTTGATGCTTACTGTATTATATCTATGCAACAGTTTATTTAGCCTTTTCTTTTAACAGTTTTACATTTCAGTTACAGTGCGCATGAAGAACAATTCGAATTCAGAGTGCTCTCTACTCCAGTGCTGTAATCTAACAGAACTAACGCAATAAACTCCAGTAACAGTAAGATAAAGTAATTTTATGCAAACCATAGACCTTTATCTACAAATAAAGTATAATAATGTGAACATTGATCTTGGAGAGTATCGTGTTACTCGTAACCGAAGGTGACGCGCTGTTTGAATGCTGAATGGACAATGACTGAGGAGAGATGAGTTTTCATTAACTTTAACTTAACGACTTCAATATTATTTTTTTTACCTCACATTATGCTATCGAATGACTTTAGAAGTCTTGGAATATAGTGCACGAAAACTTTATGGTGCTTTACAATGTTTTTTATGCCTTTAGTGGGGCTTAACAATAACACAATAGTATGCACAATATCGTACGGACCTCACTGAAGCTGCAGCCGTGGCGGGAGGATTTTTGGTGTGGCGGCCCACCACGGCTGAATGAATGTAGCGGAAACACTGAGAAGTAATTGGGATGTTAATGCTACAGTAGAAGTTTTCTTGATAATCTTATCATTTTTACTGTGCCTAGATAGCAACTTCAGGTATATCACACATTTCAAACTGGTTTATTTTGTACTTCAAGTGGTAATTTGGCATTTTTGGGTTTATATGATAATAAACAGGTTTGAAAGTGCAAAATTCCATATGCATTCGAAAAAATTCCCTTTTTTTCAAAATGGGCACCTTTAGCATAATTTTTCTCAAAAACTGCAAGGTAGTGTGCGGATAACTTTTTCCTAAGGAATCTCTATATATTTCTAACCATATTTCTAGGCCTCTTTTAGGCTACCGACAGCGGCCTACTGAGCTTGGATACTGTGTTTGCGAGTCGGTTACTGTAGATTTAAAAATCTTGCTTCCCCTTGTTAATTGATTTCATGGAAACAGACACCAGTGATTTTGCCAAGATATCTTATTTATTTTACCATTTTATATAAGACATAAGGGAGAGAGCGGATCAGCAAAAGATCTTCATGCATCTCAGTCATTTCTCTCTCTCTGCCTAAACAAAGAGCTTTAGTACTTATATGCTGAAAACATGTGGTTTCCATTAACGTAGGATGTATATACTATGCTGGGTGAAAAAACACTGCATACATTCCAGACACACTCAAAATATCCCAAAGTCTCTCTCTCTCACATATGCATTCAGAACAGTATGATTCATAAAACACAATAATTACAAATGATTATGAATGTATATAAAAAGGATAAAACAGATACATAATACTTCTGATTATGAATATTAATAAAAAAATAAAAACAACATTAAAAGATGAGATTGTAAGTCTTCAGTTACACACAAAGACCAGCAGCATCATTATTGATCCCACAAAGCAAAATCCCCAGAGTTAAATTAACTCTGCTCAGAGTAGGCCTATATATGGTCCCACTCTAAGTAACTCTGAATCAGAGTTCAAGTTAATGAGATCATTAAGTGATGATTGGGCATTAGTAATGAACACCTGCTGTTAACAAGCAGAATCACTGAAGGAAAGAGAAAAAACAAGAACTACAGCTGACTTCCAGCCAGAGCCTTATATGAAATCAACTGAAGATAAAAAAAGACAACAAATCTCTAAAGATCTCATCAGAGGAGGATTAAACAACTCCACAAACAGCATTACCAGCTTTATTTATTTCAAACCAGTTTGACTTTCTGGTATATCTTCACAGAAGTTCTTATTGAGAGTTGACAAAAGTTTAAATATCAATGTTTTATTGAAATCGTTTCGCTTGAAGTCACCTTACCATTATGATGATCTGTGTTTGCTTTTGTTAGGCTCTTGACCCTTGAATTTTTAAATAGTTTTTCTCTGGCTGTGTGTTTATAAATCACATTTGTTGTTATGTGTTCAGGTGATGTTGGATTCTTATTGATGGTGACATCATCATCACTATCATCAAGTCTCCTGATTCACATATATCCTCCCAAGGTTTATCACTGCTCAAAAGTGAGTTGTGTCATTAAACACGTTTAAATATTGCATTACCAGCACCATGATATTGTGCACATCATATGTGATTGCATTTTCTAAAGATATGGCCACAGACGTGTAATCTACCAATAACATTAGTGTGACTGAAATGGGAACGCCCAAAAGCGTCTTCACAGTACAGAGAATAGCGACATACAGCGACAAAGTTGCTGGTGGTGTGAATGGGGCTTAGTATGCATTCATTGTAACTGCTTGGAAAAGAGCAGTGTGAACATCTTCAAAATATCATCTTTTGTATGCAACAGAGGACAAAGATTATTTTTTTTTTTTTTGTGAGCTAACTCTTTAATACAATTTGTTTAATTCTGAGAAATATAATCTTAATAGAAAACGTGTAATAAAATTGATTAAGTGATGTTAGTACCCCCCATTATCACTAGTATATTCCAATTTAATTGAGATTCTTTTATTTTTCTCAGGTGCAGTGAAGCAATCAAGTCGGATTCAGTTTCTGCTGTACAATGACCACCGATCGCGTACACAACCCACAAGTTTCAAGTATGTGCAAATATTTTTCAATTAAACATTTACACATTTTATACTCATTGCTCAAGTGCAAAGCAGCACATCTTAAAACTGTAACTGATAGATTGTCACATTTAGGAGAAAAGGCTAACTTTGGAATGATTAACTGTGTTTTACAGGCTTTTTTCAATCGTTAACAAGCGCTTACCCATACTTCAGATACTTTTTCTAAACTCTTAACACAGACTCACACCTACAAAACACAATTGGCCAAATGGATCATTTTCTTCTCAAAAACACATTTTGTTAAATATATACTAACTCTTCATTTCAAAATAGAACACATCTTTCTCTGCACTCACTAACTTTACCAAAACACTGGAAATCTGACTCAAAATGAAATTATTCTGTCAAAGAATAACACTTGTTTTCACTTCACAAGGTACATGCAGTCAATCAAAGTACACCAGGTTTGTACTAAAAAAGCACAAAATTACTGTATCTAATCTCTGCGATCTTCAGGGTTAGGCCACATGTTTTCATCAACATCACATCTGATATTATCCAAGGCGATGCAATGAAGAACTGTGATGTCCCTGCACCAGCATCCATGGCTTCAAGGAGGGACATCTGGTCATGTGGCTGATGGTCATAAACCTTCCACGTCCATGCAGAAAAGAACTCCTCTATGGGGTTGAGGAAAGGTGAATAGGGTGGAAGTAAGAGATTTACCAGTCTTGGGTGGACTTCAAACCATGTTGTTATTGCTTGCGAATGATGGAAAGACACATTGTCCCAGGTAATTACAAAGGTTCTCATGTTTTCATGAGAACCAGGCGATGCTCTGGACCCAGGAGCTGGTGGAGATCATTGAGAAAGGCAAGGATGCGCTCGGTATTATAGGGTCCACTAGCTCACTGCATCTCTCACTGGGCCTGCTCTTCTCCCTTCTCCTCCTTTTACTGAATAAGTGGTCAATGTAATAGAAAAAAATAACCCCTGCCACTCTAAGCCAGACTGGAATCAGCTGTGGTTGGCCCAATTAACCCAACATAAATCAGCTCTGTGTCAATTATTCAATTGTTTGTTTATTATCAGCTGAGATATATTGTTTTGGAACTGATATCATGGCAAAAGCAGAGGTTTTTATACTGTATCTAAGGTTTGGAACATTGTTTGGAATATGTTGTGTGTTAACATACGTAAATACTACAAAAACAATCCATAATTTTGTTGGGAGGTATAGCTTGTCTGTTAAGAAAATGTAAGCATTGTGGAAATGTGTTCACTGACTGCATATTGTGTGAAAACGACATGCAATGTGTGAATGGTATGGCCACAAAAGACCGATGCTGTGCTAATTGTGTTTAGAGTTTTGAAAATGTGACAACTGGCTGGACAAACGCTTGTTAGCGACTTAAAAAAACTGTAATACTCATCTAAACACACATATGATTTGTGTGTGCGTCTGAGTTATTGTAAAGATTGTAATATATAAAAAGATAAATAATAGAGCTCATAATAGTGTTTTAAAGTCGAACGTATGAATGTTAAGTGTTGTAATATATATTGTGCTAGTTTGAAGTTTGATAAAGTTTGCAGTCTCTCTGTGTGTCACAGTTCAAACCTGCTTTGAAATTACAACAATATTTAGTACATATATAAACCACAAGGCTTGTTTTAATCATGTAAATGCAATAATATTGGAGAAAAGATTGTATTTAGCAATAAAGCCTTGATAGCATAAAATATGTTATGAGTCATGATCCCTTCTTGTTTTAACAAGCTGAAGAAAGTTAATGGTTAACCCCAAAGTGTGTCACATGCTGATGTAACCATAACAAGTCTCTACTATAATGGATTTTTTGTCCATTTCTGTAGGATTACACAATGTCCCTCCCTTACATATCGGCTATAAATCTGCGAGTGCATCAGTTCAGAAGCTTAGAGAGAAAATGGCTGTAATCGAGTCACTTCTGCAGTTTCTCAGCACAGGTACATTACTGGGCGCTTTGCTGTTGCTTCTGGTTTTGTATTTGCTTTCCTCTGGATCCAGATCTCAGAAAGAGGAGAAAGAGCCACCGGGACCCAAACCTCTGCCGCTGCTGGGGAACCTGCTGACCCTTGACCTCGAGAGACCCTTTGACACCTTTGTTGAGGTGAGAACTTGATACATTTAAAATTAATAGTAGACAAACATTATACAATTTGTTTGTAAATGTCTTTCTCTGTGTCCTCCAGCTGTCCAAAACCTATGGAAACATATTCCAAGTGTTTTTGGGTCCCAGGAAAACTGTGGTCTTAGTTGGGTACAAAACTGTCAAAGAAGCTCTCGTGAACTATGCAGAAGAGTTCGGCGACAGAAAAATCGGACCTGGTTACAGGATAATTAACAAAGAACATGGTAGGATTCTTTTTTTTGTTTAGTTTTTTTAACTCAATTCAATTCAATACACATTTACATAGTGTTTTTCACAATTCACATCGTTTCAAAGCAGCATTACAGAAAATGCATGAGTCCACAATACGATTTAGAGTGATCTGTTAGGTAACTGTCTAAGTTATGCATTTCAGAAATGTACATATACAAAATCACAGTTAGCTAAAAAAATATTAATTTAAACAATGTAATAATTTAAGGCAGAAACGATGAGCTTATTGAAGTAATAAATAGCCTACTTGTTTGTTAACAAATGATTATGACATTTAGAAAAATGTAGCATTGATGAAAAGATCATTATTTGACTTGAAAAATATAGTTCAGATTCAATCAGATTCAACTTTTATTGTCATTGCACAAGTTTTCAGCCTGTACAACGAAATGCAGTTTTACATCTAACCAGTCAATAAATTATTAAAGTGCTTATTCTCATAGCAATGCTTAAAAAGTTCGATAAAAAATTCAGAAGGTCCATAGGCCATAGAGATTTCATATAGTGCATAGTTAAGATGTATTGGTTAAATGCATAATGATCAGAGGTAGTCAGTCTATAATCCAAGAGCAATAAATAAATAAATAAATAAATAAAGGAGAGAAACGGCGGCGGAGCAGCACAGGGACAAGGGCTAGTGTTGGGACTTGATGTTGAGCAGCGTTATGGTGTTGGGAAAAAAGCTGTTTCTGAGCCTGCTGGTGCGACTCCTGAGGCTCCTGTAACGTCTCCCAGACGGGAGGATGGAAAACAGTCCATGACTAGGGTGTGTGTGGTCCTTGGTGATATTCTGAGTGATGTAGATCAGTAATGGCTGGGACTGGGAGTGATGTGCCAATGATTTTTTGTGCAGTTTTCACCACTCGCTGTAGTGCTTTCCTGTCAGCCATTGTACAGTTCTCATACCACACCGTGATGCAGTTAGTGAGAATGCTCTCAACTGTGCAACGGTAGAAGTTACAGAGGATCTGAGGGGACAGTTCAGCTTTTTTCAGTTTCCTGAGGAAGAAGAGGCGTTGTTGAGCTTTCTTGATCATAATGGAGGTATTGAGTGACCAGGAGAGGTCTTGTGAAATGTGGACACCCAGGAGCTTGAAGCTAGTGACCTGCTCTACTTCAGCCCCATTGATGTAAATGGGTGTGTGGGTGCCTGCCTTTGCTTTCCGAAAATCAACAATGAGCTCTTTGGTTTTGGAGGTGTTGAGCACAAGATTGTTATTTGCACACCATGCAGCCAGACGCTGCACTTCCTCCCTGTAGGCTGATTCATCATTGTCCCTGATCAAGCCAAGCACCATTGTATCGTCTGCAAATTTGATGATGGAGTTAGTGTTGTAAATGGGGGAGCAGTCGTGGGTGAAGAGGGTGTACAGTAATGGGCTGAGCACACACCCTTGTGGCACACCAGTGTTTAGAGGAAGTGTAGTGGAGAAGAGGTTATTTAACCTTACCTTCTGGGGTCTGTTGATCAGAAAGTCCAATATCTAATTGCAGATGGATATGCTAATGCCAAGCCTGTGTAATTTCATGATCAAATCAGATGGTATGACTGTATTAAAAGCTGAACTAAAATCGATGAATAGCATCCTTGCATATGAATTGCTATTATCTAGATGGGTAAGGGCAGAGTGGAGGACTGTGGATATGGCATCCTCAGTCGTTCTGTTGGCACGGTATGCATACTGGTGGGCGTCTAGTGCAGGAGGAAAACTGGGCTTGAGGTGAGCTAGGATTAGCTTCTCAAGACATTTGGTGATGATGGGGGTCAGTGCTACCGGTCGATAGTCATTCAGGCACTCTGGGTTTGATCGCTTGGGCACAGGGATGATGACGGTGGTCTTGAGGCACACGGGAACAACCAACCCGATCTCACGGCAATTCGTACTAATTTTACGAGGTGGCTAATTCGTACCAATTCATACGACCTCACTCGTACGAATTTGTACGTTTTTTGCTAAATCGTACATATTTTACGTTTTGCCAAAATCGTATGAATTCATACGAATGACCTACCCCTGACCCCGCCCCTAAACCCAACCGTCACGTGGGTTTAGACAAATCGTACAAATTCGTACGAGTGAGGTCGTACAAATTCATACGAATTAGCCACCTTTTAATCACTCGTACAAATTCGTACGAATTGGTCGTGAGATAGCGTTGGAACAACAGCCTGGGCCAGTGACAGGTTGAATATATCAGTGAAAACTCCAGACAGTTGCTCAGCACATGTTTTCCACACTCGCCCAGGGATCCCATCCGGGCCGGCTGCTTTCCGTATATTCACCCTGCTCAGTACTGACTGCACGGCAGAGACAGTGAGTCTGAGGGGTTGGTCATCAAGTGGGGGGGGGGGGGGGTAGTTTTGACAGGCGTAGTGTTGTTGTCCCGATCAAAGCGGGCACAAAAGTTATTGAGCTCATTAGCAAAGGAGGTAGTGGTGGTAAGGGGGGTTGAATTTACTCTTCTGTAGTGTGTGATGGTCTGTATCCCTTGCCACATGCGTCGGGGGTCAGAGTTATTGAAGTGGTCCTCAATCAGAAGTTTGTGGCTATGTTGGGCATTCCGTATTCCCCTTTTCAGGTTAGCCCTTGATGTGCTATAGGCTTCTGCATTTCCAGATCGAAAAGCAATGTCGCGAGCCTTTAGCAGTAGACGGACATCCTTGTTCATCCAAGGCTTCTGATTGGGGTATAACTTGATCTGCTTGTGAGTTGTGACATCATTGACGCTTGTATTGATGTATTCCAGAACAGAAGAAGTATATGTGTCAATGTCCAATTGGGAGTCAGAGATGGCATTGGTGGCGAACAAACTCCAGTCTGTGCGCTGAAACCCAAGCTGTAGTGCAGCCTCTGCACCCTCGGGCCAGATCTTTACATTTCTCACTGTGGGTTTCACCCTGTTAATGAGGGGTGTGTGTATCTGGGCAGGAGCAACAGGGATAGATGGTCAGATTGACCCAGGTGGGGGAGTGGTTTAGCTTTGTAGGCCTCTGGTATGTTTGTGTACACCTTGTCCAAAATTCTGTCACCTCTGGTCGGGCAGGAGACATGTTGGTGGAACTTGGGGAGTACAGACTTGAGGTTTGAGTGATTAAAATCCCCTGCAGCAATAAATGCCCCTTCTGGGTGTGCAGTTTGCTGTTTGCTAATGGCAGCATATAGTTCTTTCATTGCTTGCTTAGCATTGGCATCAGGGGGTACATAAACGGCGGTAATAACAGTACATGTAAACTCTCTGGGTAGGTAAAAAGGCCGACATTTAACAGACAGATATTCCAAGTTCTCAGAACAGTGACTCCCGGTCATGACAGCGTTCGTACACCAAGCATTGTTGACATAAATGCCCAAACCACCACCTCTGGTCTTACCGTTAGTTAATGATTTAGTTAGAAGTTTGGTCACCCTTTAACGGCAACCTATTTATTACTTCCCTTCCTTTGAAACCAAATAATTGTGATTTCTTGTTTCATCGCTGCATCTATAGGAAGAGATGACAATAATATAAATGAAGTTGCAGGGAACTAATCACCATAACGGTGAGTTCAAACTAATTTTTTTTAGGAAAATCAACATCACCTTATGAAGTCAGCCTATGTGATGTTCTCTCTCTCTCAAAAAAAAAGTTAGAACTGTTGGATTTTACTGCGTAGTCAGTGGTGAAAATGATTAGTCGCTTATTAACCTGACATATAACGTGTTTAAGCAAGCTGACACTGTATAAGTCCCAAAGGTATAAGGTTTCTATTCTAACTCAGTAAGTAATCATTTTCTGCTTGTGTTGTTATTGAGACTCACGGTCAGATGGTTCTGTGTTGATCAGGAATCCTCTTTTCCAATGGAGAGAACTGGAGAGAGATGCGACGCTTCGCTCTCAGCAACCTGCGGGACTTCGGGATGGGCAAGAGAGGAAGTGAAGAGAAAATCATAGAGGAAATTCAGTTTCTGAAAGGAGAGTTTGATAAGTTTGAAGGTACACGCTGAAACACATTTATGGACATCTGCAATCATGCTCTTAGTTTAAAGGATCCGTTGAGAGACATTTGTTTTCTCTTCACAGGGAAACCCTTCGACACAACACAGCCTGTGAACTACGCTGTGTCAAACATCATCTCAGCTATTGTGTACGGCAGCAGATTTGAATACACAGACCCACGATTCACAGATATGGTCGACAGGGCAAATGAAAATGTTCGGATTTTGGGATCGGCTTCTATAATGGTATGGAAGTATGTTTTACTGTATGTTTTTGGTGACTTCATTTTTTTATTTTTTTATTAATACATGCATTTTTTTCTCTGTGTGTACTTTTAGCTTTATAATATATTTCCGTGGTTGGGTCCGTTCCTCAACAGCAAAAGGATCATTGTAAGAAATGTGTTGAGAAATAGAGCAGAAATGACGAGGTTGATCACTGGACTGCTGGAGACTCTGAATCCACACGACCGCAGAGGGTTTGTCGACTCCTTTCTCATCCGCAAACAGAGCGACGAGGTACAGAAATCCCCTTGTTCCATAGAAATACAGCAGGAACTAAACATTAATCATCACATTACTTGAATACATTATTATTATTATTATTATTATTGTTTTTTTTACTACAATTTACAATAAGGTTCCATTTGTAAACATTAGCTGACTACAGTTAACATGAACTAACAATGAAAAGTGCATATAATGCATATAATTAATCAAAGTTGATGTTAATTTCAACATTTATTAACACATTCAAAGGAAACGTTATCTGTTAATATTATTTAATAAGACACAGGCTAACATGAACTAAATATTAACAACACACACACATATATTAATATCTACTGAGTAATCCACTATTTAGAGGGCAGTCAAAATGACAATTTTCACCTGAGATTTTTCAGTTTTAGAAACATGGCAGCATCATTATTTTATTTTTACACAGAGATTGGTTTTCCAACAAGTAAAAACTTTTTCAATCCTTGTTGCATCATATGCCAATAGGAACAGTTCTGAGATGGGAAAAAACTATTTTCTGTTTTTTTCTCTCTCTCCAAACTTTGCATGTCCTTTTGGATTTTGATTCTTAAACTACAACTACATGAATTTTAATGTTTAATTTTACAAGTTTAGTTGAGCATTTTGAATGCATTTTTGCTCGTCAGAAATCCTGTAAGAAAGACAAATACTTTCACGATGAGAATCTAATGATGACTGTGGCAAATCTGTTTGCTGCTGGTACTGACACGACAGGAACGACTCTGCGCTGGGGTTTGATGCTCATGGCCAAATACCCTCATATACAGGGTAAAAAAAGACAGTAATGAGTTTTTTCTTAATACTGAGTTCAATGGTGTCCACAGGCACAAACATATGTTGCATTTTTGTGCAGATCGAGTTCATGAGGAGATTGACCGAGTGATCGGTGGACGTAAGCCAGCGGTGGAAGATAGAAAGAAATTACCGTATACAGACGCTGTGATTCATGAAATCCAGAGACTGGCTGATATTGTGCCCATGAGTCTGCCGCATAAGACCAGCTGTGATGTTCACTTCAATGGATACTTCATCAAGAAGGTCAGTCAGAAGAACAAATATTTAGGCCTATAAAAGATACCATGTGCATCTTGAACATTGTCTTTTCTCCATTTTCTAGGGTACCACTGTAGTTCCTCTGCTGACGTCTGTTTTGAAGGATCCAAGCGAATGGGAGAAACCGAACAGCTTTTACCCAGAACACTTCCTAGATGAGAAGGGCCAGTTTGTCAAGAGAGATGCTTTCATGCCCTTTTCTGCAGGTACAGTGAAACTTTAGCTCAATGCCGTTACCATGTCTTGAACATTGGGGTACCAAACCCATTTTTGATAGTAATGGTCTTTTTTTTTTTTAAGTAATAAAATGATTAAACTTTTACGCTCAACTCTAAACACCCAGTGTTTTGAAGAAAGAAACATTTGATCTCTCCTGATTTTCTCCCCTCTCAGGCCGAAGGGTTTGTTTGGGAGAGAGTTTGGCCAGGATGGAGCTCTTCCTGTTCTTCACTTCCCTCCTTCAGAGCTTCCGCTTCACAACTCCACCTGGAGTGTCTGGAGATGATCTGGATCTCAAAGGAATAGTCGGAATGACGTTGAATCCGTCCCCACACAAGCTGTGTGTGATCAGACGCTCCTGATACTGGACAATCAAAACAGAAACAAGATAATTTACCTCATTTTAAATAAGAAATGGCATGATTTTACTCGTTCTGAGTAAATTCAGAAAATCTTGAGCAGCAGGTGCATATTGTTTAAAACATTTTTTGTTAAAATGTTGTAGTAAAAAAGAATAAATTATGTTTTCACACAAAAAGTAGCTTGCTTAAACAAGCTTTGAGAGGCACTGTGCGAGATAACTTTAAGATAAGATTACATCTGAAATAATAAAACATGCGAGTGAGACAAACATATTTTCATAAACGTATACAAGATAAACATATTTATATAATACAATAGTTATATCATTTGGTTTTAATTTCGCTTCTCACTTAAATTCTCATCTATGCAGAAAAATGGTTCCTTTTCGAAGTGGACACACATGTAAACAAAAGGCAATATTCATTGGCAGACAGCAGTCCATGACATCATACGGTGCTCGCCTGTGTATAAAGAGGCGTGTGTATAAAGAGGAAAGTTTTTGTTTTGTTTTCAGGAGCCGTTTGTTTGTAGTGCGTGTTGATAAGGCGATTTATGTCGAGCAGCAAGGGTTTTAGAAAGTGCATGCCTCTGTGTCCTCGATTTATGACACCGGAGGACACCCATGATCTTTGGTTTGTCTGCTTGGGAGTGGAGCAGGCACATTCAGCCCTTTAGGGGCTAGATACATTCACTGCATCTGCACCTCTCGGGTTGGGTTCGGCGGCTACCAAATCAGCATGGCGGATCCGATCGTGGGGCCAGCAGGTCGAGCTGGCAGAGGAATTTAAGGAAATGGGTTTCACTTTCTCAATCCTCCTATTAGATTCAGAAGCCTGTTCTTTGGCATCTTCCGATCCATGGAGAGTTGATTGCTGTCATCGCCTAGCTCTGAGGAGCTTGACGTAGTTGGAGAGTGCGAAGAGAGAGAACCTGCTGAGCCCTCTTCTTCCGTCAGCCATGCATACGGGGAATTATTGGATTTAATGTTCCCTCGCCACTGCCAGGCTTAACTTAACCTCTTCGAGTGAGAAACAGAAAGTTGCCATTTCTGGCGGGCCATGATCATACCTCCCCCATGAGCCTTCCGTTTCTTCTGGATCTTTGCACACCGAGGTGGAGGGATCCCGGAAGAAGCCATATTCAGCCCACATCTTTCCTTTCCCACATTCAAATTATGAGAATGTTGAGGGTTTGTGTGAGCGAGGAAAAATGAGAAGCTGGCTAACTATCTCTCACAGAGTGAGGCATCCTATTCGAAGGCCATTTCAGACCACCTCTCGGATAATTGGCAAGGTGTATGCGGTAGCGCGTCAGGCTGGTGTTGCCCTGCACACAATGGCAGTTTTTCAGGCGTGTAAGGCCTCATCCACACTATGCGTTGTAGTTTAGAAACGGAGAATTAAAACGAATACGATCTCCGTCCACACCAGCGTTTTAGCTGCGTATTAGAATTGATCTCCGTCCACATTAAAACGACTGAAAACGCGGATCACGTGACCATTCACCAACACTGGGCATGCGCGTGCCGGTGTAAACAGGCGCATAGGCAGTTGTAGCGTTGTAAAATGCAGAATTTACTTGCACAACAGCTGCTAGCAAAGACATCAACATTAGTAACGCTTGTAATTCGTTATCCATGTTGCAGTCACTGACGTTACGTAGTCCAGGCTGTTTTTGTATGTTTTCTTCCCGGGGACGGGTCATGTGATGGGTGTCTGACGAATCAGGGAAGGATTCGCCATGACTGATGACACCCAATCATAGAGCCGAGCGTGAGCCTCATCGTTTGTCAAGTCCTCCGTTTTGACCCGTCTTCACTAAAATGCCCTCCGGAGATTCAAAACGCAAAACGGGGTCGGAGCGTTTCTAAACTTCTCCGTTTTAGGTCTTCGTTTTTGCCGTTGTAGTCTGGACGGGAGGTGCAAACGTAGCAAAAGGTCTCCGTTTCTAAACGAAAACGCAGTAGTGTGGATGGGGCCTAAGGCTGACCTGCTGAGAGATTTGGATCAGGGGCAGGGATTGTCTCCTGAAGTGGTCGGTAAATTGCACCGCTCTGAAGCTGGACTGATCATGTAAAGTGTCATGATGAAAGAGTGACCCACCATCTGATATGGTCCAGAGCAACGCTTGATGTGGAGCACTGCTGAGGTTAACTATGACAACTATGACTTGTCATAACTGGTTGCTGTGATGATGCAACCTCCTCTCGTTCAATTGACTTCATTATTTACAACTGGAGGTTTCAGCAGCTATAATAATTATGATAAGCATAATATTTGTCCAGTATACCTGAGGGTTAGCCTGGGAAAACCCAGACCACTCTCAGTTGTTACTGAGTAAGGGTCTGGCAAAGCTCCATAGACAATTCATTTCCACAGGGGCGTCACCAACGGACGTCGGATAGATCTAAAACCAATCAGAGCGATGAATGTCATGACGTATGCAGAGCGACGGAGAAACATCTCGAGACTCTCAGCAATTCTCTGTTTGTGTTAACGAAAATTACAATTTTAAATCGCTTGAAACAGACGCGATAGCTGATTCGAACGAGTGATGTTGTGATGGTCCACGGCGGCATCCATCTTTGTGATGTACAAAATCTGCGTGACCGTCTCTGCTCTGTCGTCATCGTGTAAAGCCCGCCCCAACGTTTCTGATTGGTGCCGCGATTTCGACGGATTGGAAATGGGTTTCAATGGGCTCTTTGCCAGACCCACTTGCAGAGCAAATCTAAATTTGCCGAAAGTGGTCTGGGTTTTCCCAGGCTACCTGAGGGTACCTGGCAGTCTGTATTTAGATGAGTGGTCACAGTGAAATCATGCGACTCCTTTGTCTTATTATCCCTTCATCATAGCTGTCTGATAGAGTTTGTTAAAAAAGATGAAAGGTTGGCATTACTAAAGGTTGAGTGTTGACTGCATCTTAGAGAAACGAGTAGCTGTTAACTCCTCATCTGGGGTCTTTCTCAGTATTTCAGTCTGAAAGTTCTCATTACTGAGGTTTTCAGGACCTCGCATGGTAGACTGCTCCCTAGGAGCCCCTCAGGTGATATTGCCAAGGCTATGTTGTGTATTCCCCTTCAGCTCTGCTCTTGGGGTTCTAGGCTGAGGCCTGTCCTGCAGAAACAGGAAGTAAGGTTTTCCCTTTGCCGTCTGCCAATGAATATTTTTTCAAGTTTGTTTTACAAGTGCTTTAGACAACGGTCATGCTGATGGCATTCCTCACAGCGTCAACACCAGGCTCCTTGTTCCCCTTCTCAGGGAACCGGGTTGCATTCGCAACCTGATAGGTTTTCCTCCGAAATATTGTAGTTAATTGTACTTCTACTGAGTCATGCTAACCAGCCTGCTGACAATTAGCCTGTTTACTGACAGGGAAATATTTATCAAATTGTTTATTATGTGCTGGAAGAAAACGAAAGGTCTTGCGAAATAAAATGCTCTGTTAATCTTAATCAATTAATCCACATTGATTACAACATATTTAATGTACAAAAGTCAATGTTTCTTTTTTATGGATCTGTTAATTTACTAATAAAGATGCATTTAAATACAGTACAATAACAGTACATCTTTTAAAGTGGTATACTTGAAAATATAACGGTTTCTTTAACTGTATTCTGTACAACAACAACACCATTGGATTCTGAGTCTCCACCTTCAAGACCAGACGTAGCCACTCCCACTTTATCTATGTACATTTGAACTATACAAACCTCAAGGTCTTATGGGTATTTGCTCTGTGAACATGGCTTTCATGGAAGCATTTCTTCAGGTTTCCAGCACAGGAACAGTAATCTGTTGCTTGCTTCTGCTCTTGGTGTTTCTCTATTGTTCTTCTGGTCTCGGAGATGAAAATGAACCAAAACCAGGGGCAAAACCGTTGCCGTTGTTGGGAAATATGGTAATGTTGGATATCAAACCAGCCTATGTGAGGTATAATGGGATCATTCCTATTGGCCAACTGCGTTGTTTCTATTGGTTTATCAGTAGAGAGCCTCAAAGTTTTTACAAACTGGCCTAATGAGTTTTTACAGAGAACAATTCTGTTTTTCACTGTGAGAATATGATCATTTTCCTATAAATGATAATTAATAATTTACTTACCCTCATGTTGCTTCAAACCCAAGACTTTTTTTTCATCTGTGGAACACAAAATACAATTATCGACTTCTATTGTATGAAAAAAAAAAAAAAAAAAACGTTTTGGAAATTTTTTCTCCTTTAAAATGCCTGTAACGTCTCTTTCAATCTTCATCGGATGGCAGAGGAGTTCGGCTCAATTTTCACGGTCTACTTTGGTCCAAAGAAAGTGGTTGCGCTAGCCGGCTACAAAACAAACACTTGTTAAATATGGAGACGAATTTGGAGACCGATAAATAATTCCACTTTTCCATGATTTCACCAACGGTCATGGTAAGAGCAGCCCAGCAGGTTTGGCAGGCCTGCTTAACAAAACTAGCCCAATGGCCAATCAAACATTGCCCAAATGTAGCCCAATGACCATAACCAAATAAATCAATACTCAAAATAAGCCATTTCCATACCTAAAATACATATTTTACAGTCACTGTTGTGCAAGTTGAAAAGCACATTGAAGGCTCCCTACCAGTGGCCATCCTTCACAAAACATCTAGCACAGTTTTATCGTGGATATAATTCAATTCTTTCAATCCAAGCATGTCAAAACTTTAGCCCTCCCGTTGCAACACTTTAAAACTGCAGACTTGGCAACCCTGCATCCCAATCTCCTGAAAATATATTTAAAGGTTTCTTTAAACTTATTATAGGCCTATTACATATGAATTACATACAGCAGTCCCAAAAGGTTTTGAACACCTTTGGACATTTTGGATAAGTCACACTTATAAAATAATTTTGTGGTGTCCTGTTATTCAATGCTATACTTACTGAGACCACTAGGGGGCAGTAGGTATTAGGAGCGAAATGGGAATAGGAGAAGAGTAGAAAAAGAAGTATGATCACGAGTTGTGTGTGTGTTAAGAGTGAGTAATAAAGGAAACATGTCACCCGTTCACCTGCTGTGGCCGGGCTTCGTATTGATACCTAGAACACAACAAATGTCACTGCTTTAGATAAAAAATATCAAATCATGTGGCATCTGTGTTAAAATTATGCTAAAGCTTTTCTCAGAAAACAAACTTCACTTTTCTGAGCCACTTATATACTTTTTTTAACTAATTGGTCTCTTTTCATGGATGTATGAAAACGCTTCAGAAAGTGAAAGTGTCCAAGGTTTGTCTGTATTTTCAAAAAAGTATTTATATTTTGTATGTTTTTATATTTTGAAACCTGACATTTTTTATTTTTTATTTATTTATTTTATTTTTCTTTATTTTCTTTAAATGCCAATTGTTGTGCAATTTTGTTACATACACATTTAATACATTTTTAATTGTGGCTTAAGTGTCAAAATAGTGCTGTCCTACACATGAAACTGGTAAAGCATCTTTCCATTGATGAATTGAGGGCGCCATCTCTTGGTGAAAGTGCAAAATTTTAATCCAGAGCTGAATTTGAACTGATTTTGAACAGCAACACTGGAAACTGACCATCAGATGTTTCATCTCTGGGATGGGCTCACCTGCTGACTGTCACTACAAGTACCAGGCCGTCTGAATTTATGAGCGGATACACTCTCATGAAATATTTCACATTATTAGGCAAAAAACAAACATTTTATATGATTTACTGTAATAAACACCAGTGACCAGTCCCGTATGCATAAAAAGGCCAGGTAGAAATAAAATATATATTTTATAAAATATATAGACGTCCCATGATTCCCTTGTACAGATTATAAATACGAAATGTTCACATGGTTTAGCCATGCTATAGCAGAAGTGAGCTGCAATTTGTGAGAATTACATCTCAGATCTTTCAGATCTCTGACACTTATATGCTGGTCATATAATTAGAATATCATGAAAAAGCTGATTTAATTCAGTAATTCCATTCAAAAAGTGAAACTTGTATATTATATTCACTCATAACACACAGATTGATTTGATATATTCCAAATGTTTATTTATTTAGAGCAACCCCGGGGTATATACATCACCCGTATATACTTCTCTGTCTGGAAACACCGGCTAGACCTGGGCGGACCACCAGCTGTAAGTTTGGTTAGGGCGCCTTGATCGTGTGCCAGATAGGGATTGTATTTTTTTATTTTTTATTTTTTTATTGGGGGTTTAGTATAGGTTAGGGGTGGGGTCCTTTTTGTTTATTTCTTTGCTTTGGTCCGTCCAGCCCTCCCCTTTACCCAGAAAATTATTATTGTTTATTATTTACACTATTACCGTGGAATAAATAAAAGCTTTGTTTTTATGGTATTTGGTGTTTGTGTCCTTTTCTCGCACCACGACTCTAGACCTCCTTTGCTGGCATCGGTGGGCCCGAGCAGTGGGTTTTCAGGCTCCCCTCCCTTTGGGAGCTAGAATGTAACACATGCTATAGCAGAAGTGAGCTGCAATTGCTAGAATGACATCTCTGAGCTTTCAGATCTCTGACACTTCATTTCAAGCCACCAATTATATATATACAGGTGCTGGTCATATAATTAGAATATCATGAAAAAGCTGATTTAATTCAGTAATTCCATTCAAAAAGTGAAACTTGTATATTATATTCATTCATTACACACAGACTGATATATTTCAAATTTTTATTTTATTTTAATTTTGATGATTATAACTGACAACTAATGAAAATCCCAAATTCAGTGTCTCAGAAAATTAGAATATTACCTAAGACCAATATGAACATGAAAAGTATGAGCATGTACAGCACTCAATACTTAGTTGGGGCTCCTTTTGCCTGAATTACTGCAGCAATGCGGCGTGATGGAGTCGGTCAGTCTGTGGCACTGCTCAGGTGTTATGAGAGCCCAGGTTGCTCTGATAGTGGCCTTCAGCACTTCTGCATTGTTCTGGCGTATCAGATCTTCCTCTTCAAAATACCCCATAGATTTTAGGTCAGGCAAGTTTGCTGGCCAATTAAGAACAGGGATACCATGGTCCTTAAAGCAGACACTGTTGGAAAATTCAATCTGCATCTCCATAAAGTTGATCAGCAGCAGGAAGCATGAAGTGCTCTAAAACTTCCTGGTAGACGGCTGCGTTGGCCTTGGACCAACACCAGCAGATGACATGGCACCCCAAACCATCACTGACTGTGGAAACTTTACACTGGACTTCAAGCATCTTGGATTGTGTGCCTCTCCATTCTTCCTCCAGACTTCCTCTGGGATCTTGATTTCCAAATGAGATGCAAAATTTGCTTTCATCAGAAAAGAGGACATTGATCCACTGTGCTTTATTAAATCCAGAGTCAACGCAGCCGTCTACCAGGACATTTTCAGAGCACTTCATGCTTCCTTCATTTTCCAGCAGGATTTGCACCTGCACACACTGCCAACAGAACCAAAACCTGGTTCAATGACCATGGTATTACTGTGTAATTACTGTGTGATTTCATGTAATATTCTACTTTTCTGGGATTTTGATTTCGTGGGTTTCATAAGCTGTAAGCCATAATCATCAAAATGATAACAAATAAAGGCTGGAAATATCTCACTTTGCATGTAATGAGTCTATATAATATATTAATTTCACCTTTTAAGTTGAATTCTTGAAATAAATTAACTTTTTGATAATATTCAAATTTTATGACCAGCACCTACCTACCTATATATATATATATATATATATATATATATATATATATATATATATATCTGTATATTATTTTTGTTTCCTCTCCCTACAATGAATACAGTGTTTTAAATTTTAAGAACATCCATATTAGTTTTATTTCTTTATTAATTGTAGATTGAAAAAAAACACACACATTTGTCCTCTTTGCAGCTGAAGCACAACTTGAAATAAAAGAGGAGCCTTTGATATGTCTTAAACAATGGAGCCTTGGTGTTACAAAGGTTGAGAACTATTGAATTAAAAAGCAGCATTAAAGACATTCATTCACCTTCTAAGTGCATTTTGATCCTGTTATTATGACCGTGATGTATGCATTAAAGTAGACTACTGCAGTGTCATTATCAAGGGAGGAACACAATTACACGTTTCCTGCTCCCTGTAGAGAGAGGGAGTCACACTGACAGTCTCCCTATATAGAGCAATGGGTTTGCTACAGTTCTGCTGTGGCCGTGGGAGAGGGAAATGTACAAGTAGAAAGGAGGTGCCAGGAGAAGTGTATAGTGCATTAAGTATGATGAGGTAATTTGAGTTCAGAATGACGAAAAGCCAGGAAGTCACCATAACCTAAAAATTGTCCAAATGAGGTACGTAGGCCAAAACCTCAAATTAGGGAAACACTTCAAAAAATCCTGCACACTCTAACAATGAAAGTGAAACAACAAATGCAAGATAAAAACGACTGATTTAATGAAAAAGTGGCAAATGTTTCGATCACGTCTGACCTTTTTCAATGCCTCAATTTCTAGTTCAGAATAATGCCAATCTGATCCGGGGGATCAGAAGAAGAACTTAAGACACTCCACTTTAAGAACTCCACAGTCCACTCCACTTTTAGACACGCACTCGCAAACTTCCCATAGCACTTCCCCTCGGGGGAATCCCTGTCGCCATTTTGAAGTGCGTTCCACTTCGTGAAGTTTGTATGGACAGACCCTCGTTCCATCGATTTTGACAGAGGGAGCGAGTCTACTTCATATGTACACTTCAGGAAGCTCCATATACCACAATGCAGTACGATTGTGACGTCACCACCACAACAAACAACTCTATGATATATTAATTATATATTTTTTAATTTGGATGCTGCATAATAACAAATTCTTAAAGGGGAAAAAACAATTAAATAATAAATCAACTTCATAGCTGATCAAATGATCAAGGGCTTAGGACGTTCCAAATTCAGCCCATTGCAGTTTCCGGCAGTAGTGGGCACTCGTGCAACGTAAGCAATGATGTACATCCGCGTGAATGAGACGGAGGGAAGTTAGCGAGGGAAGGGACAGCCATAGACAGACCCTCGTCCCCTCGATTTTGACTGAGGGAGCGAGTCTACTCCGATGTAGCAGCTCTATATCCCACAATTCTACTTGATTGTGACGTCACATCAGATCGCGCTTAACTGTAATTGTAAACGTGTATTATTTTGAGAATTAATCACATAATGGTGTATAATACATTAGTTATGTTGAGATTGAATCGCATAATACTTGTAGCTACCTTATGTTCACAGTCAAAGTTTATACTATTGATATTTTATTTTTTCGTCTTTGTGATAAAAAAATTTCTCCGACAGCTCATATACTTATAGGATTTTATATATTCTCCAACAACCTATATGCATATAGAATAGTGCATGAAACAAATTCATAAGTAAAAAAGGGGTTTAAATAATAAATCAGCTCCATAGTAAATTCCAAGTAATCAAGGGCTTAGCTGTTAGGGTGGTGCAGAGACAACAGGGACCCAAGAGCAGATCAATTGAAAATAGAATTTATTGTCCAAAAGGTTGAAGCAAAACAAAACATAAAATAATTGGTAGCCGAGCCACCAAGTAAGAGGGCGAGGCAGAGTCAAAATCCAATGGACAGGCTGGGGTCAAAACCAGTAGCGGACCAACAGTTCCAAGGTAGAAGCCAAGGCAATAGTCAGGACGAAAGCAGGGGGTGAAAAACCAGGAGAACAAGCAGAGTTGAGATAGGGAACAGTAGGGATGGCTGACGCGAAACAGTCGTTCCGAAGCTTTGCGAGATCCCGAAGCGCAGATGTTTCGAAACACTGATCCGAAGCGTGATTCAAAACACCCATGTCACGTGACTATGGCCAAACGAAGCCTCAAAGTGTTTCACTAAGTGTTTCATCAGGTGTGATCCGCCGAATCAGCGTTTGATTGACACGGTTGGAAACAGACCACACGATCGCACATCTGTATAAAAGTGAAATCAACGCATATTGACCTCGTGGGTTTTTGTGAGAGGAGTTTGATTTTGAGATAGCGGATTTTTGGTGATATAGTGACATTTATAGTGCGATTTGTTTAGTTATATTTAGACTTACATTTAAATTTACACAACACATTGACTGATAGGCTAGAGACACAGAGTATACATATAGTGACACATTAATAGATACATAGATATAAATAAATATATATAGACAGCTAGATTAATAGATAGATAGATAGATAGGCCTACATAGATAGATTAAAGATAGGGATAGAAATGTCAACATCAGACCCATCAACATCATCAACATCAACACCAGTAGAAACACAGGACAGTTTATGGGAACTTTTTGATACTCGTCGTATCCATCAAACCCAGATGATACACAATGCTACAGCTGATGCCACAGTGGAAGTGAAAAAATACATCAACGATGCGTTTTTGCCCAGAACTCATGATCCACTAACTTACTGGAAAGAGAGAGCAGTAATCTTTCCTCATTTGTATGTCATGGCTAAAAAATATCTTTGCATTCCAGCAACAAGTGTTCCTTTGTGAGAGGATTTTTTCAAAGGCTGGAGAAATTATCTGTAAAAAAAGAAGTAGGCTAAGTCCTTCCACAGCAGAGAAAATAATATTTTTGAATAAAAATATCTAAAAAAGTGAGACATTGTGGCTTGATTTATTTTATTAATATTCATTTTGCAGGACCAAAATAACATTATGCACAGTGAGGAGCCTATAGGTTACAAGATTCACATATTAGAAAAGTACAATAATAAAAAAACAATAATTTTAATGGCTCGTCAAGGTTGTTTCAGATCAACACCTGCAAGTGACCACTAGGTGTCATCGTGGAGACGGGTGTCGGATTGATTCGAAGCCTCGAAACAATATGGACCATTTGGTTCAACTGTTTCATTGCTTCACGAAGCCTCGATCTGCCCATCACTAGGGAACAGGAACTAGGCAAATAAACAACAAAACAGGATTAAATAATCAGACAAGGCTTTAAAGGTTTAGAAGCAACCAAAACAAGACTTTCAGGCAAGGGGACAGTGGTGAAACGGACGGAAACCAAGACACACTGACAGAGAACCAAAGAAAGAGAGAAGCATAAGTAGTGGAGAAAATCAGTGCAGAAATGGGAAACAGGTGTGCGAGTAATGAGAGTGAGAGCACTGATTAGAATGGGATTCAGCTGTGATGGTAGAGTGAGGTGAACTGACAATCAAGACACAAGACAAACACAGCAGAAAGGCTGAGTGAAGATCAAACCAGAGTCCTGACATTAGGGCCGCAAGCGCACTTAGGCCGTGTCCGAATCCACTTTTGCTAGTTTAACGACGGAGAAAATGGTCGGCGTGCCCGGTGCATGGTCTAAAAGGGTTGTACCTATTCTCTTAATGAATAATAGGTGTGTTTTGGGTGTAACGTAAAACCCAATCAGAGTCTCATCTCCCTATTCACTTTAAAAGCAAGTTGCACTCGCACCATGGCGGATTCGCTATTTACATGGCGTAATTTGCAAGTGGAAAAACAGAATGCTTCTCTCTGGCAAGGAAACGGATCTGCTCGTGCGCGAGGTTAAAGTGTGCGAGCAGACGTTCTACAGGACAAAGTGTACACGCATTGTGGTTTTAGGTTTCAGTAGGTCAATGGCGCAGTCTTTTTCAGTTGCCTCAAAATAGCAACGCACCAACAATGCACCTGAACACATCGTTTTCAGACCAGAATGCCCATGGGCATTGCTATTCAAACAACGTGGGGCAGGACATTAAAATTTTAGATTTTAGAGTGGCCTTTTATTGTGGCCAGCCTAAGGCACACCTGTGCAATAATCATGCGGTCTAATCTTGATATGCCACACCTGTGAGGTGAATGGATTATCTCGGCAAAGGAGAAGTGCTCACTAACACAGATTTAGATCAACTTGTCAACAATATTTGAGAGCAATAGGCCTTTTAGAAAAAGTCTTAGTTCTTTGAGTTAAGCTCATTAAAATGGGGGCAGAAACAAAAATGTTGCGTTTATAATTTTCAGTGTACATACTAGATCCCAGTTTAGATGGAGCGTGAGGCACATCTGGTGAGATTCTAGATTCCTGACTAACTGCTTGACTTTAACTTAGTTATTATGCAGTCGCAAATAGGGGGCTAGATAAAAATACTATTAAGGTAATAGCAAGCATTAAAGCGGCATTATCTTAATGTATTAGCCATAACCTCTGGTTATTGTTTGGACTTTAACTAAGTTGTTATATCTGGGAGTGTAGGGGGTTACATGGGTACTTTTTAACAATAGCAAGCGTGTGTGGCATTGTTGAACTGCTTTAGCCATAACTATCTATCAGACTGGTGAGTTTGTGATCGTGAGATCCGCGTAAAAGAACGGCCAGCGCGAGAGTCTCTAAGCGACATAGATTCCTAATGATCGAGTAAAATATAAAGTAAAGAGTTAAATGGAATAATCAAATGTATTGATAAACTAATGTAAAAAATTACCAATAACCAATTGGCATTCCAACCTAAATTCGAGGTCGTGATAAAATGGAGTCAGATAAAAGTTTCATTAAAATCAAATTACTTTGCCACGCAGAAAAGATAGTAACACGCAGTAACCTTCACCCGTACAATTGGAAACCGCCATTGGACCAATAGACGGGTTTACAGGTTGGAGCTAAACTCTGCTGGGCAGTGGCCCTCAAAGAGCAGGTTTGGAAACCCCTATCTTAAATGCCGTTTACACGACACCGTTTTCAACTGAAAACATACAACTTTTTAAGCGCTTTGGCCGTTCTTTTACACGAAAACGGCGTTTGGGTGCCTGAAAACGCAAAGTTTTCAAAACGGATTTCAAAGTGCAAGTTTTTGAAAATAGTCTCTGTATAAACAACAAAAACGCAAATCTCTGAAGACAATGACGTCATGCACATGCATATTACATGTTCAGTCTATAGTGTTTCATCGCCATCTAATGGTCTGGCAGCAGAATACAGCGTTTTTAGTCGTTTTAAGCGGATCCGTGTGAATGGTGATAATGACAATGGTGTCGTCTGTACACGGAATACTCAAAGGAAAAACTTCTTAGTTTTAAGCATATCGTTGTTGTGTAAACTTAGACATAGGCATGTCTGCGAAGTTTAATGATTAAACATTTGAATGAAAAAACAGATGAATGCATTATTTACTTCCACATATTCAATTTTGTTGCATCCCATTTGTTATGAGACATGCAAGAGCAATTTATCCACTCTTTGGCAGCTCCTTTAACTTGCCTGTTTCCGAAGAGAGTTATCAGGAAATTGTAGCTGGCTGTAGATTTTTCTTACCTTTGCAAATTTACAGCACAAACATTACCAAGAAACTTTACAACGCACTACAGCTTGGTGCGATGCCAGTGGTAACGGGCTCATCTAGACAGAACTATGAGCGTTTCATCCCTGAGATGCATTCATCTACGTCAATGACTTCCCCTCTGTGAGAGCTCCAGCGAAGTATCTCCTTTTGAGCAGAAATGAGGCGCTGTACAGCCGGTACTTCAACTGAAGGCGACATTTTGAAGTGAAAATCAGTTCATTCCCCGCTGAGCATGCTTGCTACAGTACAGCTGTGATTACATCAGGAGACACAAGAGTATATCAAGTGTTCAAGAATCCTCACCAATCCTCACCAGTGATGGATTACAGGAGCCATGGTCCTAAAACTCTCTTAAACCCATCATAGTTTACACTCACTAATTCTGATTCATTAACATACTCAAGGTAGCTATTTTTTTTAAGTCTAAGTAATATACATATAATCTTTAAAAAAAAGCAAGGGAAAATCAGGAAAAGTAAGAGGGAGCCAAGAACGGAAGTCACTTTTTGCCAGTTTTTCACTCTGCCAAGTCAAGTCAATGAGTGCACAGGAAACAGAATACAGCTTAAAGGAGAACTCCGGTCAATTTTAACATTGAGCTCAATTTTTAGTAAATTTGGAGTGCTGTCAATACAGAGAACAACGACAAAAATCGGTGTTGCCTACACTGTGTTATCCTATTTTTAAAATTTGCACCCTATTGACTTGAATGGGGCAAGTTTTAAACCTGCTTTTATCCTCTTAACATATTTGATGTGTCATACAAGTGCCCAGCCATGTTGAGTGATTCCTTAAGAGTGAACACGAGTGAATCTGACTGCAGTAGATGTGAAAGATATTAATAAAAATGATGTTATATCAGCCAGCGCAAATACCTGTATTTAGTTCCTGTTTTCGGTGGAAGTCCAAAGTAGTCGATTGTCGAGTTCACGCGCGTGATCATAGTAACTAAACCTATGCGCGTGAACTCGACAATTGACTACTTTGGACTTCGACCGAAAACAGGAACTAAATACAGGTATTTGCGCTGGCTGATATAACATCATTTTTATTAATATCTTTCACATCTACTGCAGTCAGATTCACTCGTGTTCACTCTTAAGGAATCACTCAACATGGCTGGGCACTTGTAATGACACATCAAGGATGATAAGACTAAGAACTGGTTAAGTTTAAAACTTGCCCCATTCAAGTCAATAGGGTGTAAATTTTAAAAAGAGGATAACACAGTGTAGGCAACACCGATTTTTGTCGTTGTTCTCTGTATTGACAGCACTCCAAATTTACAAAAAATTGAGCTCAATGTTAAAATTGACCGGAGTTCTCCTTTAAAAGCAATACATATTCCTTTTAAATATTACACACCAGTTTAAGTCAATGAATTGGGTAGTGCTGCAGCATTGGTTTCAGGACTCAAGAGCACATGATACTACTGTCAGGCACATTAGGGTTGTATACAGTGTTGCTACTATTTCTAATGGAAAGTAGCTAAAGCCTGCTCATAGCTAAATGTCGCTAGAAGTTGTTGTGGCAAGCAGGGCGGTTGTGGCACGTATGGTAATGATCGGCACGTGTGCTAATGATCGTCACCTGCGTGCCATACCGCCGGTCTTGCGAGTCCCACGGAGGAGCTCATGAAGGATAAAAGGAGGAGTGATAAACCCATTGACGTCAGGAGGATTGAACCGGAAGTGCTAAAATGCTAACTCGTTCCCGCATTTTGCCCTACAAAGTGATGTCATACCTGCACCACGCTGTCTTCTTTTTTTAAGTAGCCTACTAGCCTAATACATTATTTATTTGTTTAGAATTATATTGCCTTTAGGTTTCCTCTTTCTTTTATTTTTGTATTGTAAATCCAACTTTTCAGTTACTATCTTTTTGGATGTCTTGATATAACTGTTTCATGTTTGTCTTCTTAATGTCTAATATATATATATAAAAAAAACATGGAAAGTGCGGGGTTTATGACAAATACTGCATCCAGCCACCTGGGGGCGATCGAAACGTTTTGGCTTCACTTTTCAGGACTTGTGTGAAACTTGCAGGATGTTTTAATAGTAGCCCATACAAAGCCAAAAGATAAAGGCCAATCTGATTTCTCATGTTAAGACCCCTTAAACTGTTTTAGGTAATGTAGGACAAACATAAAGTGTGTATTTAAAAAAAAGGAGAATTAGTTTTGTTAATTGTTTTGGGCCTAGTTAACACTAAAAACACACAATAGCCAAATAAAATAACACATTTTACACGCTTCACATATGGCATTTGATGACGTTTAGACATAAAGCGTTAAATAGATCACATAATTTCATGAAATCATTTGCAATTGGGTTGTAAATTAATCGTCATTTTACATGTTTGGCTGCATTTCTTGACTAGTTGTCGCCAGTGTTTTTCGAGTGTTTTGAAATAGTGAATCATCGAAAAACATTTCGAAAATGAAGAGACCAGCCCCTTAGTTATGCTTTTCATAAATGTATGTAGGGGGAAACTCACTAAAAAACATGTCTCCAGAATATATTCTCTTTTATAATCAGGGAAAAAGCTTTCCACTCTGTATATTAAAAAAAGATGGGAAAATGAAAGTGGAATGAATATAACCGAGGACGATTGGCTAAATATATGTGAAACCATTGCTACTACTTCCAGCTCTGACTTATGGAGACAATTTACTTGGAAAAATACATTAAGGTACTTCATTACTCCAAAGATCAAAGAACAACAGACTAAAAACTCTGAACATGGTAATTGCTGGAGGAACTGTGGACAGAAATCAGCAGGGCATTTTCACATCTTTTGGGGGTGTTCTAAGATCGCCCCCTACTGGACAGATATTATTAGATATATATAAAAAAGATATTGGTATTACAACTAGATAATACCTTTTCTGTGTTTTACCTTGGAAATATACCAAATGGGACAAGAAAGGAAGACAGATATCTGCTACAAATCTTACAAGCAAGAAGGCCATTACACGCAACATACGAATAGGCCTTCAAGTGGATATAAATTACAAACGAAATATACAACATGGAGAAAATGACTTTTTTCTTAAGACATGCTTTGGAAAAAGGGGAAAGTTATTGGAAGAAATGGAAAACTTTCTTTGATAAATAGATGCCATTTATATTATAAAATATATTTATTTCACTTAGTTTGTCTAGGGAACATGATTGTATGGTGGCTTCACCATTATAGGCTAGTGAGTAATTTCTTCTTTGGTCGGTCTGTCTGTTTGTTACTTTGAGTTATTTTTGAGTTCTTTTTGGTCCAAATGTAAAAAAAGGAAAAATGTAAAACTTTCAAAAAATAAAGTTTCGATTTTTTTTTTTCGAAAAGCTCCTTGATCTCACCTACAAAACTCGACCAAGTTACAGTCATATTAAAAATCAAGTCATCTTGGTAATTTTCACTAGCCTACAATCAACAACTGAGAGGCAAAATATGTACATTTTCTGAGTTCAGATTGTTAATAAATTAGAATTAGATGTAGAAGTAGTGAATCGTAGTCCATCCCGTTAATGAATCATTCTTTTGAGTCGGGGCAGCAAAACGGCCTTTATCGGTTCGCGATTCATTCTCTATCATTTTGGACAGTTCGGATCACTCACGCAAGCTGAATTGAAGCGGGATCTTGCTCAATATGGATACTTCTAAAACTAAAACATCGCGGGAAGAAGAGAGTTTACCATCCACTGAATTTGACTCTGCTGCAAAATTCATTCTACCGCATGCCAGCGTTGAAGGTCTTTATTAAGTTGCCACCTGCACATGGGCCTTGTGAATGACTGCAGGTAAAGACCTTTTCATACACGACGTCCTTGCCACTGTCGCCTTTGGCTTGCTAGTTGGTGTCACTTAATATTCAAACAATAATATTATTTATTTGCCTGCATTGCACTGACAAAACTTGAACTGAACTGTCATGTACCATGGTATAATCTGGCCATACTGTGCTAGTACTATAACACTACCTGCCACAAAGGCAAGCCGAGAGAATAAAAGGGTCTGTTGTTATAATATAAGTAACCACTGGGTGCTGCTGTGGCCCCATCCTCGCAGCATTAGGCCGCAACAACTGGGCTGAAATGAACATGACGTGTTTCCAAACACAAGGGAATAACTTCTGTTTATTACACTTCAATGTACAACTTCAGCAATAACACTGACTCTCTGTTGCTATTCAGTGGTATATGACAAACAAACATGATTTTCTTATGCTACTAATTCACTGGCTGCATTTTGGCAGTGCATATGCTTCGGCAGGACCTTCCTAATTAGGCCCCATGCATGAAATTAATGAGTTTAAAGAAAACTTGTTACAGTCAAAATGGCAACGCTGCTATTTATTTGAAAGGAATTGGGCTATAGGGTATTATGGTATATGGAGAGCCCTGATACTTAAACATAATGAGGGGCTGGTAGTAAAACGAGAGACATACAGTATTAGAGCAGGCTGTGTCTCTCTTCAGTTAGCTTGGGCAACCTGGATGTGATTACACAAAAGGAGTATTCGCATGGACAACAGCAGATGAAAACTATAGCTTGACTACAAAAACCCTGTCATAGCTCGATTTTTAACTGCACTTGTGCCACTTGTAAATGTAAAGAGTATACCAGCAGGGGCCAGCTACTAACTAGCTAAACCTTGACCCCCCTGAATGCTATAGTAAGTGTATGCAATGAATCTGGATTGTCACCAGTATTAACAATGAGGTTGCACTTGATTTTAATAAGAGCAATCTAGTTTAGTTGCATCATGCTGTGCCGCTTACCTGCAGTGTAGAGTCTGTAAGAAATGCGACTCTTTTATTGCCCTAAAAACAAAACGCTGGTGATTTCACACTATTGCACCCCAGGCCATCACCTATCACCCTTCTCTCTTTTTATCGCTCTCTCTGTCTCTCGTTTTCCCTCCTCCATTGCATCACTCTCTGAATTATTAAGCTATGTCATTCTTTCCGAGGGAATCCGTCTCTCATCAGATCTGTAGGCCATCTCATCTGCCTCACCGCTCTTTCACCTCAAGCACCAACACTCGCAACGTCGCCTCCTGACAGACATGAAATCGCTCATATCACAGCCCACACACACACTGAGTGTGTACACTCTCTTACCTTTTCCTGTTCTTGGCACACACTCATTTCATCAGTGCTGGCAAGGACAGTAATTAAATAAAATCCGCAATGCTACTAACTTAACCACATTTTTCAGCAGCCGCTCAAAAGCTCAGTTGTTTTTAAAACAGTAGCTTTTCTAGTAACAGGCTCATTTTATTTCCATTAAGTAGCAGTATATTGTGACAAAATGCTACATAATTATACACTGTGCCTATGTCCCCTCCAAAGTCCCTTCAAGGCAACTCATTTCAGTCATGCAAGTGCAGCTCCTATCTCTTTGTTGAACGGGCAAGCATCAAATTCTCCAAAGCTGTTCACCAAGCTTACGATTAAATTCATATTTAAAATCACTTATGATATCTGACAACAGCTTTCTCATAAATGTTGTTTCTAAACATTCAAATCTTGACAAAAAAGCCTGCATTTTTTCAGGCTGGACCAGCCAATACACATGCGCAGTGCTAAGCGCGTACTCAGAACATTGCGCCTGCTGCGGTACGGCAGCACAGTTCCTTGATTATTACGCAGGAATGAGATATAGTTCCTAGTCATATTGGCCTAGAAAATCGCAACTTTTCATTTTTCTGTCGGTCTTAGTACACGATGTAACTACAGAAGAGTCAAGTTTTAAATATCGAAACTCTTTGGGGATTTTTTTTGAGAGAGATGCTAACGGTCTAATCAGATTCAATGATCTATGCTAAGCTATGCTAAAAGTGTTACCGCCAGAGATCGGCTGAATGGATTCGAAAACTGTAAAACTCAACTGTTTAACTCTTGGGGAGTTGGAAAATGAGCCTAGTGTAGTGTAGTGTAGAGTGTAGGAAAATAATTCAATATCAATATATATCGTGATTAGGGCTGGGCGATAAAACGATAACGATAATTATCGCGATATAATTTTTCTCGATAAAACGATATCAAGAGTTCGATAAATGTTCGATAATGTTTTTGCACCAAAAGCGGAACGAATCTCATTTGAACCGCGCGCGCCACACGGACCGTTTATCCGCTCGGCTCAAAGTCCAAACGGCAGCGCAGCGCGAGCTCTAGAGCAGACGCGTTTACTCTGATCGGTCTCGAGATCCAGTGAGAAGCGCTTAAATTCAGCGAGGAACACAAATGTCTCAGTGATTTAAACCAGTTTAAAGGCAGATGAAGCGGCGCTGACGAACATGAGAAACACTGTGCGCAACGATACAGTCAGAAGCTTTTCCGTCTACACATTCCCATCATTTACCACGGATTTAACGTTACTGTAACGTTAGCCTAGTAATATTAACTGCACCATGAAATGTGCGTGGGATATATATATATATTGAATTGTATAATATTATTAATGTAGACAATATATTAAAGGACTAATGGAATAGAATTACAGTTTTTAATAATGTATTTAGGCTACTGGTTTTCATAAATACCATAGAAACCATAAAGTTACATTTTATCTGTGGTTATCATGATCTAAATGCATGATGCTGGATGACCAATGGTTAATTTAAATAAAACTAAAGAATAAGATGTTACTGTTTTTGTTAATGAACATAAATTGTATATAGTTAAATCTGCATCCTAACTCAAGCTAATACTACTGAAATAAAGATATTTATTTTGTTAAGGAAAAATGACAAATGTTTGAATGTTCTACCTCAGATTTGTGAATGTTCACCTGTTTGGAAAGGGTTTGTCATGATATGTTCTGACAATAAAGAGTAGCTTAGTTTAAAAACACAACGCTCTGGTTTCTACAGCTTTCACTTAGGAGTAAAAATCTGTCTTTAAACTTGAAATAAATAAAGATTTGACATTTATCGATAATTATCGATATCGACTGATATAAAAAAATATATTGTGATATTTTTTTTGGGCCATATCGCCCAGCCCTAATCGTGATATAATTTTTTTTAAATAACGATGATATGATTTTTAAACACATTTCCAATTTTTGATATACATTACAGGCATGGGCTACGTTTATGTTTTAATTTTTACTGCGTGAAATGAAATATAAGCAGCACGGCACAACGGTTCATGTTCATTGTCTCCAAATTGACCGTTTGCAAAGACCCGTCCCCTTTAGTTACTGTTACTATGTCCAACAAGCTACGCCTCTCTCACCACCACATCACGCAGTGAAAAATACATCGCGGAGCAAAGAGGATGCTGACAACGCGCCGACAGACAGGACAGACCAGGTTACTTTTGATATGAAACAAAGTCTCAAGTTTCTAATTTGCCAATTTTTTTCAAGAAATTTTAACAATAAATATGGTTTTGTGGACAAAAATGGCGGATTCGGCAAATGGAGTTATAGAGAATGAGAATGTGACGTCACGCGTTTCTCTCCGCGTTGCATTCCGGAAAGGCGCCGCCATTTTAGGTGGTAACGCTATCCGTCACCATGGTTACTTCGACAGTGAAACTGAGAGAAATAGCAAAAGAGAGAGAAAGAGCAGCTTGATATATGCGTTTGCATTTTTGCTATACGGTTGAATAAATGGAGAAATAGAAAGCGAAAGTAATGTGGCTCTATCAAAAGAGACAAAATAACAACGCCAGACAGCGTTATTTAGAGAAACTGCTTGGCATCAACAACATACACACGAACGACCTGCAGCTACAGAATGGACCAAAGACCCAGAAGCACTACCACCTTTCACACACCCTGACATAGTCAATTACCTTGTTTATGGTATCAGTGCCTATACAATGCAAGAGTTTAGAAGCTTTAAGTCATTAGAAGCTTATGAACATTTCTGATGCGGCTGGGTGCAAGACTTACAAACCCACAAACCTGTAAACTGCGAGAGCTCAGTCATACTTGAGGTTTTAGGCATAATTTATATGTGGAAATAAATCTGATATGAATCGGATGTGCATTTGGACCTGCCGTGTAAGTGGACAGATCGTACATTCTGTCAATGAGGTTCATTCTCGTGTTACGCAGCACGTTTGAGCTTCAGCAAGAACCAATGAGGTTCATTCTCATGTTACGCAGCACGTTTGAGCTTCAGCAAGAACCAATGAGGTTCATTCTCATGTTACACAGCACGTTTGAGCTTCAGCAAGAACCAATGAGGTTCATTATCATGTTACACAGCACATTTGAGCTTCAGCAAGAACCAATGAGGTTCATTCTCATGTTTCGCAGCACGTTTGAGCTTCAGCAAGAACCAATGAGTTTCATTCTCATGTTACGCAGCACGTTTGAGCTTCAGCAAGAACCAATGACGTTCATTCTCGCGTTACGCAGCACGTTTGAGCTTCAGCAAGAACCAATGAGGTTCATTCTCGTGTTACGCAGCACGTTTGAGCTTCAGCAAGAACCAATGAGGTTCATTCTCATGTTACACAGCACGTTTGAGCTTCAGCAAGAACCAATGACGTTCATTCTCGCGTTACGCAGCACGTTTGAGCTTCAGCAAGAACCAATGAGGTTCATTCTCATGTTACACAGCACGTTTGAGCTTCAGCAAGAACCAATGACGTTCATTCTCGCGTTACGCAGCACGTTTGAGCTTCAGCAAGAACCAATGAGGTTCATTCTCGTGTTACGCAGCACGTTTGAGCTTCAGCAAGAACCAATGACGTTCATTCTCGCGTTACGCAGCACGTTTGAGCTTCAGCAAGAACCAATGAGGTTCATTCTCGCGTTACGCAGCACGTTTGAGCTTCAGCAAGAACCAATGAGGTTCATTCTCGCGTTACGCAGCACGTTTGAGCTTCAGCAAGAACCAATGAGGATCATTCTCATGTTACGCAGCACGTTTGAGCTTCAGCAAGAACCAATGAGGTTCATTCTCATGTTTCGCAGCACGATTGAGCTTCAGCAAGAACCAATGAGGTTCATTCTCATGTTACGCAGCACGTTTGAGCTTCAGCAAGAACCAATGAGGTTCATTCTCGTGTTACGCAGCACGTTTGAGCTTCAGCAAGAACCAATGAGGTTCATTCTCATGTTACACAGCACGTTTGAGCTTCAGCAAGAACCAATGAGGTTCATTCTCGCGTTACGCAGCACGTTTGAGCTTCAGCAAGAACCAATGACGTTCATTCTCGCGTTACGCAGCACGTTTGAGCTTCAGCAAGAACCAATGACGTTCATTCTCGCGTTACGCAGCACGTTTGAGCTTCAGCAAGAACCAATGACGTTCATTCTCGCGTTACGCAGCACGTTTGAGCTTCAGCAAGAACCAATGACGTTCATTCTCGCGTTACGCAGCACGTTTGAGCTTCAGCAAGAACCAATGAGGTTCATTCTCGCGTTACGCAGCACGTTTGAGCTTCAGCAAGAACCAATGAGGATCATTCTCATGTTACGCAGCACGTTTGAGCTTCAGCAAGAACCAATGAGGTTCATTCTCATGTTTCGCAGCACGTTTGAGCTTCAGCAAGAACCAATGAGGTTCATTCTCATGTTACGCAGCACGTTTGAGCTTCAGCAAGAACCAATGAGGTTCATTCTCGTGTTACGCAGCACGTTTGAGCTTCAGCAAGAACCAATGAGGTTCATTCTCATGTTTCGCAGCACGTTTTAGCTTCAGCAAGAACCAATGACGTTCATTCTCGTGTTACGCAGCACGTTTGAGCTTCAGCAAGAACCAATGAGGTTCATTGTCGCGTTACGCAGCACGTTTGAGCTTCAGCAAGAACCAATGAGGTTCATTCTCGCGTTACGCAGCACGTTTGAGCTTCAGCAAGAAACAATGACGTTCATTCTCATGTTACGCAGCACGTTTGAGCTTCAGCAAGAACCAATGAGGTTCAATCTCATGTTACACAGCACGTTTGAGCTTCAGCAAGAACCAATGAGGTTCATTCTCGCGTTACGCAGCACGTTTGAGCTTCAGCAAGAACCAATGAGGTTCATTCTCGCGTTACGCAGCACGTTTGAGCTTCAGCAAGAACCAATGAGGTTCATTCTCATGTTACACAGCACGTTTGAGCTTCAGCAAGAACCAATGAGTTTCATTTTTATGTTACGCAGCTTGTTTCAGCTTCAGCAAGAACCAATGAGGTTAATTCTCATGTTACGCAGCACGTTTGAGCTTCAGCAAGAACCAATGAGGTTCATTCTCATGTTACACAGCACGTTTGAGCTTCAGCAAGAACCAATGAGGTTCATTCTCATGTTACACAGCACGTTTGAGCTTCAGCAAGAACCAATGAGGTTCATTCTCGCGTTACGCAGCACGTTTGAGCTTCAGCAAGAACCAATGAGGTTCATTCTCGTGTTACGCAGCACGTTTGAGCTTCAGCAAGAACCAATGAGTTTCATTTTTATGTTACGCAGCTTGTTTCAGCTTCAGCAAGAACCAATGACGTTCATTCTCATGTTACACAGCACGTTTGAGCTTCAGCAAGAACCAATGAGGTTCATTCTCGCGTTACGCAGCACGTTTGAGCTTCAGCAAGAACCAATGAGGTTCATTCTCATGTTACGCAGCACGTTTGAGCTTCAGCAAGAACCAATGACGTTCATTCTCGCGTTACGCAGCACGTTTGAGCTTCAGCAAGAACCAATGACGTTCATTCTCGTGTTACGCAGCACGTTTGAGCTTCAGCAAAAACCAATGACGTTCATTCTCGCGTTACGCAGCACGTTTGAGCTTCAGCAAGAACCAATGACGTTCATTCTCGTGTTACGCAGCACGTTTGAGCTTCAGCAAGAACCAATGAGGTTCATTGTCGCGTTACGCAGCACGTTTGAGCTTCAGCAAGAACCAATGAGGTTCATTCTCGCGTTACGCAGCACGTTTGAGCTTCAGCAAGAAACAATGACGTTCATTCTCATGTTACGCAGCACGTTTGAGCTTCAGCAAGAACCAATGAGGTTCAATCTCATGTTACACAGCACGTTTGAGCTTCAGCAAGAACCAATGAGGTTCATTCTCGCGTTACGCAGCACGTTTGAGCTTCAGCAAGAACCAATGAGGTTCATTCTCGCGTTACGCAGCACGTTTGAGCTTCAGCAAGAACCAATGAGGTTCATTCTCATGTTACACAGCACGTTTGAGCTTCAGCAAGAACCAATGAGGTTCATTCTCGCGTTACGCAGCACGTTTGAGCTTCAGCAAGAACCAATGAGGTTCATTCTCATGTTACACAGCACGTTTGAGCTTCAGCAAGAACCAATGAGTTTCATTTTTATGTTACGCAGCTTGTTTCAGCTTCAGCAAGAACCAATGAGGTTCATTCTCGCGTTACGCAGCACGTTTGAGCTTCAGCAAGAACCAATGAGGTTCATTCTCGTGTTACGCAGCACGTTTGAGCTTCAGCAAAAAACAATGACGTTCATTCTCGCGTTACGCAGCACGTTTGAGCTTCAGCAAGAACCAATGAGTTTCATTTTTATGTTACGCAGCTTGTTTCAGCTTCAGCAAGAACCAATGACGTTCATTTTCATGTTACACAGCACGTTTGAGCTTCAGCAAGAACCAATGACGTTCATTTTCATGTTACACAGCACGTTTGAGCTTCAGCAAGAACCAATGAGGATCATTCTCGTGTTACGCAGCACGTTTGAGCTTCAGCAAGAACCAATGAGTTTCATTTTTATGTTACGCAGCTTGTTTCAGCTTCAGCAAGAACCAATGAGGTTCATTCTCGTGTTACACCGCAAGTTTGAGCTTCCCCAAGTGTTATAATTCAATACAATGATGATTGAGAGATGAACAAATAAACATGATATAGGTATGCTATTCATTTATAGGGCTTATAGTAGTTTAATGTACTATTGTAAAAACCTTTTCTAAAATGTAATTGGACTTTTTTTCCACTGAAAATTCACTCGTTCATTGTCTCTCTCCTCTTTTGTTGTTCATCACTTAAACTTTTCCTTCACAGAAGCCGTTTCACCCCACATCATCATCTCTTTCTCTCCTCTGTCTTGCCTCCATTGTTGATTTGCCCTCTGTTTTTCTGTAACGTCACGGCCCAGTGCTGAACGTCACTAAAGTGATGGAGGGAAAAAGCGGAGGGCTGAGGCGAGGGAATGACGAGGAAAAGATAGCGAGTGTTCTGTGTTTGTGTGCATGTGAGACAGAGAGACACACAAATACACAGATCAGTTGCCTGTGGGTGTGAGGGGGGTGTAAAATGGCTAAGTCTGGTGAGAACACAACAGGCGTTTAATGCATCTCGCCGAAACCATAGAGTGCTGGTAAGAGATTTCCCCAGCGTAACACAATCGCATCCCTAAAGGAAGATGTGCTTTGCCAAAAAAAAAAAAAAAAAAAAAAGTGTATTGAAGACAATGGGGACTCCATGATGGAGCGAGTCTCTAAACTCCATTGGAGACTAACCACTTGAGAATTCATCTTCATGACTGCAAACAGCCCTCAGCTTCATTTCTAAAACAAATATAACGTGTGTCTAAACCCAACAAAACATTGGCAGAACGATTTAGTATTTGATGACACTGACATCACTTTCGTAAGTTGATTTCCACTGACAATTGTAAATTATAAAGCGGATAGTTCCAGTCCTTGATTCTGATTGGCTGAGCCGTGTTCGAAGCCGATGTAAATTACTCGACAAACACACACCTGTGACCGGATTACGTTAGTATTACTGCGCAACTGCCGTTTGTGATTCTTTGTTGCTGCATGTGCTGCTTAGCAACCTCTTTGGAACTTCATTGCTTGGCGGAGGAATAAATGAGTTATAACATTATAAATTTTTTTTAATGAATAAAATAAATATTAAAATTAGTGATGCACCGAAATGAAAATTCTGGGCCGATACCGAAAATTTAGGATGCACTTGGCCGAAAACCGAAACTTAAGCCGAAAATGGCTTCTTTTAAAAACGTTAATTTTTAATGGATCTGAAATGAAAAATCACAAACCAATAGAATAATCATCAAACTTTTATTAACACTAACAGTTACATAACAAAACCTAAAATATTTTTAACAAAAAATAAATAATATTATTCTTCAAGTTTTCTTCCATTTAAATAAAATAGTTTAACATATGTGAGGGAAAAAACAATCCACAATTATCTGAATAACTGCACACAAAATCACATAATGGCAGTGGGCCTCTATTCTGCTGCTGCATGTAAACAATTATTTACTTGCATTTTAAATTTCTGTGCAAAACAACAGTGCAAAAACAGTTATTTGGCACCGTACCCCCTCTTGAGACTTTTGCAAAACAAACGTTACATATTGCAAGTTTATTGTCCTCATCTGAAACTTAAAAATACTTCCATACCGCTGACATGCTTAATCTTTGCAGACGCGTGCAAACAGCTCGACTGTGAGTGAAACCTGCTTGAGCACGGAGGGGAGGGGTGGGGTGGGTGACGAGTGATAACAGCTCGACTGTGACTGAAACCCATGCGCTTGCGTGCGGATGGGAGGGGTGCGGTTGACATTCATTTTCGGTTGACATTTTCGGCTGGCTTTTTTATTTCGGCCCGAAACTGATAATGCCGAAATGACCGAAATTTCGGTGCACCCCTAATTAAAATGAATATTTTTATGGAGTAACCGTTTTATAAAAGCAATAAGCCCCTTGAAGCCGTGTTTTACAGTGGATTTAGAACAGCTAAGGGGGTTTTAGGCACTCCATTCCGTTCTCGTGCCGAACAACGCCCCTTAGCTGTTCTAAATCCACTGTAAAACACAGCTTCAAGGGCTTATTGCTTTATTCTAAAATACACAACTATAAAAAATATGCATACAAATTTCATGTTTTTGTATCTCACATTCCATTGGTTAGCTAAGATTACGGTCCCTGGTAAATTTCCTATGTTCTTGCAACCTAGCAACCCTGTAAAATCACCTCTCTGTGATTTCTATCTGCATTGCTTTTCATGTGAAGGCCAAGCGCTTGCTGAAGTCGTATGAAAGGGCCTTTTACAGTCGATAACACCATAGAGTCCCAACGAGTGTGTGTGTTTTTTTTTTTTTTACTCGAGTTCTCTTCATTGCGTAGATACGCCAATAACATTGATCCAGTCACCTCGACTATAGCACAGATGCAAAGTGCACCAATCTCGCGTATCATAAAAAGGGCTGTGTGAGCATACAAGCCCATTAAGTATGGTGTGCAGTATTCTGTGGTTTCTGCGTGAACAGTGTTTGCTTGAGAAACAGATGTGTACTCAGCCACCAGGAGCAGAATTTGGAGGCAAGTGCTTTTGGAAAGCCCTCAAAAACACTGCAAACAGATTAACAGGAGCATAAAAATCACTCAAACACATCCAGAGGGATCGTACTCCAAAACAAATATAGATTGGCAGCTCATTGACCAATATCCACATTTTGAGGGGGGTATGAATGCATGAGGGAGAGAAAGGGTGAATTTAAATGGCAATACAGGCTCTGGAAACTTTTTTTATACACCCGGCGCAATGCAGCATACAAATACAAATGTGTTTTTCTCAAATCAAACTAGCAACAACAACTAAATGCACAGTGTTTTCAAATAAAAATAATTTTTACTAAATTAAATAATGACATCTTTGCATTACTGCAAACTCAATAGTACAATAGTATAAAATAAACAGAACAATACATCAGAACATTTTTGCTCATGAAAATAAGATATTTTAAACATTCTGTCCAGACAAGCAGGGACCTTTAAGCAGGATGTAACATATGCTTTGAATAAACTCAGTCTGTGGATCATTTTTGGTGTAAGTGTATCATGATTGTCAAAACATTTGGTAACTAAACAGAATTTTGTTAAGTTTAGTGACAACATGTTTCAATGTTTACATGGTACAATGAATGGTAGGCTACTGTTTTTATTATTGCTTGACACAAATTTCACAATTTCAATTAAAATCTTGTGATTTGATTCCGATCTTGATTCAATATCGATTAATTTGGATAAATATTAGGTACAGGTATTAGGTTCTCAAGAAAAAAAATTATCACCTAATGCGGAGCCTAATGGTATTATTATAATGGGATAATTAAAAATTATCACCTAATAATTCTAATGGTATTATTATTCAAGGTTAAAAATATAATGAGGTTTTGACAACGTTACAATATTTGAATGATATAAGTAAAAATCTAATAAATATTTAATATAGTGCACATGTCACAAATCGCTCAGCTACGCCTCCCTCTGGTTTCATCCGCTCCCTCTCTCCGGAATTCTAGGACTGCAATTCCCTTCTCTCCCCCCGGTCATTATCTATTCCCAGCCCTGCATAGTTTGTCTTATCATTCTCATCACCGTCACCTGTGGATTATTATCTTCCCTTTATCTGGACTGTCTCCCCATTGTTACTTTGCGAAGTCTTGTTTTGCCCTGCTGACATTTCCGAGCGTTATTCCCTGCCTGTTTATTATCTGTGTCTTTGATCCCCGCCTGGACTCTGTTTTATGAACCTTTGCTGCCTGCCTCGACCTTCGCCTGTGTTTCGTTACGAGTTCTGGATTATCCCTTTAACTGTGTCTGCACCAGTACATGTCTGCTTCTCTCTGCTTTATAACTTGTGTGAATAAAATACTGCAAATGGATCTTCAAGCCTCTGACTCACCCTTACAGAAGACTTCGCCACCAACGGATCCAGCAGATTTCCACCGCCTGGCCCATGAAGTTTCGTCACAAGCATCAGAGCTGGTCGCACATCGCCAGCAGTTGGTTAAACTGACTAATCTCACTGAAGAACTGGTAAAATCTGTTCAAGCACTCACTCCAGCAATCACGGCCGCTAATCAAGCTCCTGCACCTGCCGCGCCAGCTCTTCCTCAGCCTGTTGTGAGTACCTCTTCCAACAATCTCAGAATGTCTCACCCTGAAAAATTCAATGGATCACCTATCTCGTGTAAAGGTTTCCTGATGCAGTGTGAGATTTATTTTAACCAGTCACGGGAGCACGCCACCGACGACAGCCGTATCTCCTTTGTGTGTTCGCTCCTCACTGGAAAAGCGCTGGAGTGGGCAACGGCGATGTGGTCAGGAGGTCAGCTCTCTACTTTCTCGTATGATCTTTTCGTTAAGCACTTCAGAGAGGTGTTCGAACATCCAGCAGATGGAAGGGATCCGGGGGAACTTCTTCTTTCATTACGCCAAGGAACCTCCACAGCGTCTGACTACACTCTCACGTTTCGGACACTCGCTGCTCAGACGAACTGGACTGAGGAACCTCTCAAGCTTCTGTACCGCAAGGGTCTCATCTCTGAACTTCAGGGAGAGCTAGCCTGCCGCGATGATGGAAAGACTTTAAATCAGATCATGGACCTCGCCATCCGTCTCGACCACCTCATCCGGGCTCGACGCTCATCGTACAAAACTAACCTCTTTGTTAATCCTTCTGTCAGCACAGAACCCGAGCCTATGCAGATCGGCTTCACACACATCTCTTCGGCCGAGCGTGAGAGGAGGAGGCGGAATAACCTATGCATGTATTGCGCGCAACCTGGTCACTTGAGAGCGTCCTGTCCTGTGAGACCCCCTGGGAGATCCACATCCACAGATTCTGTTGCGGTGAGTCCTCATGTTTCAACTTTAAATTCTCTTGTGTTGGAAATTACCCTGTATTCTAATGGAAAGAGTGTTAACACGACCGCTTTAATTGATTCTGGAGCGGCAGGGAGTTTTGTTGATCTCGCTTTCGCTAAAACTCATTGTCTTTCCCTTATTCCCTGTGAGCATCATATGGCGGTGGCAGCACTGGACGGGCGCCCCCTGGGGACAGGAAGGGTGCAGTACATCACACAACCCCTCACTCTTAACATCGGCTCGCAGCACACAGAAACTATACAGCTTTACACCATTAATTCACCTCTACACCCTGTAATTCTAGGATTTCCCTGGTTGGAGAATCACAATCCACATATTTCCTGGTCGGAGAGAGGGATTTCCCAGTGGTCTTCCTATTGTCAGAAGAACTGTGCACCCGCTGTCCAAGGTCCTGAAGCATGCCTCGCCCCAGCTAAAGATCTGAATCTTCAAGATGTACCGGCAGTTTATCATGATTTAAGCCTGGCATTCAGCGAGAAAGAAGCTGATTTACTACCTCCTCATCGAGCTGGCGACTGTGCCATTGAACTTTTACCTGGGGCAGTACCACCTCGCGGAAGAGTTTACCCGCTATCTCAGCCTGAGACGGAGTCCATGAAAACGTACATCGACGAGCAACTGTCCAAGGGCTTCATCACTACCTCCACTTCCCCGGCTTCAGCTGGATTCTTTTTTGTAAAAAAAAAGGACGGCGGTCTCCGGCCTTGCATTGACTTTCGGGGTCTAAATGAGGTGACTGTTAAATATCGCTATCCCCTGCCTTTAGTTCCTGCTGCCCTGGAGATGCTTCGCACAGCTCGGTTCTTCACCAAGCTGGACCTGCGGAACGCATACAATCTAATCCGGATACGGAGGGGTGACGAGTGGAAGACGGCCTTTTCAACTACTTCCGGCCACTACGAATATCGGGTTATGCCGTTCGGACTTTCCAATAGTCCCTCCGTGTTCCAGGCTTTCGTCAACGAAATCTTCCGAGACATGCTCAACCATAACGTCATAGTCTACATCGATGACATCCTGATCTATTCTGAGACTCTCGAAGCGCACGTTAGGGATGTGCGAGCCGTTCTGAAACGCCTAATTGACAATCAGTTATATGCCAAGATCCAGAAATGCGAATTTCATCAGACCCGAATCTCTTTCCTGGGCTACATTATCAGCGCCGAAGGGGTCTTTATGGATGACAGCAAGGTCCAAGCAGTGGTCAATTGGCCGCAACCCTCTTCTGTGAAGGAGTTACAACGCTTCCTGGGGTTTGCAAACTTTTATCGCAGATTCATTCGCAATTTCAGTATTATCGTGGCTCCTCTCACATCCCTTCTCCAGGGGGGGGGGAGGAGATTCAAGTGGTCCCCCGAGTGCACTTCTGCATTTGAACGGCTGAAGGAGAAGTTCACCACGGCCCCCATCCTTCATCACCCTGATCCTGAGAAGGAGTTTATCGTGGAGGTGGACGCTTCTAACACCGGAGTGGGTGCTATTCTATCTCAGCGTCATGGCAACCCGGCTAAAATGTTCCCCTGCGCCTTTCATTCTCGCAAGCTCAACTCAGCAGAACGTAACTATGATGTGGGCGATCGTGAACTCCTAGCCATGAAGGCGGCTTTTGAAGAATGGAGACATTGGTTGGAGGGCGCGCGTCAACCCTTCACTGTCCTCACAGACCACAGGAACTTGGAGTACATCAGATCCGCCAAGCGTTTGAACGCGCGTCAAGCTCGCTGGTCTCTGTTCTTTTCCAGATTTGCCTTCAGAATCACCTACAGACCGGGGTCTAAGAACGGGAAGGCGGACGCGCTCTCTCGTCTGTTCGACAGTCCCTTTGAACCTTCCAAACCTGAGTCGATTCTTCCCTCCACGCTGATCGTGGCACCCGTGCAATGGGACATAATGGCTGAGGTTATCGCTTCACAACAAAATCACGCTGCTCCACCTGAATGTCCTGCGGATCGACACTATGTTCCTCACGAGCTCCGCCATCGTGTTCTTCAATGGGTTCATTGCACTCCCAGCGCCGGACATCCCGGTATTTCTGCTACCACTCAGCTCGTTTCTAACAGTTTCTGGTGGCCCACCTTGCAAGCCGACATCATCACTTTCATCCATCAATGTGTAACCTGCAGCACCGTCAAATCCTCGCATCTCAAACCTGCTGGTCTCTTACAACCCCTACCCATTCCTCAGCGTCCCTGGTCACACGTTGCCGTGGACTTTGTCACGGATCTGCCTCAGTCTCAGGGATTCACAACCATCCTGTCAGTAGTCGATCGTTTTTCCAAGTCATGTCGCTTTATCCCTATGGTGGGATTGCCTACTGCCCTTCAGACAGCGGAAGCTCTTTTAAATCATGTGTTTCGTCTCTTCGGACTTCCAGACGACATTGTTTCAGATCGTGGACCCCAGTTTACATCTCGAGTCTGGAGAGAGCTCTGCAACAAACTGAACATCAACGTAAGCCTCACATCTGGGTATCATCCTCAGGCCAACGGTCAGGTAGAACGGCTCAATCAAGATCTCATCCGTTTCCTGCGCACCTATTGCCATCAGAACCAGCACGATTGGAGTCGTTTTCTGGTTTGGGCTGAGTACGCCCAAAACTCGCTGCTGAAACCAGCTACAGGATTAACCCCTTTCCAATGTGTTTTAGGCTTTCAACCTCCGCTCTTCCCGTGGACTGGAGAACCATCTGATCTCCCCGCAGTGGACGCTTGGTTACGGCGCAGTGAGGCTACCTGGGACTCCGCCCACGTCCACTTGCAGCGCGCTATCCGCCACTATCAGCAGCACGCAAATCGCAGAAGGCGCAGGGGTCCCCTCTACAGGCCAGGCCAGTGGGTGTGGCTTTCCACCAGAGATCTCCGCCTTAAACTCCCCTGCAGGAAACTTTCTCCTCGATTCATCGGCCCATTCAAGATTCTCCGCCAGATCACTCCTGTCTCGTTCCGTTTGGCACTACCTGCTCATTACCGCATCTCACCTACTTTTCATATGTCTCTTTTCAGACCCGCTACTACCCCCAGGAGAGAGGTGGCCCAGGAGGTGACCGCGCCAGTGCAGGCTCCTCCCATTGAGGTCGGTGGCGCAGAGGCATACCGGGTGCGAGGGGTCCTGGATTCCAGACGCCGCGGCGGTGGTCTACAGTATCTCATTGACTGGGAGGGATACGGCCCAGAGGAGCGCTCCTGGGTTAGGTCTCAGGACATTCTAGACCCCTCATTACTCACCAGTTTCCATCAAGACCACCCAGATCGACCCGCACCTAGACCCCGTGGACGACCTCGCCGCCGGACAGGCCCTCGCTTCCGGAGCCGCTCGCAGGGGGGGGGCTCTGTCACAAATCGCTCAGCTACGCCTCCCTCTGGTTTCATCCGCTCCCTCTCTCCGGAATTCTAGGACTGCAATTCCCTTCTCTCCCCCCGGTCATTATCTATTCCCAGCCCTGCATAGTTTGTCTTATCATTCTCATCACCGTCACCTGTGGATTATTATCTTCCCTTTATCTGGACTGTCTCCCCATTGTTACTTTGCGAAGTCTTGTTTTGCCCTGCTGACATTTCCGAGCGTTATTCCCTGCCTGTTTATTATCTGTGTCTTTGATCCCCGCCTGGACTCTGTTTTATGAACCTTTGCTGCCTGCCTCGACCTTCGCCTGTGTTTCGTTACGAGTTCTGGATTATCCCTTTAACTGTGTCTGCACCAGTACATGTCTGCTTCTCTCTGCTTTATAACTTGTGTGAATAAAATACTGCAAATGGATCTTCAAGCCTCTGACTCACCCTTACAGCACATAATTAGCTCCTCTCTCTAAATATAATTTGTCTATCCAACTAACGTTCTATCAAATGGCTTTCCTGAGGTAAATCATGTAACCTTATGATCGATATAATGTATGACGCATAAACATTTCGGTAAGTTTCACTGTATATTTCAACACACCTATTGTTCATAGGTGTTTATTTATTAACTAATGAGTAAGAGATGTTCGGTTCTCAACCACGATCTGTCACGTCACATTTACAAGCGCCAAAACGCTATTGTTTGAATTTCGTATTAAAATTGACAGAATCTGAGAGCTGAGAATTTGTTTCCTATCAAAAGTAACCTGCTCTGTCTAGCCTGTCGCTGTCAGAGTTCAAAATTTGCTTTGTGAGTTTTCTCTGCGTGATAAAATGGATGTGTGGCGTGAGAGCGTGTGAAAAGTGTCAATTGTGTGAGTCTCACTCTGAATGAGTGAGAGTTGGCATCCCTGCTCTCTCTGCTCAGTGTTGGTTATCTTATAACCAAAATATCGCCATATAACAGAGGTATAATTTTTCCACGCTGCACACCGGAAAAAGTCACGATGTGACCATATGTGCCACTGCCTAAACTGAAACTGACTGGTCTTCTTTTTATTAGCGGTGTAGGAAATGGGCGAACAGCTCCCAGAGAGAATGGGTTGCCTGAGGCAGTTATCCTTTTCACGTCCTGCGCCACATTGTTTAAATAGCAAATGCTGGTCTGAAAACAACTTGTGTTCAGGCGCATTCTTGGCGCGCTGCTATTTTGTTTCCTTGTTAAAAGCGTTGTTTTTCCTCTTGCAAATTCCGCTATGTAAATAGTGAATCCGCCATGGCGCAAGCGCAACTGGCTTTTAAAAGGAATGGCATATGAAACTCTGAATGGTTTATTGCACGTTACGGCCAAAACACACCCATTTTTCATTAAAGGAATAGGGACTACCCTTTTAGACCATGTGCCGGGCGCGCCGACCATTTTTCCCGTCGTTAAATTAGCAAAAGTGGATTCGGACACGTCCTAAGTGCGCTTGCGCCCTGCGCTTTAGACCATCCGCTTACATCATTAAAATAGGGCCCCTTGACTGCTTGATTGGACAAGGCATGATTTATTAATTTCACATGCAAACTGACTAGCCAATCATAAAAGAGGTAATTTAAATTCAGATCTTAAAGGTACAGCAGAAAACAGCAGCCTATTTAACTCTGAGGGACAAAGAGAAGCTGGACGTGTTTGGTATATCGTTTAGGTATTGTTGTCACAATACTGACAATTTTTAAACTTTGTTACAATACTTTAAAAAAAACTGTGATTTTCAATACTATTTTCGATATCTTGGGGAAAATTACATAACATAAAGGCCATAAAATGTAAACGGTAGCCAAGTTAATTTTTAACTTTTGACCAAAGTATTTTATCATCAACTGAAACTAGTGTCTGAGATTTCTCAGGCCTGATAACTGAGTCTGTAAAGTAATAGTAAAAATAATAAGACTTAATACTAGAGTAATACTACTTTACTGTAAAATGAAGGGGGAAAACGCTGCAATGTGTGTCAACTTGATGTCTGGTTGAGAAGAGAGAGAGAAGAGAGTGCGCAGCTGGTACGTGTGTATAGATACTTTGGAAAATGTGTTGATGCAAAGTCCCTTTCAAGGAAAGTCTATTCACTCTGCAGCCATATTCACAACGGCTCTGGGCAGCTATTTCGGGCATCCAAGACTAACTCCTATCTAATTGATTGGGGAAATCCTGAAATCTCAAAATCTACTTGCCGAACTCACAATTAAATAACATAATTCAAATCACAATTCAACTTTCCCGTAAATGCTGTTTCATACACTCAAATAGCATAAAATTGTGGATTTTTCAGGCCGGATCCACCAAAGCACATGTGCTGTCAAACACTGACTGATTCTTTAGCATCCGAAGCTTCTAACGGTAGTGATTTTACCAATTGGTGATTGGCTCTTTTATTTAGAAGGCGGGACTTTGTCCCATTCATAGTAATACCTGTGCCCTGTCTTTGAATCTACATGTATACTGTATGTATTGGATATTTTCGAAAACGCTAAAATAAAAATAATGATAAAAAGAGGTAAAATATGGTTACATTTATGTATTTGGTCGACATTTTATCCAAAGTGGCTTACATTGAATTCAATGTACACATTTTTATCAGTTCTTGCTTTCCCTGGGAATCAAACCATAGTGTTGCTATAGTGCAATGCTCTACTGTTTTAGCTACAGGAAGGCATGTGCTTCAGAGAGTCAAATTGAGGGAAAGTTGGTAAAATAGTAAGGAAGTGGAGAGCGAGAGAGACCTGTTCACGTGCTGATGTGGAGAGGTGGAGGGAATTGGGTGATCTGGTCCAGGTTATTAGTTAGGCTCTGTTAGACCATGTAATAGTCTCACAGCGCAACAGAGATGCACTGTTCCAGGGCCACACTCATCCCTGTATGACACCAAGATATGGATGATAGTCCACACGACATAACAGCCTCTAACACACACTTACACGCATAATCTACGGACAGGCATCTGTGCTCGTGTGTATGAGCGTGTGCCTGAGTGCGAGAGTTCGCCACTGCTGCAGCATGTTTGCATATGTGCTGAACAGGCTTTTTCTGCCCTTAAAAGCAACTGTATTTTCCTCTGCCTCTTTTGCTCTCTCTCCTCTATTTCATTTCTTTATTCCCCTCCTCCTCCTCATCTCCCTCACACTCGGGTCCGGTCAATGAAATCAGAATGGTGTCAAAAGGCACCTTATATTTAAAGGAAAAAGGAGATTCTTGACTGCTCTGGGTCCGCCGGCGATGCCTGATCTTCTACAAAAGGATCTGAGGGGCTGTTCAAGACAAGAAAGGGGCTGCAAACCTTGCGAGCTCCACCTTAAAGGGATAGTTCACCCAAAAATCATCATACATTTCTTTGTTCTGCTGTACACACAGGAAGATATTTTGAAGAATGTTTGTAGCCAAGCTGATCTGGCCCGCCATTGACTACCATCAGTGTCCCTTTAAAAATGTCACGTACTTCAGTTATATACTTTTGTAATGATTGATTTCTACCATATTATCAAACCATCTTTTGCTGGATAGTGGACATTCGTGTGTGTTCCCCCCTGAAATGATTCAAGAATACTGTAAATTGTTGATTTTTAAGGCTCGGTTATACTCCAGTTTGGGCGTGTTCACGGACAGCACGGACGTGGACTACTTGTATTTGTACTGTTTGCTGAGGTCCGCTCGGCGAACGCGTTCCATGCATGCGCAGTAGTTCGAACGGTGTCTCAGATATTTCTACTTCTGCTGACACAGACTTTCTTCTTTGCCTAAACTCTGGTCAATTTCCCTCCAGGAATTATTACACATCTGGCTGTCTTTGTGATCTACAAACGACAGATTGTAGAGGTGCGGTTAGCGACGGACTTCTTCACACAGCCTCTCTTCAAATTGGACATCCATTTTTTTTTTCAGCGCTTTCACGGTTTTAACCTATAATGCCAGCAGCCATATCACCCTGTAGCCCAAGACCGGTTGCCCACTGAAGCTAAGCGAGGCTGAGCATGGTTAATACCTGGATGGGAGACTCCTGGGAAATCCAGGTTGCTGCTGGTAGAGGTGTTAGTGAGGCCAGCAGGGGCGCTCACCCTGTGGTCTGTGTGGGTCCTAACACCCTAGTGTAGTGACGGGGACACTATACTGCCAAAGAGTTCCGTCCTTCGGATGAGACGTTAAACCGAGGTCCTGACTCTCTGTGGTCATCCCAGGATGTCCTTCGAAAAAGAGTAGGGGTGTAACCCCGGCATCCTTGCCAAAATATGCCCAGTGGCCTCTGTCCATCATGGCCTCCTAATCATCCCCATATACTGATTGGCTTCATCACTCTGTCTCCTCTCCACCAGTAAGCTGGTGTGTGGTTGGCGTTCTGGCACAATATGGCTGCCGTCGCATCATCCAAGTGGATGCTGCACAGTGGTGGTAGTTGAAGAGATTCCCCCCCTTCTATGTAAAGCGCTTTGAGGTCTCAGAAAAAGCGCTATATAAATGTAACAAATTATTATTATAATGACCGCACATTCTTGTCTATGTGGTCACAAAAAATGGGAGGCACGTGGACGTCCGCAAGGAGCCTCGCGCACACCCTCCGATGACGATTTTTACATCCCGCGGACCCTCAGGCACTCGCGGACGCGGAAAGCATAACACTAGCTTAATGCAAATGAGACTTTTGTGTTTTCTAAACTTTTGATTTAAGATCTTTGGAAACACTTTACAGTAAGGTCTTATTTGTTAACATTAATGCATTAGCTAACATGAACTAACAATGAGCAATATTTTTGTTAATGTTAGAAAAATCTAAATATTCATCGTTTGTTTACACTTACAGCACACTCACAACTCTTTTTACATTTACACCATTTATTCCTTTCAATAAAAACTAAAACTAAACGATCAGTTATCCTTATTCTTTCAATAATAAATCACAGTCATTTATTCCCTCCATCTAAATGAATGTTAACTGAATTAATTTAAATAATTATTTAGGCCACAATAGAGGCGCTGGTAACTAAAGAATGAAAATGAATGTGTTGTAGGAACTTTAGAAACAGTTATGCTCACTAACACTAATGTAATTCGTAATCACTGTCACGTGAGGCTTTTCTCTTTTCGCATGACTGTGAGAAGCGTTTGCCTCGATTCAGATTTGCAGTCACTGCCGCTTTTAATCATGTTAGTGCGTAATTTATCAATATCTTTAAAGATAAATTGGAGATTAAAAAAAATTATTTGCAATGTTATAATGCATCTCAGCCCATGTAAGAATAAAACCCATTATTATTATTTTTTACCACTTTGAGCACATATTACAAAAGAAAAAACAGTTTTAAGCTTCTCCGTGCAGGCAGCAAGCAATAGGGCATATCTTAGCAATGGGTCAATTACGTTGAGCTCAGAACGACCCGAGACCAGCCACAGTGACTCTCTCGGAGAGCCCAAGACAGAAGGAAATATAAAATCACAGCGGCCCACCCAATCAAGTACAATTATGGGAGAAAATTGCTCCTCTCCATTATGAGAGATGGAGTGTTGGAGTAAAAATAGGAAGATTAGGCTTATTAGGATGAACAAGGGCCAGAGGGGGGGTGGGGGGGTCTGTGCCCAGGCAGAGAGACCGTCTGGCCCAGAAACCAGCCAGTGTGGACTCCACGTGAACGTTCTTTGCTTAAGACAAGTGGAAAATCTTCCAGTGACTCACGCCAGAAGAGCCGCTCAAGTACAGCTCCTTTCAACTACTGAACCGTCCACCCTGATAGACAGAAACGGAGAAAGAGAGGCTCATTGGGGTAATATCAGCACTCTGTTGCCATCCTCCCTCGCAAGACGAGCCCTGGTGATATTAGTGCTATTGTGGTCTACACCAGGATGGAGTGGGCTAAATTGATCTTGGCTGGCAATTTAGCAAGTGAGAGTGTATTACATGATGGTAAAAGCATTCTTGGACTCAATGCTTTGGGTGGTGAGTGTATTTTTGGTTGCATAAATGTCAATCGATTAAATAAAATAACCAATTAATCGCACATTTGTCTGTATTTAATCGCTATTGATCGCACCTAACATTACAATTCGTAATATATTTTTATGTTGTAATAATCACCGAAATAACGTAGAAACAACATAAAAACAGTCTATATTTTTTTAATGGCATCTTTTTACAAGCATTATGAATAAAGGCCAGTATCACTGATACCAATAAGGATTTTAGCCATTATAGCCAAGCAACATTACAGTATAATTTAAATCTATCGATTTTAACATTTAATAGGATTAAAATATATATAACATTTCATTTAAGTGAACTATCTTCGAATAAATCCATCCATTGTATTAAATGTCACATTTAGCTGTGCCTTTAATATATCAGGGTTCAACACTGCCCCCCCCCCCCCCCCCAGTTATCAAACTCTTAACTAAATTATAAATTAAATATAAATGTAATCCTTGTTAAAGCTACAAATGTTATTCAATCAAGAGCAGTGAGTGAGTTTCTGTCTTTTGTTCCTTGATTAAAGTCCCCCTGAAATCAAAATTCACATTTAGAAGATATGGGTTCAAAACTTACAGTCCCTCACTTCCGCCAATATGGATTGACGATTTTGATGACATAAATCTGCACTTCAGCTTCTCATCAGATTTTCTGTCCAATCAAATGCTATCTATCTAAAGTGTCCCGTACCCTAAATAGACACTTTTTTCACACATTTACTATTATCTTTTCCTTGGCGAATGGCACACTGTCTGAATCGTTCCCTATAACCTATGTGCAGTGTAAATATGCTTTCCATTATGGGTAAATGAAGTCTGGTTTAACGTTAGTGGCACACAGTCTGCTCCGGTCCAGAGACACGATAGCACAGAGCGGATCGTATGCGCGAGTCGGCGCAGACCACAGAATATATTGGACCCATTTGAATTCTGCACAGAATGTTATATTTAAAAGCAATATGGAGGAGAACCGATTGGAGATTAGGAGGAAACTGCGGCTTTACTGAGCTCAATGGCTCTGGCCGAGCTGTTACAAAAACTAAACGCTATTGGCTATTTAAAAAAAAAGGGAGGAGCATTTCGATATGTTCTGCCCTATCTTCCTATTTCAGTGTCAATTACGTCAACACATTGAATAATGCTGCATGTTTCAAGGCACTTCAGTGGGCTTCAGTAATATTAATGACAGCAGTAGGTTTATTAGGCTGCTGTCAATCAAATTTTTCAACATTATCAGGAAGGCTATTCCAGAGTTTAGGAGCCAAATGCAAAGACACTCTCCCGTAACAACGTAATGAAGTAACTCGCTGCTTAACTACCATAGTACGATGCATCGTTGAAGAAATCAACTAGCTAGTCACGACTGTTTCACGAAACCGTACTGTCGCAAATTGGTAGTTCAACCACGTTGGTTAAGGATGTCACGCAGGTGGTGGAGTAATAACTCCTTTTATTGATTTGCTTGAGATCGAATAAATGCTAGATGTTTTGCTATAATTTACGGACGTGGCATCTGAGGATTATCTCTAATTTTTCTTTATTTAGCTTGTTTAGCTTAATCCCGATTCAACCATAGGCTCGTTCTTACGTACTAGCGCACGTTCGCACCTGCGCTCTCTTCAAAAACGGTGCTTTAAATCTCTTGACTTTCTAAAAGACGTAAATGACATTTGTATGTATTCTAAATAAAATATATAGGTTGTACTGAATGTCAGCTTGCTTATTAAAAGGATTTATTGAGTCCACATGTCATGCAAACAAGAAACTATGCTTCTCCACAAGCCAAGAGTTGTCGTTCCAACCACACAACTTTTGTGATGCCGTTTGCAAATGTTCGTTGGAAACACCGACTCGTTGAACTATGCTGATAACGATGGAACTTGCGACCATATTTGGCTAACGCTGCTTTTGGGATACACACCCCTGGTAAGAACTCTAGCAGCTGCATTTTGGACTAACTGTAGCTTGTTTATTGAAAATGCAGGACAACCAGCTATTAATGCATTACAGTAATCTAGTCTGGAGGTCATGAATGCATGAACTCATTTTTCTGCATCTCACTTTAAGATCTGACGCACATGACACGGATCTGACACGCATTATATTTTCTCACAACTCTTTGTTCATTTAACACTTTTTAACTAATTAAATAAAAAATATCATACACCAGAAATAAAAATAACAATTGTATTTAACTAAAGGCTAAAATACAGCTTGAATCGTTTGGGGTATCCCTATCTGGAGTGGAAGAAATGAAGAGTCAGGTTTACAATTTGACTCTAGACATGCCCCTTCTAGTGTCTCTTCACTCTCATGGGGGTGTTAGCACCCTGCCCAATAAAACCACACAATGCGCTGGCTGCCTATGATGGCTCCCAGCGACATTTTCACAATTATACACCCATTGCTACACGGATGTATATTTACACCAACCTGCGCTCGCAGGTCTGGTGTCTCTTCACTCACTTCTGAGTGTGAACCCTTATCGCTCTCCCTTCTCTCAGCCTCTTCCATCCAGACAGCCCTAATAAAATAATAAAATCTTCTAAGTTCGGGTACCCCTATCTGGAGTGGAAGAAATGAAAAGTCAGGTTTGTGATTTTTCACTAGACATGACCCTTCTAGTGTCTCTTCACTCTAATGGGGGTATACATAATATATGTATGCGTACATAAATACATGTATGTGTGTGTGTATTTTTATATATATATATAAAACACACCACATACATACGCCATGGCATACAAACAACCCTTGGGCCCATTTGACTGCACCATAAAGCAGCATTGTTTAAAAGGAGCAAATAGATCAAATGAATGAATAAACACGACTCCCGTCTGCGTGTTTTATGTGGCGTCCTTTTTCGATTTGTTTTTGCCTACATGAAGCACTGGCTGGAGGTCTCAGAGCCACATCCAAAAGCTTCCCTGCATGGGTGTGGAAGTGCTGCGGGCTTCATTAAACACACACACGCTGCACAGTGAGCCCCCATGTCTCTGGCGTATTTCTGTCAAATTTGAAGCAGAATGGGCAGTGAGTGAAAGAGTGATGGAGAGACAAAAGGATATTGAAAGAAACTCTCAGAGAGAAAAACAGAGGAAGTGACTCTAATTTTATAGTCCCCCTGTAGTCAATAATTGTATCCCTTAAAATGTATTTTTTATATCCAAAATTGGATATTTAAAAATGTTTTCCTTGAAAAAAATTATCCTTGCCATATTTAGTATGAATGAATATGCATGAATATGCAAATTAGCCCCACCTCCACTCACTCGTTGACTATCAAATGTTGACCTGATTGGTTACAAGGTAGTTTGTGATGTCAGAAATCAACCCGCGTGAGACTGTCTTTGGTTCACTGCAGTTTTAAGGAGAAAAGCAATGGTGTTGACTTATGAATTTACACATGATTTGTCTTTAAAGCATATTAAAAACACCACATAGACATAAACAACATTAAAAGCTGGATTTTCACCACAGGGGGACATTAAAACACAATAGACAACATAACATCACCTTTAGATCAATATGAAGGCAATCAACATCATTATACAACAGTCTTTGCACTGCAATTGAGCAATTAAAATCAATTATTCCAGATTTAATTACCTAATATTTGTGTTATCCAATTCTAATGGTCACTAAGGCATTGCATTCTTAGCTTAACTACATGTTACCATCAAACTTCTATTGGGATCAACTGGGATTTATGAATGACGAGAGACTTACTCTACTATTCAAAAGTTTTGGGTCAGTAAGATCGGCTGGTTGTTTAAAAACAGCCAATGGTCAGGGCTGATTATACTTTCAATAAAAAGGGGGCAGAAAAACATTTCAGGAACTCACTGTGTGTGAAGAAAATGTGTTGTGTTGAATTTAGGGCTGTCAAAGTTAATGCTACAATAACGCATTAACAGTTAAAGCGATGTTCAAACATGCTCTATTTGACACTATGACGTTTTTTCACTAATGTTTTTTTCCCTGAATCATTATTTGTATCAGTGTTTCAACTGCGGAAAGACGTCAAAACAGCTTGAACAATCTGTCACTTAACATTGCATTTACCTCAGGAAAGTTATCCAATGTCACAGTTCATTAGAGGAGCTCATTTACGGTTAATTATATATGTACTGTATGTTTGAATAAATTTGTCATAAATAATACATACATATAAATAACAGTTGAATATAATAGTTTGGGCTCTGCTGTTAATTTTAACCTCTAATATTATACCAGTGTATCAAATGAGAGGGTTTCCAGTATAGTTTATAGCATTAGTTGGGAAAGATTTTTTTTCTTCAAACTATCGGTAGAAATCATCCTGAATAATCGGTGGAGAAATTTAGTATTGGTGCATCTCTATTTTAAATACGTGCTGTTCTTTTGAACTTTCGATTCATTAGAGTATATTGACAAAAACGTTATCATAGTTTTCACAAAGCGGTTGGAGCTAAACCTAAGAGACAGGGTGAGAAGTTCTGACATCCGGGAGAGATGCGGAGTAGTATAGAAGCTTGTTTCCGCCACAGAGTGAAAAATAAAAAAGGCAATTGCGACTTTTTATCTAACAATTCTGACTTTTTATCTCAGATTTGCGTGAGATAAAGTCACAATTGCAGGTTATAAAGTCACAATTATGAGATATAAACTCGCAATTGCAAGAAATATACTTGTTATAAAGTCAGAATTGTGAGAAACTATTCTGAGGTAAAAAAAAGTCAGTCTTTTTTTCCTTAGAATTGAACTTTATAACTCGCAATTGCGAGTTTATATCTCACAATTCTGAGAAAAGATGTAGGAATTGCGAGATATAAATTCACAATTATGTGTTATAAAGTCAGAATTGTGTGATATTTTACATTTACATTTAGTCATTAGCAGACGCTTTATCCAAAGCGACTTACAACTGAGGACTACAGCAAGCGAGTCATCGTGAAGAGGCAAAAATAATGCAAGTGCTCAAAATACAAAGTTCAGGCATTGCTCAGAGTAGCATAAGCCAAACAAGGGAGGATTAAAGGAAAAGTTTTTTATTTTATTTTTTTATGTCAAGTGCTCACGGAGTTTTCAGTTGTCTTTTGAATGTAGTTAGGGATTCTGCATTCCGGACGAGGGTAGGGAGATCATTCCACCAGCATGGAATCGTGAATGAGAATGTTCTGGAGAGTGATTTTGTAGCTCTCTGTGATGGTACCACGAGCCGTCGCTCCTTGACCGATCGCAGGCTTCTGGTAGGGATGTAGATTCGTAGGAGCGAGTGAAAGTAGGAGGGAGCTGAGCCTGTTGTCGATCTGTAAGCAAGCGTCAATGCCTTGAACTTGATGCGAGCAGCGAGTGGTAGCCAGTGCAGAGAGATGAACAGAGGAGTGACGTGGGCCCTTTTGGGCTCGTTGAAGATAAAACGGGCTGCAGCATTCTGGATCATTTGTAGAGGTTTGCACATGATGGAAGACCAGCCAGAAGAGCATTGCAGTAATCAAGCCTAGAGATAACCAAGGCCTGGGCAAGAAGATGTGTTGCATGCTTCGTTAGGAAGGGCCTGATCTTCCTGATGTTGTGCAGTGCAAACCTGCATGATCGAGCTGTCTTTGTGATGTGGTCTGTGAAGGTCAGATGCTCATCAAATGTTACTCCAAGATTTCTGACCGACCTTGATGGGGTGATTGAAGTTGAATCTAGCTGGATAGTGAAGTCGTGCTGTAGAGACGGATTGGCAGGGAGAAAAAGAAGCTCAGTCTTTGTCAGGTTGAGCTGCAGGTGGTGTTCCTTCATCCATGCCGAGATGTCCACCAGACAGCTTGAGATACATGCAGCTACTGTGGGATCATCAGGTTGAAATGAGAGGTAGAGTTGGGTGTCATCAGCATAGCAATGGTAAGAGAAGCCAGGTGCCTGTATGAGGGGTCCCAGTGATGTGGTGTAAATGGAGAAGAGGAGCGGTCCAAGAACTGAACCCTGAGGAACCCCTGTGGTCAGTTGATGTGCTTTGGATAGCTCGCCACTCCATGCGACCCTGAAGGACCTACCTGTGAGATAGGACTCAAACCAGTGGAGAGGAGTTCCTGTGATGCCCAGTGATGAGAGGGTGGACAGGAGGATCTGATGATTCACAGTGTCGAAGGCAGCAGACAGATCCAGGAGAATGAGAACTGATGATTTGGAGGCAGCTTTTGCGATCCGTAGGATGATTTATGACCTTTATGATATAAGGTCACAATTGTGAGTTTATATCTCATAATTGTGACTTTATAACACGCAATTGCGACTTTATTTCACACAATTCTGACTTTATATCTCACAATTCTGACTTAAAGGTAGGGTAGGTAGGATTTATATAAAAACTTTTTACCAAATTTGATTAAACTTTCTATATATATCAATGCATAATTAAAATGTAAGTACTCTGATAAAAAGAGTATAAAAATCGAGTGACTCTAGACCGTTTAATCTTCATTAAACACAGCTCATTATTTCCATTCGGGACGAATCACAGGATTGGCTTGCGCGACTGTCACTCGACGTCGCCATGACTACCGCCGTTATTACTGGCTCTGCCCACGTGCGCGCAGTCGCGCACCCATTTTGAGGTGGGAGTGAATGGAATTAATGAGCTGTGTTTAATGAAGATTAAACGGTCTAGAGTCACTCGATTTTTATACTCTTTTTATCAGAGTACTTACATTTTAATTATGCATTGGTATATACAGACAGTTTAAACAAATTTGAATAAAAGTTTTTTTTAGACAATTCTGACCTACCCTACCTTTAATAACACGCAATTGAGATTTTTTTAACGCAATTCTGACTCTATGCTGTACCTCGCAATTCTGAGAAATAAAGTCAGAATTGCGAGATGTAAACTCGCAATTGTGAGATAAAAAGTCGCAATTATTTGTTAAAATGTTTTATTCTGTGGCGGAAACAAGCTTCCATAGAGTAGAGCCAATCTCCATACGAGAAAAACCATGCGAACCCCAAACTTTTGAACATGTTAGTCAAAATGCTGCCTTGTGTTCACACTGACTGTGATTTTATTGCTGGAGGTCAAGTTGCTGTACTGTTGTAGTGAGTATTGGTATGTTGCACACAAGGAACTGTGTGTTTTCCTCCTGCTAAAAAATGCATTATGGATTAAAAAACGATTTTTATAAATTGCAGCAGTGTGTCATTATCATGAGCGAACAATTATCAACGCATGAATCAAACTCACTCAGAGAATGATGAAAATTCCTGACACGGTTTTCCGCACAACATGACTTTATTATTTCTCCGTACACGGGAAGAAACTAATCATATAAAACAGTGACTCATTCACAGTAACACTAACTTCCATCTTGCCGACACTGCTGTCTCTCACAGGAGACAGATAACAGGAGACTTTTCTTCCATTTGTAGTCGCTACTTCTAATTGTTGCTCATTTGCATTAAGCTGAACTTTTCTTCACATTGCTATATGCCCACACCAACGATAGATGAAATCACAGACTCTCTCTTTAGTTGCTGCAGGTGTACAACCATTTAGATAGTAGCCTTTATACACACTATTATTTTACAGAGTGTATTTATGATTGTGAGAGATGTTGTTGTGCCTGCTTGATTCTTCTCCTCCTTCTGAGGGATCTTATGAAAACTTGCTCAGGTTGTATTTCAAAAGAAACCGCAACAACAACACCAATTAAGCCTATTTTAGGACCATTAATATTTTTCCAGGGTAACCCTCTACAGACACACTGAAGCTCAAGTTGCCATTGGCTAGTCTTTTTTTTTGTTTTACTTACCAGACTTTTTACATGGAATGCAAGAACAATGCCAATAAAAATCAATATACAATTCAAACACTATTAAAATCAAGTAAACTAAAAAAAGTCTGTAATAAAATAAGAACAAATACCTAATCAAACACAAACAATAGCACAAATAAACACAACAGAACAAAGATGCAAATTAATTAAACATTGCTTTGTTAGGGTTTTCAGGTAGATCCAACAGTAGTTAGATAAATATTACAGTTTTTTACAGTCGCTAGGACACATTTCTCAATACTTGGGTCACTTTTTCAAAACTCTTCACACAGTTCTCCTAACCAACTTTCAGCTCGGCACAGCAGTTGATTTCACATTCAAAATGCACTAAAACTACCAAATCACTTCATACATGTCTCAAATCAACACATTCTTCCATAACACTAGCAAAGGTTGACAGCCAACATCACACACAAAACAATGACCTAAAAATCACTAACAACAGGTAACTTTATACAATGTTTCCTCTGTAAATGCTTTCTTTCTTCTATATCTCTACTGTTTAGAATTCACTGTAATATATTGTACTAGAATGAATCAGACATTATGCAGCTTCAATACTTTATATATTTTATGTCTTTTTTTTTTTGCACGGAGTAATTCCAAAGTACAAACATTTGTCTACACGCCATCCACCGATACAGATACAGGAATCAGCTGTGGTTGGTCCAATTATTTTTATACCATTTAATTTTTAGATTCAAAATATATTTCATTACAAAATTGGGAATTAAATATACTTCATTATCACGGTCCTAAAAATAGTCTTACTTTTCTTGCATTTCTTATATTTCTAAGCAAAATCTAGTTTCTGTCTTTTGATTTGACCTAAACATGTTCTTGACAGGTATTCAGAGAATTACCCATCTACACCTTTTAGTTATTTGTACCTCAATTTCTTTTTTTTCTGCTCTCTTTTCCACATCTCTCCTTTTCAGCTTCCTTCCAATCCTTCTTTTTATAAATATATATATATTTTTTTTCATTTTCCTCTCTATTTCCCAGTCTTTCCATTCTTCTTCCCTCTCTCTCACTCTCTCTCAGTCTCAGCTCTGGGCCTCTGGGATCTCATTAAGCCACTAACTTCAAATAAATAAAACAAACTGCTGAGACAAAATGAGCGATGTATGAAAAAAAGAGAGCGTTGCTTATAATGAGCTTTTCATTTTTGTGAGCTCTCTCTCTCTCTCTCTCTCTCTCTCTCTCTCTCTCTCTCTCTCTCTCTCTCTCTCTCTCTCTCTCTCTCTCTCTCTCTCTCTCTCTCTCTCCCTCTCTCTCTCTCTCTCCCTCTCTCCCTCTCTCTCCCTCTCTCCCTCTCTCTCCTCTCTCCCTCTGTCAATTCATTCCATTTCATTATTGGCATGACAGAGTGATTGTGGCATTACCAGTGTTTTTAGAAACAGACACAAAAAACCCCCCAGCACATTATATCCGTCTCTGGAAGTCCGCTCCTCGTTTCCTCAATCCTGTTTTGCCAGCGTGTAATCACGTCGGCAAGTGAGAGAACACGCTCCCCCCTCCCTCCCTCCCTTCTTTTCCCATTTTCTCTGTCATCTACGAGTGCCTTTTCTCCCTCTGTTGTCCATCTGCGCCATCTGACAGTAATACTGAAGCAGTGTGTCCCATTAGACCTACACAAACCGGCAAACTGCACCCTGAAACCAGTGGCGTTTCTCTTATAAAGCAGGAGAAAAAGTGCCTCCTCAAAACTATTGAATCAGCAAATACAATACAAAACATTAAACTGAATATGAAACCGAGTAATGTACAACTCATTAAATGTATGCTGTCCAACAGTGACACTAGTGGATAAGAATCTCACTGAGAACACTCTTTGTCAATCTTTAAGCATGGTGTGGCTGTAATCAAATAGAGATCTATTATAGTTGGAGAAATCAATCTGTTGGGATTCCCATTCATCTCAAAGTGCTTATGGTCTTCTGGGGCACTGGGGCATCTTCACCCCAGTGCTTATGGTAACCTCTGAACTTGTTGAGCTAATCATCTGAGCCGTAAATGTCTTATGAATTATCACTCTGCAGTCGCATATGTCATCTTGACAATGCTGACTGACAACTCCCCACACATTTTTGGATGGCCATCAATGAACAAAAATGCTTTTTAGAAGCAGATAGTGTAGTTACACAATCTAACAGGAGTGGTTAATGGGGACATGCTAACCAACCAAAACCTGATCCCAATTGGGAATGGCAAAATATGGCAAAATTGTGGTGTTTACTGAGGATTTGTGGTCTGAAAAGAGGATGCATGAGAGACATGAATAATAATAAATAGTTGCTTATTGACTATGGTGCGAATTGTATGGCGAAGTGTAACGATTTTGATTGATGATTCTGGTTTCAGAACGGTTCGATTACCAATTGTTTTAGTATATTTATGAAGGAAAATATTATAAAAAGTGCATTTACTGCCTTCAGCTGTTTTTTTGCCATATGATGAGTTAATTTCAGATATAACAAATCAGAAATCAATGTATTAAAGAGGCAGCATCAATTCAAAATACTTATATATATTTTTTGTCATATCTAGAGTTAGTAACTACACTGATTTGAGTCTGACAGACCTTAAACAAAGCATACCACAGTGACTATTTTTGGTTGATTTTAACCCCACTAATTCCTCGGAAATCATGAGTTACCTTGTTGTTGTTTCAAAATGAAACCGTTTTTCATCCCTATTGTTGATAGTGTAAGGTAAATGCTGTTCCAAAAGCCTTTAGCCTAGAAACCATGTAACATCAAATGGAACTTGAATGTGAATTTAGAGCGCAGGAAGCGGTCTTTGCAGTCTCATTTCAGAAGTCCACCACATGCCTCTACCTAAAACACCTCCTGCTCAACATGCCATTATTGTCTCTGTCTGTCTTTCTCTTTGAAGAGTGTGCAAGGCTAGAACCTGACCTGCTCTCTCTTCACTCTGGCTCTGGTTCGGAGTAATAGGATTGAGTGTGTATGTTGGGGCGGCTCGCAGTGAAGGCCCACCTGCCTAACACCCCCGCCAACACTTCACATGTGCTTGCCCGGCCATGAAAAACTACTTGAAGAGCCGAGAGGTCAGACAAGTGCTCAGATGAGATGCATCAAGGGAAAAGATCTGATTATTTTCAATCGATCAAATACCAGTGAAAGAGCACCTCGTAAAAATCCACGACTGTGTTCCATGGCACTCTAAAGACCAGCGTAGGAGAGCTCACAGGAGTGGCAGCTGGAGAAAGAGAGAGAAAGAAAAGCAACAAAAGTGGCAGAATAAAAGAATTCTTGATTTTGTATGAGAGAGTATTGATTTTTTTTTCTCCACTGGGTTGCCCATGAGCACACTTTCTGTTATTAGTTTAGAGAAGAGAAAAAAGAAAGAAAACGGCATATACACGCAAGAGAGAGAGAGAGAGGCAGATTGATAAAGAGAGGGAGTGCAGGACGAGAAAAGCAAGGGAGTGGAGACAGGCAGCAAAAAGAAATGCAGTGTGTATATCCTGCATGCTCAGCATGCAAATTTTCTGTTTTCATGGAAGTCCTGCTACAGTGCATTAGCAAAAATGTGCAGGATACAACCAAGGACACATAATGTACATAATATGCATTTGCAGTGTGAAGAATTAAGTAATATCAAATGCAATTTTTAACATATCCTTCTTGAGTCAGTTTTTGATCAGAATGCTGTCACGAAGCTACCACCCAACCCTTTCAATTGCCACAATGCACACCTGTTCCTGACAGGAGCTTGTGGATGAGAGAGTTGAGACAGGTTCAGGTTCTTGGAGGTCCATGCCGCAGCTGTTGGGCCAGGATGTTGGGCCACTATTGTCCTATATTTTAATCAAACCACTAGAGGGGTCGAGCTTCTGACCTCCACGTCCAATCATGTTGGAACTACCAGGCCAAGCACTCCTCTTTCAGTTCTCACTCATATTCCCCTTGGACACTTGGTCCTTTTTAATATTTCATGTTCCTTACCATTTGTACAAGTCAGGAGGCATGAAATGTTTGTTTACATTGTTTTTAATGACTCTTAAAAGCGTGCTCGGGCTAACCCCTCAGTAGTGAAGTGAAGGGTTTGGGACTGTGTGTGATCTTGTGGTATCATCAGCCAATCAGTGCTGTCATTACATTGTTTTCCTGTGGCCCCAGAGTGATCAGTCACATGGGATTTGCATTTGTGATTGGCTTTAAGTTAGCCAAAAGCCGCGCTTCAACTGTCGGGCCAGTGCGGGCCAAGGAGCACTGAGCCCAAAACCATGCTGTGTTTCCACTTTTGGGCCAGAAGCTCCACAGCGCTTCACTAAAATCCGCCTGTAACGCCTCTCAGGAACAACGTCACACAAACCCATCATTTCACCAACAAATGGAAGTTTTATCAGAAAACTAATAGGGATGTCAATTTTCACAAATTCCCATGATCGGTCGTCGTTTAAATTAACGATCAATTAATCGATTAATCGTTAGCCTTAAAGGGGTCATATAATGCCATTTTTGTACAATTCTTTAGGGTCTAAATTGAAAGTTTGTAGTATACTTTAATTAAAAATTCTCATTAGTATTGTAAGAAAACACTAATTTTACCTGGTCAAAAACAGCTCTGTTTTTCATCCAGCATGCCATTTAAGTGCGTCTTTAAATGGGGCGTTTGACACAACACACATGCTTGCCTATACAAAAGCAAATAAGTGATCAGATTACATAACTTATTCCAGCATAATATTGAAAAACATTAATTAAAGTATAGTCTTTAATCGTATGCATTTGCAGGATGTAAACAAGTGTTTTGTACATGTAGGTATTGTGTTACCATTCATCTTCTCATTCATAACTCTTTTTTTTTTTACATTAATTCTTAATCAGTAACAGACACTGTTATAAACCATATACAAAAGTAAGCTTAGTGTAGTATTACCACGTTAACTTTAACACCTGTGTACACATTTTTTAATAACACCATAGCGCGTTTCATTATCATTCGGATTTAGGAACATCAGAATGATTGTGCTCGTTATTACACCCGAGAGCAGAACACCACAATCGCCATTGTGCTCATCGACAGTGCTCCAGCGTATCAACAATGACTATGATTGACAGCTCGGTCACGAGCGAGGGCGGGTCTGTGTTGAAAGGCTGCTGTCAATCAACAATCGTGGGAGGGGCGTCGATTTTGTGACGCCACATAATCGAACAGCTCAATTTGAGACAGGGTAAAACATATAAGGACATTTTTAAAAAACCACTGTATGGATTTTTATAATTTCATGATGGTTGTGTACAGGCACTGCCAACACACATTTCAGTGCAATCAACTTGTAAAAGTGCATGTACCATTATATAACCCCTTTAATTCTGCAATATGCGTCTGCTGCAGCGGCATGGCCAACAGCGTGACAGGGTCCCCAATAAATATAAATGCCCCCCCCCCCCCCAATTTATGTGCCCTGGTGGCAACTCGGGTTACAGGGTCTCACCTGGTTCAAGTTTTAATGTAATGCCATATCCGACCTTTATGTCTGGAGTGAGAGGGCAGAAGAGGTAGAGGAGCAAACCCGCTGTGAGAGTGTGGCTGATTGTAGATGCTGGGATTATGGGAGATTAGAGCAGTGATTACACAATGTCTTCGCTCTAATGAGCCGCAGTGTTTGTTCATCTTATCATCCCCCATGCACCCGATCCCTACACCATCTCTGATATGAGATAACACAGGATTAACGCCCCAGAGAGAGAAGGATGACTGTACAATGCATTCCCATGTTTCCCTCACAGGCATTAGCCAAATCCCCACCAGTGAGAGATGCATTACTGTGACCCCTCACCAGGCCCTCAACAAAACCAAACCGCCCTGCTGAAAATACCTATTTAACCAAAGTAATTCATGCTGGTTAGTGCTACTCTGGTGCTGTTGTTGTTGCTGCTGGACCAGTATGCTATCATTCTGTTTTTGCAGCTTGTGTCATGCTGGTTTAGCTATTTAAAAAGCCTGGTGGCGACACAAGCAGCAGTTTCCATTGCTGGGACACAGCATTCAAAGCAAAACATGGTGACTTGGTCACCACCAGTATACAACAGCTACTTTGACATAACAAATCCGTTCAGTTGCAGTGAAATCTCCAGATTACCTTTTCTGCTGTTGACATAGGCAATGAGATTCTCTATTTGAGCTGTATTGCTACGATCCACATCCACACCAAAATGCCAATAAAACCGTGTTGTCTTCTGTCCTGGTGATGTATACCTTGTTTCCCAGTGATGTTGTCATCTCTAATGCTGCCCACACACACTATATGACTTTCAAAGTTGTCAGATCGCAGTTCTTTTCACACTACACAACTTTCTGACATCGCGGATGTCTTTTCCAGTCAAAACACTTTTCTCTCTGGAGCACTTCAAGTCGCAGACAGTGCTAGATATTTAACCTGATAAATAATCTCTTGGGCATCTGTGACATATCAGTACTTCTCTGAGATTGCGTTTTAGAAAATGCAAACTCTCATGAATGAGCACCGATTTGCCTCTAATTTTGATGAGTGGAAAATCACGGCTGAAATAGTGAAACGTTAAAAGCAGCATAACTGTTTCAGTAATTTGTTGATTGATTTCTTCACTTCAACTTCTCTTTTAGCATCTGTCCAATTTGATGCCAGTTCTATCCACAACATAGACAGGTTTATGACTCATCTCCAGACATAGTAATTTGTGATTCTTTGACAGCTAACTTAACCACATACTCACTCAGACTGGTCATCTTACTGCATTGGTCAGCATCAATACAGCCTTTTCCGGCGATGTTACAACTGTAAGTGTAACAAGTAAATTGACGGAGCTGATTTACTGACTTTTCAACAATGGGTCTTTGTGCACATTTCTATAGACATTTTTTTTTGTTAACTTAGTTACAGAAAAAGGCTACATATGTGAAGAGCCAATTAATGATGTGACGTAAACATGTGTACGCATGTTTGTCCAGTGACCATATCTCTATTCCCCCTCTGAGACTCCAACTTTGTCCAAAACACTTATTTTAGTAGCAAAATTACATATAAGAAGTACTAGAGAGACTCAGCAGGGTGGGGGTAGATTGTGTATATGTGTGTGTTTGTACAAGAAAAGTGTGTGTATACAGTATGTGTGTGAGAACTCCTCTCCATGGCTCCACGCCGCTCTGATCTCCCCATTACAAGGTCGATTAAGCTACTAATCCCCAAAATACAGGCGTCCAACAGCACGACTGAAGAGCAGGAGAAAAACCCGCCTGGATGGGGGGAAAAAAAACTCTGGGGCTTTTTCTCGGTGGCTGGCAGCTTAAGCTCTGCACCAATACCGTGTTTCGTAGAGCATGAGCCGGGGTTATGTGTTTTACTGCTGGCAGCATGAGGAGGGATTACTGACCTCCTGTAAACTACCTTAAGAGCTAAACAAACCTTTTACTACCAACACACTGGATATCACCAAAGCAGGTACTTCCTGTTTCACTTCTAAATTTAATTAAACTAATTTTTCTCTCTCTCAATATCTTTTCCCTGTGCAGAATAATTATAGTTTTTCCTGTTCAAAGGAAGCGGAGGTGTGGATAAATTTTGCTCTGTTTGTGAAAAGTGAGTGTCATTTATGGAATAGCTCTATTGAAATGGAGAATTTAAAATCTTCCGCCGTTCTTATTTCGTCTTATATTTAGTCTTTTGCACCTTTCAACCTCGTTTCTCGTATGATTGCAGAGTGAGCAGCATTAATTACTGGGTTTTTTAAATGGTACATCCTCTGCCTCTCAGTGCTATCAGACTGTGGTGGAATCGGCTTAACCTTTAATTAGAGAGAGTGTGTGTGTGTGTGTGGATCAGAGAGTCTCAATCAGCATTGGAGTGTTAAAGTAAGAGCATCCATCGTTTCCTTATTTCATCTCGTATCTCATCTGCTCGTTTTCAAGCCTCCACTATGTTATAATATAATACTAGCGTACTAGATGCATACTGCACTGTATACTGTCTGGATTTTTTTTGCTTGCATTTTGTGACATCACAGCTCTGAATAGCCACTCGATCAGAGCCAATCAGTTTTGTCATGATGACTTAATTTTTCTTCATCTCTCGAATGATCAGTCATGTGATATTTATGGCTCAGGTAATTGGATCAACAATATGGCTGTAGTACTGCAAAATAGCACAAAAAAAAAAAAAAAAACTCCATAAGCAAAAAAGGCAATTTGTTAACTTCTGAGAAGATCCTGCGTCTGTCACAGTTCTGCAAGAGATAGGACCCAGACGCAAATGAGCAGACAATGGTTTTATTAACAAGACTGAAGACTTGAGACAACAGGGAGAGGGAAGCGTGAACCACAGTTCAAACAGTAGGGCAGGGCTGATGACACGACAACAGGCAGGATGTGTGACCACAGAGATGTCAGTAAGATGGTGATGACTTGAGTGCAATTGTGGCAGCTCCAAAGCGAAGACCAGACAGGAACACAAGGAACTCATAGCTCGATGTAGATATCAAATGTTGTACCAGTCTTGTCACCAGGTAGAGGCTCACAGAACCAGAGGCTTGAAACAGGAGCTAGATAGCTGCACCAGTCAGGCTGCCTGGCAGTTAAGAGTCAGTGGCCAGCGAACTCGGGAAACAGGGCAGGGACACACAGAAGAACATACTAGGGATGGCTGACGCGAAACTGACGTTCTGAAGCTTTTCGAGATCCCGAAGCGCAGATTCAAAACACCCATGTCACGTGACTACGGCTAAATGAAGCTTCGGAGTGTTTCGACAGGTGGCATAGTCCGCCGAATCAGCGTTTGATTGACAGGGTCGGGAACAGACCACACAATCGCACATCTGTATAAATATAGATAGATAGATAGATAGATAGATAGATAGATAGATAGATAGATAGATAGATAGATAGATAGATAGATAGATAGATAGATAGATAGATAGATAGATAGATAGATAGATAGATAGATAATTATGCACAGTGAGGGCCTACAGGTTACAAGCTTCACATATTAGAAAAATACAATAATAAAAAAACACTTTTTAATGGCTCGTTGTCAAGGTGGTTTCAGATCAACACCTGCAAGTTACCACTAGGTGTCACCGTTGAGACGGGTGTTGAATTGTTTCGAAGCCTCGACACAATATGGCACATTTGCTTCAACTGTTTCATTGTTTCACGAAGCCTCGATCTGCCCACTAGAGGATGGATACCCGACCCGAGCCCGACGGGACCCGACGGGCCGGGCCGGGTTCGGACAGATATTTAGAAATTATGTTCGGGTTCGGGTCGGGCTCGGTCACATCAGCGCGATAAGGCATTGAACATTTTAAATTTAAAACAGCTTATTATGTAGGTAGCCAATGTGCCTGATGCTTTCACTTGATGCAAACGTTCGTTTTTGTGATTAAAATACATGTAAAATATTACCATAACATCCGTCTTCCTGTGTGCGGACATTTGTTTATGTAGCCGTGACAACGAAACACGTGCATAATGTGCACGCGCCAGGTGTTAAGAGCGCTTGTTGCTCCGCGCGCTGATGCGCTTGTCCTGTTGACATTTCCGATTGCCTTCCTACAGTTGCTTAATAAAAGCGGGCTTTCCACACAAACAAACGTACAATTGTCATTAGTATGAGAAAAAAATGGGATTTTAACTGCCGGTCTCGGGTCGGGCTCGAACATAAATATCTTTATGCCTGTCGGGCTCGGGTCGGGTTCGGTTACTGCTCTGTCGGACGCGGGCCGGGCTCGGACTGAAAAATTCGGCCCGATCCGCACTCTACTGCCCACCACTAGAACATACAAGACGAGACTCAAGACAAGACAGACAAGATTAAGCAACAATAAAGGTCATCAAAACTAAACTGATAGGATCAATGACTAGAGAAACAAAATGTAGAGAAAAAAAAAAAAAAGTAAACTAATAAATAAGTAAAAAACTAAGATCTAAGATAAAAAAAACTGGAGATGCTAAAGAGAAGCAAGACTTCCACTTGACAGGGAAAATAAGAACAAAAGAGAACTCAAACTAGATAATAAAGCACAAGAGCTAAAGCTAAGCTAAGCTAAGCAAAACAAAATATCAACAAGGAAAATCTGATACTATGATTTCAAGACCACAAAGTACATACTCAAACCGAACTAGCAAAGACTTGAGGGAAAGAGGCACAATATAAAGGGACCAGAGCACATGAGGATCAGGTGAGCACAATTAGTGAAACCAGGACAAGACGTGGACTAAACAAGGGGGCGTGGTAACAGGAAACATGGAGGCGGGAAATGAGGAGCACATGGCAAACACAGACCAAGAAAGAGCCATGCGCTCAAACACAAGACAAACATAGAAACCACGACAACACAGACAAGGCTGCCAGGGCAGAACCCTGACAGCGTCAGCTGAGCAACTGGCATTGAGATCATGGCCGATCATGGCCGAGATCCAGAACCGATGTGTGTATAATAGAGGTTGTAAAATAATATCCTAATATAGTATTAACTCTACTTTAGTGCTGGAAAGATATTGCACAGCACCAAGATAACCGACCAATGTGGAAATATTGGAGATGACCAATCATATCAAAGTAGGGGGGCTTTATGTTCAAATAAACTGCTGATCGTGAATTACAGCACAGCGCACCGCTTCGATAAACAGTCATAAAGTGTGAGATAAGATGTAAGTAGCTAATCTAAACATTTCATTTGGCAGCTGTTTTAGGATAGAAATGTTAAACGACCGACCATTTTGAATGGAAAATAAGGCGATATAATGGTGATTCATGTAATGAAATAATTATTAGCTTAACTTTCAATGTCAAAAGACAAGAAACATTAACAAAGCCGTTTTAATTATATTAGGCATTAGATTAATAATAAATGTGCTCATATTGTGAATTAATTTAATGAACTTAGTTACCAAGCTTTCCAGTTAGCCTTCGGTGAATTAAATGATTCATAAAACATATAAATACCAGTTGACCCTATGTTTACTTTCTGCACTGACACAGACGGAAATGAAAAGACTATCAGTCAAAGCTCAGCTTAAGGGGGGGGGAAGAGACAGGGCAAGAAAAGGAAACTGAGAGAAAAAGAAAGATTGATGGAGATGATGGAGCTCAGGAGAGAGCAATTGTTGACATTTGGGCCTTCAAATGTCTTAAAATGCACATACTGTAATATAGTTAAGAGAAATCAATTTTCTTTTTTCAGAAGGAGCTTGTCCCTGAATCCCCTTTACTTGATCTCATATGTGGGTGATTATAAAAACTCTACCTATACAGTCCTGATTGAGATATAACGATAATGTTTTTGGTGAACGTTGTTTCACCAAGTATACATGTTCCTGGATTTACAATCTTTGTTGATTCAGAAACAACATTCCAATCAACCAATCAGATTTGAGGGACAAGTTTACAGTTTATGTCAAGTTTCGGCTTACAACCAGGGTAAGAGGTGCTTCTACATCAGTCTTATTCACCATCATTTAGGTATGTCTTATGGGTAGGGTTAGGTTTATGGGTAGGGATAGGGTTAGGACTGAATTTTCGGATATAATTTTTTTTCCAGGATCAACAAAATGTTTCATCTGGTTTATATTGGGAATTGAAGGTCATTGTGGGATACAATACTTCGTGCAGTAGGTATTGTTGTATACAGCACATTTAGGCAAATACACATACTACATTCTGCAGGAATAATTGTACGGTAGTATGCTATTTTAACACTGCATCTCTCCTTCTCTGTCTCTTTCTCGCTCTGGCATGTATTTATTGCCGCCCATCTCCCCAGCAGGAAGTCCTGCCCTGACATCAGCTCAGCCATCCATCTGACATACACCACCATTTTACCTGCGCTTTGTGTCAGATTGTGTGTTCTGTCTGGGCTTTTAGACATTCATCAGGGGTTAAAAATATTCCTTATTTTGGGTCCACAGGTTTTTATTGATCTGCAGAGAAACAAAGTCATATACCAGTACCAGGAACTTCATTTTATTTCATCTACAGTATATGCTATATGCTGTCTTTTCAGGATGAATTGCTTAAACTGAAGCAGTGCTTGTGTAGCCAATCGACTGGCTAGACTTTTTGTTTTGTTTTTTCACTTTAGATAAACTTAAGCACACCTGTATATGTTTTGTTTCAGGTGTAAAAAAGAAAACTATGCTTGGCCGCTTTACATGTTAGTCAGGTGGTCTCTTCCCAAGCAGGCCAGAATAAGCTACAATGTGTCGATAGTCGAATGTCGTGCTAAATAAAACTACGGTGCACTATTCAATCTGATCATGATTTACTGGACACCGATCCATACGCACGTGAGTTGAGAAATTAATTAGCACACATCTGATTGGGTAATTAGTATGTAATCATGCAACTCCCTCACTCTCCATTCATATTGCTTATTTATGACACTTAAATGACTAATTAATAACGTGGCAGAGGGGAAGCAGGAGATATATTGTCCTGGTCTGGACCTATTGGGTATTAATAATTCATTTCTGTCACCTTTTCTAAAGGTTTCGCTCATGAATAACTAATTTTGTAACTAAGGGCCAAACCCTGGTAACTAATGTGGGGAAGTATAATCTTGCTTGAATTTACATTTATGAAATCATTACATTCAGCTTGACACGCACTGGTCTTTTCTTCAAACAGACGCATTATCTACCAAAAGTTCCATTATTTTGTGAGGGGGGGAAAAAACAAAAAAGTGTCTCTAAACAATGAAGCATGCTTATGGCTGATATGGACTTAATGATGAGGTTATTTGCTGCCGCATTATATTGCATGGAGGTTGAATACAAATGCCACAGGAATAACAGTGAATGCGGTTTTTAAAATAATACTACTAATAATTACTTCTTTCCGCAAGAAAAGGAATAAGAAATGGGAAATTAATCTCTTTCTTCTAGCATATGACAGTATGAGTTGTTTCTCTGAATGTTGATGGCAGACCAGACTCACAATTAGTGGTGCTCTGTATTGACTAATATAACAAAATATGTTGCATTCCAATTAAGGAACAATAGTACAGTCTGCCATGGGTGGTTTTAGGTTAAGAGGATATTCAGGGCTTAGCCAAGACCTCTGTATCTTTTGATAACAGTTGTAATACTGTGCACTTTATAATGCATTTTGAATCTGTGAGGTTTCAGTCACATGATGTGGCTGGAACTAAAAAAAATAATAAGATCCCACTAACCTTAGTCTCAGCCTCAGGGATTGCCGTAGATCAGATCAGTTGTGTTTTTATCTTTAAAGATACCGTAGAACTCAGTAAGCGGTGGGGGACTCTGGTCCAAAAAGTCAAGAAGCAGGTTCCTCTAATTTCTCTGGTGATCTCTGCAGAACAAGAGGCTGCAGCACCATTTAAAAGAGCTTTCACTTTGTTTCAGAATAAACATGAATATTCACCAGACACAATGCCAGAAGTCGAAAGTCTGGCTACATCTGATTTATAAAGCAGAATTGCAGATATGAATTATTTTATTACTGACAAAAAAATAAAAAAAATATGAGGCACACAAACAACAAGATGATAAAAACATTGTGGGCTTTACCCAAAAAAGCATCTGGGTGCTTAAATCCCTGAAGTCCACCCACAGCGCTGCCCATGCTGTCTCTGCTAAAGAGAAGTGCTTGCGTATTTTGGTAATGTCCCCTTTTGGGATGATCCTCTGAATATATGATAATCAATCTGATGAAACGGTTTGCAAAACAGCATCTTACAAACAAATTACCACAACAAGCCTCATATGCTACTATTTCAAAGAGGCTGTGTTACCGAGTGGATTTTCTGTTTAAGTTTTTTGCTTAAAACCTCCTTTCTTCCAGAGTTATTTACCCTCGGAATGCCCACTGAGTCTTTGTGTCGCCTGGGGTCTGTGTGTTTGGTGCAATGAATATTATTTTTACAGTGTAATTATATACTGTAGCGGAAAACTGATGTTGGCTTCTCAGGTGATCAATCAGCCTGTAATGAGGCTGGAACTGCTCATACATGCCACATCCCATCAAAGGTCCAATCAAGCCTTTCATATGAAAGAACATGGTGGGCTCCTGTTATCTGATGACCTTCTTTTCTCCCCCGACAAAGACACTGCAAGCGAGAAGAAATCAAGGACAGGGAGTTTACTTGAATAAAGGAAAATACTGTAGCATTCAGAAGTCATTATAGCCGTTAGCATGCTAAAGCCTGGAACACACCAAGCCGACGCCGACGAACTAGCGCTGATGAAAGCCGACTGTGTTGTAGCCTCACGTCGGGGTAAAAAGCTGCACTTGAACACCCCGAGATAACTACAGCCCAGGGACGTGCAGAGAGTTCCTCAGGGGCAGGGGCTCAAATATAAAAAGGGGCATATATATATATATGTGTGTGTGTGTGTGTGTGTGTGCTTTGCATCACAGAAATAAATTATATTTTTAAAGTATATTAAAATAGAAAACCATTATTTTAAATTGTAGTTTTTTTTCTGTATTTTTGATCAAATAAATGCAGGCTTAAAGCGCATAAGGGACTCCTTAAAAAAAATAGTAATGTGTGTGTGCAAAAATGTTAAAATAATAAAGTCACCATTTCGCGTGTTGTTGTCAGGCAGCCTACACTTCACATAATAGGCCTGCAGTAGGCCTGTGCTTCATTTAACAAACTATGATAGTTTCATAATGGTAAACGGTGTATCAATATAGACTAAATACAAGTGACTTGAATACTATACTTGCATTAATGCTACTTTTGGAGCTGGTTTGTAGTCAATTAACATCCATTAGGTCAACGACGGAGATTCAGATGACTTCAATGTAAATTCGTCTGTCTATGTAATTTTCAAATTATTTATTTATAAATGACCGTCCAATGATATTTGAACTTCTTGTGCCAGATGACGATTGGTCGGTGTATTATGCATGACAAACAGGCTTCAGCGAATTAAGTAATATTTTAAAATATGTGTTATGTGGATTTTTAATTGAATCGACACGCAACCTTTTATTATAAAAAATAATAATAATAATAATAAAAAAGCTTTTTTTTTCTGCCGTCGAGCCATACTCACTGAAAGACGCTCGAGAGCATCGGTTCCCAAGCACGCAGACTGTGTGGGATACCTACGTGTACACTAGTACATTTTCATTTCAAAACGCATAACTTTTTCTACGGTTATGCCTGCCGCCCACACACTACTCGGAGTTTTAGACCCTCGAAAATGGAGACCGTCAGTCAAGACCGAGCACGACACTAACAACTTGACGCAAGTGACGCAACCCATAGCAACGCGTTATAGCAACGACACCTCAGACTGACAAGAAACGTAAAAATAAACGTGAATTTAAGCTACTTTAGTCTTGTACACATTGTCATGTAAATTATAAGCAAATGCATTTTGTTTTATTGACCACAGTATTATCAATGATATTTGTTTGAGAAGGGCACTTTTGATTAATTTTGAAAAAGGGCAGGGGCTCGAGCACCCAAAGCCCCCCCCCCCCCCGCCCCCCCTCTGCTCGCTCGCTGTTTTGCTATTATCGTTCAGTAAGCTGAACAGCCAATCAGAGTTCCCTCTTTCACCGACGGCCCGACGCCGATTCAACATGTCAAATCGGCTGAAACAAAGCCGACGAGGACCAATTTCAGCCGACGGTGCGGAACACACTGAGGAAACTTAGTCGGCCGACGCACAAAAACTGCCCGACGGCCGACCGTCGGCTTGGTGTGTTCCAGGCTTTACAGGTTAAACCGAGAGTTGCGTCCAATTGAATACTATGAGAAGAAAGTGAGTTATGAGGAGAAGAAATGTGAGAATCAAAAGGTGATTTAATTAAACACTGGCTTTGGTGTGCTTTAATTAGATATTCGACACCCTCTTTTATTTGATTGGCGTGTTACCCTCCATTTATAAGGAGGGGATGGACCACTGAGACTCACACTCACACTCATGTTTCATTATTATGCCAGATTTAACTTAGTGTTCATTTTAATCATAATGGCGATTATAGAGCTTTGAACGTTTGTGCACATGCAAGGCACGTCCAATTAAACTCTCCAAAACACTTATTTTAGAATGAAGTATTATGACTTTAAATTAATCCACTGCTTAGGCACTTTACACAAATTGGTTACAAAATAGCGTCTGAAACTCCTTTTACTCGTTTTTAGTTCAGCAAAACATCTGTAAAAGGAGTGTAATCACACTGGAAACTTCTATAACAAAGTAAAATCTCATAAGCCTAGAAAAGTCATTCATCTCATGTGATGTTTAAAAGGAAAAATACTGATTAATACCTTGATTATAATCACTCACATTAGATACATTGAAGCAGCAATAGATTCCAAAATCCACCCCCTTCAGGAGAAAATGTTGATTTTCATACTCAATATGAGCTGTTTCAATTTACATTTATTTAAAGGGTAACTTCGCCCCCAAAAAAAAAAAAAAAAAATCAACACAAACTCTCATGTCGTTCCAAACCTGTAAGACTTTTGTTCATCTTCGAAACACACATGAAAATATTTTAAATTAAATCTGAGAGATTTCTGTTGTGCATGTTTGTGTATAGGAGATGGCTAAACATTTACGTGCTTGCTAATTAAACTGAATTCATAATTGAAACACTTTACTGTACTTAAAAAGCTCTGAGGCCGATCTCCACATTTTAATAGTGGATACAGTTGTTTTTTCATGCTATGGCAATCTTATGTTATATAATAGTATAATTGTTTTCAATAAAACAAATTGGATTTGTGTCTCTTTACAACAAGTAAAGAGTTCTGTTGACCCTGAAAGTCTGTTCGGCTTGGTTATTGTTGTTCATATCACTCTAAATATCAAGCAGTGTTGATTGTGTAGATTGTACATGTTAGCAGAGCTAAGAAGCAAATGTCTCTGTGATATATTGTTAATTTCCACCATATAGGGCTGGGTTTGTTTAACAGATTACCAGCACTATGAAATGTATGTATGAATCTAAATGTGATTTCACGGTGGGTTTGAGGGATGAAGGGAAAGCGGGAGAGAAAGAGGATGACTGTTAAATTTACTCTTAGCAGCTAGAAAAAATTAAAAGGCATGAAATATTCAACAGCTGAGAACCACAGGCACTTTTTAATACACAGAATTAGATAGCCATCCCTGAAAGGGAGAGCAAGAGAAGAGAGAGGGAAAGAGAGAGAGAAAGAGAAAGAGAAGAGTTGGGGATATAATATGTTGTTGTAAAGTGTTCCCTAAGGAGACCACTAAGTGAAAAGTTATTTGTGTGTGGAGGTGTAAAGTCCCACCATAAACTGCATGCACTTTTCCTCTGCAAAGCCACATCATGGTGCCATTCACATCAAACTTGGATTTCAACACACAGCAAAACACATAAATTTCAAGCCAAGACTTGTTAGCCAGCAAACATCTGCATCCACTAGCAACAACATATGGAGAGTAGGACTCTCAATCCTTGAAACTCAAATATTAATGTTGAAGGCAGAGCAACAAAATGAAGTAGCAGTTTGAAAGACAGGAATACCGACAGGTAGACTGGCAGGCAGGTGTTGTAGCGCCAAAGAAAGCCTCATCTGTTGGGTTTGGAGGGGGAACAATTCTAACTGCCACCTCTGTTGTCCTAGAATATTCTGTGTGTGGGCTAATCTGAGATGTTTGCTTCTTTGTACAAATTACGTTTCGAGGCACTCCAATGTTTTCTCTCATAAAGGAATGTTCCCATAAAATTCTGTACTTCATACCTTGTTTTGCCCAAACACCATGAAACGACATTCCAAATCCTACATGGACACAGAGCACGCAAAAACCAGCTAACCATAAACCTGTTAACAAGAGGAAAGATGCGCATAACAAGGCAGCAAACAAACATAAACAATCCATAAACAATCTTAGCATCTCACGCGTTCAACATCTGTTCCAGCTGGCCCATTCAATGGCCAGAAAATTGAGCCAATCTTCCATTAGAGTAAACTGTAATTTGGTATTAAGGCTGCAGCCGCGAATGGAAACCAAAATACATCGTAACATCTGTTACAGCAGAAGTGTTCTGCCTTCTTTTCTCGGCACCCATACGCTTATAGAGAAATCAAGTTATTTCCTCCCTGACTGCTTGTTGGGAATGCAAAAATTGGCATGGACTGTTCAGACATTTGGACGCTTCATGTGAAATTCAGAGAGAATATCTGAACCGCTCTCCTGGGAAAATTACACAGGAGTATCAGGTCCATTTCAGGTGTCTCGAGGTTAAATGCCTTTACTGGCCGACTACCCCAGCTGTCTCACATGCTCCACCATGCTCTCTCTCCCGCAAAGAACTCTATTTTCCGCCAGGAATGAACATCACATTCCTGTTTTTCACATTAAACGACAAGAATAGACACGGTACGGTAGTCCGCACCCATGAATGCCGTGAAATGTAACTGGACGGAGGCGGGCGAGTTAGTGAAAGGAAAGCCGCTAGATCAGGTTTTTCTGTGTGTATAAATATTTCTCCGTCTTCCATTATTAATAATTGCTCTTGGGGATTTCTTCCCGCACGTTGGCTTCCTGTCAATTAAGTGCACATCAAGGGAGACAAGTTCACCTCCTCTGGCCCTCTCCAGCTAACTCGACACTTCTTTTCCTCATCTGAAATCAGATCTCAACGGTAGACTCGTGTAAGCTCATTAGACCCTCAGCAGGTCCAGGCTTACGAGAGAGTAATTAGCCAGGTATTCCCTTTATTCCCTTGACGGTGGGGAACACTGTCTTTCCAAAGCTGACAGTGATTAGTGTTATGATACAATTCCTAGGAGGGAGTGATCAACACATAAGGAAGGAAAATACTCTTGCCCATGTCCAGGAAATGGGCGTGTGAAATTGCGAGGTGAAATGCGAGGTGTTAGGACGGAAATATTTCGCATGAATTTTGGGGTTGTACGCCAGACTGCACTTGTTTCATTATCACTTGCATTAACAGGCCGGGTCTGAATGAGTGTTGCATGAATTGCGGCACAGATGGGAAAGATCGGACATGACAAAAGAAGACGAGGAGGGGGGGGGGGGGGGGGCTGCAGGCAGAGAGACAATCAAATCAAGAAAAAGATGGAAAATCAAGGAAAGAGAGTGCAAAATGGGAAAGAGAGAACAAAGGAGATGAGGAAGTGCAGTGACGCATCGCCTTTCTCTCCCAGGTGCTGCGGCGGAAATGTAACATGACAAGAAGATAATTAAAAAGCACATCTTTATATATTAAACAAGATTGAGTTCAGTGAGCTGGAATCATGGGGATTCGCTATAATGCAAACTTAACCCATGGCCTCTGCAGGTGCCTGGTCAGTGATGGATCTCATGTAGAAAAGCTAGATTCTCCAGAGAGACAGAGATAGACAGAGGGGGAACAGCTGTTAAATGAGTCTGGACTGCCCACTGGGAGAAGGTGAGTAGGTTCTTTGTGATTGGCTCAGGTAAATGGCATTTTCACCCACCTGCACAAGGCAATGGTGACTCAACAGGCACTTAGCACCTGCTCTATGGGGGCTCATGTCACCTCTGAGAACATGTAATATTAACTGTCACCCTTCAGCCCAAAGAACATTCGTCCACCCAACTTTTTTTTTTTTTTTTTTTTTTTACAGTTGAACAGTTAAAAATCTGAAAGACTAAGTGCCACAGTGCCATGGCTATATAAATGTATTAGTTGAGTATAATAACTAATCAAACACAATTGATTAGTTGAGCACAATGTGATCGCTTGGTTTTAATTCTTTTTGGTTTGGTTCTTTTTAATGAACCTGCCCTATTGTTTGGTGAATCAGACTAATTTTTGCTTCACTCTCTATTCTCTTGAGCTTTTAACCTCCTCCTAATCTGTTAAGACCACCATAACCTTCAAGAAATGCCTTTTACACTTGTACTAGACTAAACCACAGCCATAATCATAATCATAGGCAATTGTTATAAATATGCTTAAAAATGTCTGTGCTACTGAATCAGGCAGACAACTCAGTTTCTCACCGAAGGCTGAGATTATTGATTCGATTATATGACCACAATCCAACCCAGAATGAGACGAGAACATTTTCTACATTACGGAAAGTTTTTTAAAAAGCAATGTTAAAAATGCAAATGTGTAATTTTAGTGAAACATATCAGTTTACTGAAGGGTTATTAAGACATTGCCTATTTAAAGATGGGGGGGGGGGGGGGGGTTTATTAAGAATGACCTCCAAAATTGTTGATTATGGCATAATATCTCTGCATTGTTTTAGCTCCCCATTTACTAAAGCACTTTTGCAAATCGAAACTGTGCCACAGCTGTCATAAAATGCAATATTCATGACACAATTATCATTTTGCGTGCACTATTATGACGCTCCTCTCCATCATTTCATGAATTACTACTGCCATGGTCAATAGAAAATGTAAACATGTCTTCACATAAAGTTTGGTTTACTTAGTCTTACATGAAACAGAAGTTGCTATCTTCCTTCCCTATTTTGACAAATCCAAGTGAAATGGATTCTTAAACAAACTTGATATTGTCGTTTGGGAATCGATTGGATTGTTCGATCTTTGTTAATAAGTATGTATACAGTTAAATAATTTAAAACAAACTGCAATAAAAATAGGAATTGTCATTGTTTATGGGGTCTTTAAAGTTTTTGTTGTAATGATATTTATTATACAATTTTAGAGAAAAAAATTTATATGTTATTGTTTAGCAAGTAATTAGGTAATTTTTTTTTTTTGGATTAGGGTTGTTATTGGCTGTACAGACAGTCTAATAGGAAACCGATTCTGGTTACTCTCGAAAGCAACTGGTGACGAAAGCTGGTGTGCTTCACATGCCAGGTGCAATGTGTCACGGCCTCTCAACACAGGGACGCAAACAAAGAAAAATGAGCCACGGCTCTGGCTTTGTTGAGCCTTAAGCGGTATCTTCTGGTGGAGAGGTCTTGACATGGAGACGAGAGAGGTTTCTAACATACTTATCAGCAGTTGTGAGAGAGCACAGGTAATATCAGCCGTAATAGCAGCAACAACAGCACTAAGTCATCCGAGGTGATCTGAGATGATTGGAGCTGAACGCATTTCTGGAGGGAAAGATTAAATGAGAACATTGTAGGGGGAGGTGATAGATGGGGCGAGGAGAGGGAGAGTGAAATGTGCTGGGAGGAAGTAGCAGGATGGCGGAGAGAGACAGAGAAGTGAAAATTAGCAAGTGGGAGCAAGAGAGAAAGCCAATAGGATAAGGAGGTAGGCAGAATATGAGAGATGCAGACAGAGAGAAGGAGGTGGAGGAGAGGAGTCACATTGCAGGAATGTTAACAGTTGACACGTTCATTATCCAGGCCCTGTTGTGGAGAGACGATTGAAAGGTGCAAGTGTCTCCCATTAAAGCTCTCCAGATACAGAAATACACCCATCATACCTTCACCAGCGGCTGCCTGCGCAACAAACTGCCACGGCTCCGTGATCGCTCCCATTTTCTCTGACACCTCGTCTCAAACTCTCTCTCAGAGAGAGGTCAAAATGTCCGCCTTGCAGGTCACCGCTGAAACTGAATTTTACTCATGGAGTGGGTGGCGGGTGCGTAGATGTGTGTTTGTGTGTACGCTTTGAGTGGTGCCATATTTGTTCTTGTTGCTGAGTGGTAAATCAATGCTGGGAAGTTTGTAGCTAATAACAGGAGTGACACAGAACACATAGACATTAATTCCCCATTGTCACTGCCGTCTCATAAACTTCCAAATGTGCCACACCACACCCTTCATGCTTGGGAATTAATATGAAGTTGGTCCTCCCTAACAGATTGCACTCTTCTGGGAAGAATTTCGACTAGCTGTTGGAACGTGGACGCAGGATCTGCTCACATTCACGCACAAGAGCATCGACAGGTCAGTGGCATGATGTTGGGTCAAGGGGTCTGGCTCACTGTTGCAGTTCATGATGTTTTCAATAGAGGTTCAGGTCAGGGCTTTGTGCAGGCCAGCCAAGTTCTTCATTCATTTAGACCAGTGGTTTTCAACTCTGACCTTTGAGGTCCACTTTCCTGCAGAGTTTTGCTCCAACCCTAATCAAACACTTCTGAACAAGCTAAGCAAGGTCTTCAGGATTACTAGACAGTTATATGCAGGTGAGTTTGATCAAGGTCAGAGCTTAACTCTGCAGGTAAGTGACCTTGAAGGCTGGTTACCATCATCACATCATTTGGTTATAAGTAAATGATGACAAAATTTTCATTTTTGGGTGATTAACTATCTCTATAATGGTGCAACACTAAAAAAACTTAGTAGTGGGTAGATCAGGGGTGCCCAATCCTGCTCCTGGCGATCGACTGTCCTGCACAGTTCATCTCCAACCCTAATAACCAACCCTCCAAACACACCTGAAGCAACCAATTAATGTCTTCAGAGCACGTCAGGATCACTTGAAAATTAAAGGCAGGTGTGTTTGATTAGGGTTGGAGATGAACTGTGCAGGACAGTCGATCGCCAGGAGAGGGATTGGGCACCCCTGGGGTAGATTATGTGCCATTTATGTAACGGACGTAAGCCAGTAAGAGCTGTGCATGTAAAACCTCACTCCCCTGGCCTCAAGAGGTGTGCTAGCGACTGATGCTAGAGGTAGGGATGGCTGACGCGAAACAGTCGTTCCGAAGCTTTGCGAGATCCCGGAGCGCAGATGTTTCGAAACACTGATCCGAAGCGTGATTCAAAACACCCATGTCACGTGACTATGGCCAATCGAAGCCTCGAAGTGTTTCACGAGTGTTTCATCAGGTGTGATCCGCCGAATCAGCGTTTGATTGACACGGTCGGGGACAGACCACACAATCGCACATCTGTATAAAAGTGAAATCAACGCATATTGACCTCGTGGGTTTTTGTGAGAGGAGTTTGATATTGAGATAGCGGATTTTTGGTGATATAGTGACATTTATAGTGCGATTTGTTTAGTTATATTTAGGCTTACATTTAAATTTACACATTGACTGATAGGAGACAGACAGAGTAGCCTATAGTGACACATTAATAGATGCATAGATAGAAATATATATATAGACAGATTAATATATAGAATCTGATACATACATAGATTAATAGATAGATACATAGGCTTCCTCATTTGTATGTCCTTGCAAAAAAAATATCTTTGTATGCCAAAAACAAGTGTCCATTGTGAGAGGATATTTTCAAAAGCTGGAGAAATTATCTGTAAAAAAAGAAGTAGGCTAAGTCCTTCCACAGCAGAGAAATTCATATTTTTTAATAAAAATTTATACAAAAGTTAGACATTGTGAATCAGGCTTGATTTCTTTTATTAATATTAATTTTTCATGACCAAAATAACATTATGCACAGTGAGGAGCCTAGGTTACAAGCTTCACATATTAAAAAAATACAATAATAAAAAAACAACAAATTTTTGAATGGGTTAGTTGTCAAGGTGGTTTCAGGTCAACACCTGCAAATGACCACTAGGTGTCACCGTTGAGACGGGTGTCGGATTGTTTCGAAGCCTCGACACAATATGACACATTTGCTTCAAGTGTTTCATTGTTTCACGAAGCCTCGATCTGCCCATCACTAGCTAGAGGCTGTGATGTTTTGTGTCCTTGTTAGCGCACCTCCCATGCTGGAGACCCCAGTTCGATATCCCACTCAGAGTGGGTTTAGTAGGACTGGTTACATTTACACCACAAAGGCTAAGTTTTAACTTGTGCACATGCAGTTGGTACAACCGGCCCCTACGTTGTAAATGCAGTGTGCCTAATTACTCTGGAGGAAAATTGACAACATTGATTGGTTGATCCACCTTAACACGCAACCCGAAATTGTTCACTCAATTTGATACTCAATTTTTTTGTTCAGAATTTACGGTTATTTTTTGGTAAATGTGCAAATTGTAGTCCAACTATAGTCAATATATGACCTATAGTCCCACTTCTCATGCTAACCTACTAATCCCTGTCCGTTTGGCACAGCGTGTGGAACATGTGACTCTATCACTCAGAGGGTGTAGTTGACGGGAGGAGGCATCAGTGTAACGGCCTCATCGGCGGCCCATATTAAACACATTAAACACCGCAACGGGTTCCCCATTAATCTACGGCACCTGAATGACAGCTCCTATATCGGCACGGCAACTGCCACTCGCGCTCTCACGCGCGCACTCAAAGCCAGGCCGACTTAGTAGCCCGCCACGCGAGTAATAGAAGAGCAGAACGCAGATAACAGAGTGATTGATTGGATCCTCTCTCTCTGATTGGGATCTGGCCATGTAATACCACCTCATCATCCGCTCCTATGGGGAAAAAATGAGGAAAAAAGTCATTTGACGGAGTGATTTGCTTTTAATTAATAAAACAGAGCCAGCTTGTGGACAGGACAGCAGGATATTTGGAAAGAGAGAGTGTGTGTGCGTGTGGAAAGGCTCAGTTGTGCTCGGATTCCAAATGACACCCATCTCCGAGCCGTCTGTTGTGTGTAGCGGGAGCTAACTGTCTCATAAAGCTTGGGCCGGAAACAGCCATAACAAGGGAATCCATCAAACTGTGACACGGCTAGAACTTTTTTTTATATTTTAAATAAATTCTTCTCTCCATGGAAACAAAGCCAAAAGAAACTCTTAACATCTCAGAAAGAGGCAGCTGACAAGCCAAATACAGTTTCGCAGGCCCGAAGTGCTAGTGACAATCACATAGCCTACCTGAAAAAAGTCTGATGTTATCTACGCAAATTTGCATGTGTTCGCTCGTAACAAGAGCTGAAATCTCAGGACTCGAATGTGTTGTTCATTGTGAGAGTTTTATTTGTTAGTTTCATTCTTTCAAATGGTTTATGGAAAATGATTGCCTTGTTTGGGACTGCGAGATCATCTGCCTCCAACATGTTGTGCAGGATAACACAAAGCTTAAATCCAGTGTTAACAAGTAGCCACACAGTTTTCCTGTGGAATAGGGCTAATTTTACACTGTTTACACCACGGGTTGTTTTTTTAGTCCACACGTCAAAGCATAACCCTCCACCACCACCTGGAACGCTATTTGGCCGCCAGAAACGCGATTTCTGGCCCCAGAATGCGAGTTTGGGCTATTTTGTGCCATTATTGAGTGGGTTTTGAATAGCAATTGGACTGGGTTTTGTCACGCAAACCTTGCAACCCTGCTTAAATCACCTTTTCTGTCATAAAATCTGCTCAAATAAACTGTTTTAGAGCAGTACTGAATCTGTGTCCTGAGGGAGTGAAGACTGAAGTTCTGTCTGCCTCCACTAGGTGTCACTCTTTCTCAGATGGGTGGGCATGAGATGGGTCATGGGGAAGAAGGTCTGTGTCACTTAGCTCACTGTCCTAGAATAATGCTGCTTTTCACTATCTCTCTGTCAGGTTTTTTCTAGGAATCTTTCTATCAGTGCTTTGTGTGTCTTGTTCTTTGAGACTTTATTAGTTAACTTGTGAGAGAAATAGCAGACATATTTTCCTTGGCTCGCCCTCATGTATGATCTTTGTGTCCAGCAGCACCAGGCCAGTTACATTAAAGGGAAAAGGTTGCTTTAGTCACAGCACCAGTGATAACATGTTTGTATTGCAGAGTTTCATGGCGAGCTAAACAAGACAAGACTGTGGAATGATGTAATATACACTATGCACTTATCTTGTCACTATGTACTCTAGTGTATGAATTTTATACTATTTTTTTTATCGTACAATATCCAAGTTTGATAGCCCCATCTGCTACAGGTCATAAGGCAAGCTGTGACAGTTAGGTGCATGAAGTGCCCAACATGCCACACTTGATCCCCCCCCCCCCCCCCCCAAATTCAATGCTTTTGCGTTCTTTCACAAAACTTTTGCATTGCCCCGCAAAAAAACTCGTTCTCTCACAAAACTATTATAATAATCAATATAAGGAGGGAGGAAAAACTATGCTTTTGCGAGTAAATGCAAAAAGCACTGAAATATATTTTTTCTTGGACCCATCTCATATTTTTTTCCATCACCATGTCACCTTAGGTGCTCCACACTTTTCACTTGTAACCACTATTTAATAATAATTATGAAATACAGAAAATGTTAATAGTGTGCTTTAAATAGTATTATTAGCATTGGTTTAGTATATTTTACCAGACAAAATGCAAAAATATACATGATACTATTTGTGTGAAAATAGCACCTGCCTTAAAGTCCGTTGATATGCCCCAACTTCCTGTTTCAATGCGAAATACATTTACACAGAAAAGAAAATTGTGTTCCTCAAATTCGCTTGGGGTCCTTAAATGTGTTTTGGTAGTTTGAGCCTTCGATTGTAACTTCACATCCAATCTCTCTCATTTCAGTGAGAGGTTACATAACCAAAATGGAGCAAGTTTAACCGAATAATATACTTAGGAGTGTGGCGATATTAAAACACACACACACTTAGCTTTCCGCAAACCTATTTTCTCACTGTCTGCACCACAATATTGCATAAAAGAGATTAAAACAGAGCAATTATCTTTCTAACAAGTAAAAAGAAGATCGCAATGTTCTTACAGAGCCATACCGAAATAATTCCATAATGTTGGAGGATTATTCCGGGTACAATGAGGGTTTTGTCTTGATTAGCTCTTGCTGAGGGGGAGTCTGCCCAGAAATGCTTGGCTGAAGTTGTGTTTACAGTTAAGTCTGGTGGAATATATCTGATCTGATCCTGGCACTCGGATACTGTCTGTCTGTTCCGCATTTCTTCTGGCAACTATGTGCTTTGCAGCAAGACATGGAAGCCTAATTAACTTTCATTATCACAGGCCCAGAACAGAGAGAGACAGGAGAGGAGAGGATGGAGGAGACTTTCTTGAATAGGAGACATAAAATATGCCTTTCATTCCTCTTTGAGTTAGTCTCGCACACTGTGAGGAGAGAAAGCAGAATACCAATTTCGCCAGAGAGGAGAGTGAGGCAGAAGCAGGTAGGGGGTATGTATATGTGCGAAAGTAAAAAGAAGGAAGGAAAGAATGAGAAGGAGAGACAGGAAGCTCATATACGTTTGAACGCTTGAACAGGGCTTTTGTCAGTATGAAAGACAAGAGACAAAAAATAAATCCCCCTGTCTACACTGCGAGCATGTGGCGGGACATGACAAAACATAAATGTTATAATCAACAGAAATGTCTACACTGCAAGTGTGCAACATAGACAGCTGCATTGATTAAAGGGCCATTCGCACTGACAGCCATAATGAGAAGCGTTTTGAGGCGACGTGAGCAACTGTGGCTGTTGGTGATGCAACAAAGTTGAGCAGAGATTACTAGTATGCAAATGAGCAGTGACATGGCCACACTCAATGCAAATGAAGACTATTAAAGTGCCCCTGTTATGCTTTTTCGAATACTACCTTTCATGCTGTGTGTAATGTAGCTGTTTGTGAATGTAAAAGGTCTGCAAAGTTTTAAAGATCAAAGTGCACAAAGTTATTGTCTCCTTAAAAGAAAGAATGGGTTTTATGCACAGCTGCACTACTTCCTGAACTTTAGCCAGCTCCTTTGTTTCCTGTCTGCCATTATTGGACAAACTGATCCAGGTGTGCCTGACTAATCCAGGTGTGCCTGACCAACAACAATAATCAGACACATCTGGATGAATCAGTTTGTCGAATAATGGCAGACAGGAAACAAAGGAGCTGGCTAAAGTTCAGGAAGTAGTGCAGCTGTGCATAAAGCCCATTGACTCTGAACTGCTGAAAGGGGTCGTCAGCAATTTCTCACATTTCTCACAAAATCTCACTTTCTGTTACATACCAACGTAACAATGTAAAAAATTTGCATAATTACACTATGGTCTTCGTTGGCTGCCCGCAAACAACCTGAGGCCTGGAAGAGGCTGGTTTGTGCTGTCAACGTGTCAAGAAGACGCTGTGTTCAGTGCTGCGAATCTTGCACTTTGCATGCACTTCAAAAGGACGAGGACTCGCTCTGAAATTGATACAGAAAAACTGATGCCATCTTTACTGTTCGTATCACTGTATATGAAGCACTGAGGAAGCCGCCGGAGCTGAAATTCAGATATGGTAATAGGTGTTTCGTTTCCATCATGTGCTGTAAGCGGTAGACCAATCACAGCAGATTGGGCCATCTGACCAATCGGAGCAGAGTAGACCAATCACAACAGAGCGGACCATCTGACCAATCAGAGCAGAATAGACCAATCATAACAGATTGGGTCATCTGACAAATTAGAGCAGAGTAGACCAATCGCAACAGACTCGACCATCTGACCAATCAGAGCAGAGTAGACCAATCAGAACAGATTGGGTCATCTGACAAATTAGAGCAGAGTAGACCAATCACAACAGATTGGGTCATCTGACAAATTAGAGCAGAGTAAACCAATCGCAACAGACTCGACCATCTGACCAATCAGAGCAGAGTAGACCAATCAGAACAGATTAGGTCATCTGACAAATTAGAGCAGAGTAGACCAATCACAACAGATTGGGTCATCTGACAAATTAGAGCAGAGTAAACCAATCGCAACAGACTCGACCATCTGACCAATCAAAGCAGAGTAGACCAATCACAACAGACTCGACCATCTGACCAATCACAGCAGAGTAGACCTATCACAGCAGATTGGACCATCTGACCAATTACAGCAGAGTACACCAATCACAGCAGACAGGACCATCTGACCAATCACAGCAGAGTAGGCTCACAGAAAGGAGGGGTTTAGAGAGACTAAATCTTTGAACAAACCATTTTCAGACACTTTGAGAAATTAGGTGATGTGCACCTCATTGTGCAAGTGTTTTTTGACCTGGGATGGATCTACACCTTTTGTAAGAGACCTCAGAAACAAAATTAGGAACCTTTAAAATAGCATAATAGGGGCACTTTAAGCTCAGGCAATTTGCCTCCTTGCTGACAGCATGAACAGTAGTACTTTCAAGTATGGAGTGACTTGAATACATGCATTTCCAATGAGAGCTGGAGATTTCAGGTGAAGTGAAAGTGACCATTGACAACGCAACTAAACGAGTAGGTCGTCGGGTTACTGAAATATAATAAAAGACCTGAGGAGCCTCATTCATTTGATGTTTGTACAAACTGTTTTACATAAATTTCGCATTATTTAAATTAGGGCTGTCACAATATCAGATTGTCACTTCATGATTATTGTGGCCAAAAGTATTCTCAGTAACACTTTAAAATACTGTTCCGTCATTAAGGAACAACTACACAGGGGAACGAATGTTTAGCGCACTATTAACATTCTAGTAACTGTCAGGGTTATGTCACTTCTGTCTAGTTTATTCTTGGTTTTGTGACAGTGCCCTGACACTCCTGTATTTTCTTGTCTTTGTGTGAGTGCGCGGGACCGTGTTCTAGCCATGCGCTCTTCTGTCCATGTGTTGTTTTGTGTGCGGATAATGGTGTTCGGATCCTGGCACTTCGGTCTAGTTTGGTTTCAGTTTTGTTTCGGGATTCGGACATTCATGCTCCGAGTGTTTGTCTCTGTCTTGTTGTGTGAGCGTGCGGTATCGAGTTTGCTCGGGCCATACACTCTTCTGTGTAACCGTGTGGTGTTGTGTTCTGTTTAGCACGCGGTTTGTTTACATCGGCCGCTACCTTCGAAGTTGAAGTGCACGGCCGGCGAGGCCTTCGGAGGACGCACCGAGACTTGTTTAAAGGGGAAAGTATAGCCGATTGCGTCATTGCGGCGCCTGCAAATGCGGCCTTCTTTTCCCGTGAATGCAGGATACATCAGAAGGATTCTTTGCAGCCTTACCTACCCCAGAATTCATTGCGCGCCGGAGTCGAACACTTTTAAATGTAAGTATTGAGTTTCAATTTAATCGAGTGATCAGATGTCTCTAATGATAAAAATGAAAGAAAAAAATACAATAAAGGTCAATATTGACTTATGTTACCCGTATGTGATTTGATATAGGTTAGTTTATATTCTTAAGATGTTATTATGCACTTAAATTGACAATTAAATTGAACTTTTTAGACATTCTAGAACATTTTAACCCCATTTTGTTTTTAGGCAGTTATAACTATATATATTTAAACTTGTATAAAGTTTTATATATAAAGTCCAGTAAAAAATGTTACTGCCGCTCGTCGTCACAATGGCTGTCACCAGTTGCTAGGCGACAAAACCAGACCGTGCCATTGAACAACTCCCGGGACACAGCTAGCAACAATTTGTTAATGTGACAATGCATTTTGTTAGTTTCATTTTCCAAATAACCAGTGGTGGAATGTAATGACATAAATTCACTTTGGATTAAAGTATAAATTTGAAGTACTTTAGATTGTCATTTAAAATTCACTCAATCTAAGAAGCAAATATTGTACTTTTTATGAAAAATTGACTTTTTACACATGGATATTAAATTTTGATATTAGATATGGTTTAAAAAAATATGAAACAGAATATAATAGAAACACTAAAAATATGTCTTCTAGATCAGGGATAGGCGACGTTCGGTCCTGGAGGGCCGCTGTCCTGCAGAGTTTAGCTCATAGAACGGTTTTGCATGTTAAAATATTTTATGGTTTGATTTGAGTATGTGAATTAATTATTCTTAACTTTTCTTCCCTCTTTCTGAGAACATCTCAGTGACATGGCAGCCCACTCCTGAGTCAGCCCTACAAACCTGTTGGTGGACAGTGGAAATATGCATTCTCTGTCCCACCGGCAGAGGCCTTACCAGGGTCTTGTGGACCTGGACCTACCAGGATCTCCTGCTCAGCTCAAAAGTCTACAAAAAATTGTTTTTCTTCCAATCTGTTTTATGTATACTTTTAATTTAATCTAAATTTTATTTAGTTTTTCTTAAACGTAACTTATCTTGTAAATAGTTGTAAAAAGTACTGTAAGTAAACATGTATAGAACAATTTATTTTGTATCAAATGTACAAATTAATTGACATGACAAAAATAAAATGTACTGAAACTTCATGTCCTCCCTAAATATATCGATCAGCTCATCCTCTCGGTCTCGTTTCCTTTTGGCTGCTGCTGGTTCCTCGTTTTATCCTCCGTGGCTCCAGGAAAGAAGGACTGGAGGCAGGGTTTCCAGGTCTGTGCAACAAAAGTAGCCCAAAAAGCCCATCGACTCTTCTCCATCGGGCAGCCGAATTATCCACCGGATTGTACGTCTGAGGGATGTTCCGGGGGTGTTGGAGCGTCGAAATCGTACTTACGGAAACCAACCAGTGGAAAAAATGTTTACCTACGGCAACAACTTAAAAGTAGCTCAATTCCGCAGGAAAACCTCGGACTTGCCAACACTGGCGCTAGGCCACATTAGAAGGATACTTCGACTTGGGACAGCCTTCGTCGTGCCGAATCGGCCTTCAAATGCGGCCTTGGGAGGATGCAGTCCCTGAATTGGGACACAGCTCTTGTGTTTGCAGTCCTGCGCCAGATCCGTTGTCACATATTTACCAGTTGACTGTCTCCTCTTGTGTTTCCCTAAGTCAAAAGTCTCAAGTCAAAGTCAAGTCAAGTTAAGCAAGTAAGAAGAAATTACTCAAATTATTTGGATAAATATTCTAAAGTGAAAAACATTATAACTCTCTAGTAATGGCTGAAGTCATTGTACGCTTTTGAGGTTTTTGTAAGGTTTTGGATAGTAATGACTCAAGTGTTGCTACATCCTTCTACTAGAATTACTTATTATTTAGATCAGTATTCTACAGTGAAGATCATGCTAACCCACTAGTAATGTTTTGGAATGTTTGGGAAACTTTTTTTCCAACTCCCAAGACGCATTTTGTGACTCCATTGCCACAGAAATTACAAAGCATTTGTAATGTTGTTGTGTCGCTCTACTGGCTCTCTTCAGCTGAGGCTTAGGCATATACGAGTGTATAGCACTTTATTTCTGTAGTTGATTTTACTCCCATGCACGTAATGAGCCCGTAAGTAAGTAAACAGTGTTAATGGAGGATGATGTGGACGCAGCTTTCCAACTCGTACCCCTGCTGTTGCTAATTAGGATGAATGTATTTCAATGGCTCGTTTGTCCCCCTCCCTATGCAACTCATTCCTTCTCGCTGCTTTTCTATCCCATTTCATTTCTTCTGCTCCGTGCTTCTTAATACGCTTGTCGGCTCATTGATGGCCCAGATGTTTTTATGGTGAAACATGAAAAATAGCAAAACGGACACATTACTGACTCACCCTCCTCTCTTTTAGTTTGCCGTGGGTTATGTTTTTGAGCGGCAGATTATATTTAAAACATTTGCCGTGTGTCACTGTACAGGGACAAACGATTTGCAATTGCTTGCTGTTTATTACTCGCTATAATGTCGCCATTGTAAAGTTCTCCCTGCAATAACCTTGTGTCAGAACAGATTTATTATATTTAGTGCCTGTCTTTTCCTGAAGTCGAAAACAACTGTTGTACCTCTAATGATTTATTATGATTAATTTCATTCCTAATTACTGTTATTTGTGCTTCTGCGGTGTGCGTGTGTGCGTGTTTTAGGGCCACCGTTTAGCAGAGTTGTGATGATATGAGTTTTTGTCCTCAAACCCAGCTTGTACCTGTGGGTGGGTGTGTTGTTAATGTTGCTTTGACGTAAAAGCCCTAATTTGGAGAGGTGATTGATGGTTTAATATTGCTGCCTGCAACCTTGCTGCCCCCACCCACCCAATGAAGCTGCAGGCAGGCGCGATGCTACGGCAGCCAGTGTGTGTAATGTCACAATCTATTCCATCCTGGAAGAAAGTGGGGAATAAATACTGGAGCAGATTAAACCCAGATGCGCTGTGTGTGTATACATGTGCATGGTCAGGCGTGTATAAATGCATTAGTGCTGCGATCTTGTGCTGGTAAATATATACTACAGAATTTAATATCGCATTGGAGAGAGACTCTATGTGTCTGGGAAAACTGGGCATTTGTAAATGATTATACTCTATATACTGCCGGTTGCCTTTGATGTGTGCTCCAGCACTGTGTATATAAATATATATATCCATAACCCAGCAGTGAAATTCAAATCGACTGACTTTGCTGTGAGGTCAGTCCGGAGTGACTACAGTTATTTTGTTTGCTATGATTTCAGCACTTTTTCCCCCAACTAAATAACCCCTCTGGTTCTCCTTTTCCTTTGTTTGTCTTTTACTCGTCCATTTTGTTCCCACATTTCACCTGAAATCACCCTGACTTTATGACTCACTCACTTCTGTACCAACAGTGCTATGTAATATTTTTGCACTGTTTTTCACAGCTTTTAACTCACTTCATTAGTTGCAAATGATTTAATATTTAGACTCATCAGAAATGTAAATTAGAAATGTAATTCAATATGCAAGAGCGTTAAGGCATAAATCGCACGGCTCAGATTGTTGTGACTTTTAATTATTTAAAGTTATCTATATGCTAGTTCACTCCTAAACATTGAGTAAATTCACTTTTAGCAGACACATTAACATTTTCAGTCTTTGTCTTCTACATAAACAGAGAAAATACTATTGATGACTAATCTCTTGTACTAAACTCGAATGAAAGAGTCTCCCCCAATACCACATAAAATCAGCTAGCAAGCAGCAAATCATGGTTTATGTTTGTGATGTAACTACATCTCATTGATTATTTAAAGCTACACTACAGTATTCAACATTTTTAATAAAAACTAACAGTATTAATGAGAGAGTCCAAAAAAATCCACCTTCCAAACCATGTCTTTTCTTTACCAAAACAAAGCTTGGTTTCACTTTATTTTGATGGTCCCTTTAACACATTCTGTTGATTATAAGTAACGTTGCGCCTACATACTAACTCTCATTAGAGTGTTAGTAGAGTATTAGCAGACTGTTATATAGGGTTAGAATAAGTTGACGTGTTGCAAAGTTACTTATAGTCAGTAGAATGTCTGTTGGAGGACCATAATAACAATAAAGAGTTAGCAGATATTAAGCAGACAGTCTACAAGTATTCGAATGAGAGTCTATTGACATGCAGTTGCAAAGTTAAAGTCAATCGAATGTTCATAAGGGACCATCAAAATAAAGTGTTACCGGAAGCTATCCCGCAAGACGCATGCGCTCAAAATAATTAATTGGTTTGAGTAGGACAAACTTAACTTAAATTAAACCAATTAGTTGAGTCAAATTAACTTTTATGAGTATTTAGCACTTTCTTTTTCTTTCAAGTTCACAGAACTGATATATTTTAAGTATACTGAACTGTTTCATTGTTTTGAGTTTTATGAAATTATTTATTTTAATTTAGACAAACTTAAGTTTAACTGAAATGGCTGGGATGTCTATTACCCAGCATGTTTTGCCAATGGCACTCGAAAGGGAGAGTAAATGCTAAAATTAAGTGTAATATAATGTTTTTTTTGTGCAAGATTAATGTTAAGTGGGAGATTTAGTAGTGAGTAATGTTTTGTTTATGCTAATTTAGAAGAATTTCTGTTAATGTTGGTTTTAGGATAGTTACCATCATGGTGACAAGTGGTGCATGAGCTTGATCTGAGAGCAAATAATAATTTTTTATTGTTGCACTCATACAGCAAGTGCTTCTGTATAACATACTATTGCTAATAAGTTAGCAAATTAGTATGTTAGCAGATTATCTTGTTAAAGCTAATTAAGTTTATACTAATACAATTGTTTACATTAAAATTGTCACGACACACACACAGGAAAAGTTAAGGTCCAGGCGCAGTATTTATTAGGGGAAATCCGTACTCACAAAACCAGTCCAGGCAGAGGTCAAAACCATGTAAGCAATCCACAGACACAAGACAGGGACAAGAAACGGGTAGTAACAGGAACGGAAGTGTGGGGACATTAAACAAGGACTCCGTGACAAACACTGAAACAGACAGGGTATATATACACAAACCTAACAATGAAACAGGGAACAGCTGGGAACAATGATGACGTGGAACAGCTGAGTGCAATGGACAGTGATTATTGCAGACAAGGATTGTGGGGAATGCAGTTCATAAAGTGACAGAACCCGTGGGGGACGAGGACCTCTAGTGGATACCCGGGGAAACACAAACCAGACACTGTGACATAACCCTCCTCCTACGGAGCGGCTACCAGACGCTCCAAGACATAGACAAAACAAGAGTCCAGGCGGGAGGTGAAAGGGTGGAGGATCAGGGGGCGGGACGGAGGGCCAGGTCCATGGAGGGGAACAGGAACAAGGGGTGACGACTTAAGCGGCGGCCAGGGCAAAACAGACAGTCCATCGAGCGGCCAGGGCGAAGCAGACAGTCCATCGGGCGGCCAGGGCGAAGCAGACAGTCCATCGGGCGGCCAGGGCGAAGCAGACAGTCCATCGGGCGGCCAGGGCGAAGCAGACAGTCCATCGGGCGGCCACGGCGGTGAAGACCCCTCGGGCGGCCACGGCGGTGAAGACCCCTCGGGCGGCCACGGCGGTGAAGACCCCTCGGGCGGCCACGGCGGTGAAGACCCCTCGGGCGGCCACGGCGGTGAAGACCCCTCGGGCGGCCACGGCGGTGAAGACCCCTCGGGCGGCCACGGTGGTGAAGACCCCTCGGGCGGCCACGGCGGAGACGACCAGGGTGAAGACGACCACTCGGGCGGCCATGGCGGAGACGACCAGGGTGAAGCCGACCACTCGGGCGGCCATGGCGGTGAAGACCAAGACGGAACAGAGACAGACCCTGGCTCAGGAACAGTTACAACCGGCTCAGGAACTGGAACAGACACCACCGGCTCAGGAACGGGAACAGCAACAGACACCACCGGCTCAGGAACGGGAACAGCAACAGACACCACCGGCTCAGGAACTGGAACAGCAACAGACACCACCGGCTCAGGAACTGCAACAGACACCACTGGCTCAGGAACTGCAACAGACACCGCCGGCTCAGGAACTGCAACAGACACCACTGGCTCAGGAACTGCAACAGACACCACCGGCTCAGGAACTGCAACAGACACCACCGGCTCAGGAACTGCAACAGACACCACCGGCTCAGGAACTGCAACAGACACCACCGGCTCAGGAACAGCCTCTGGCTGGGCGGAACTCAAGTGCTTCCCCCAAGCGTGCAGAACCGCCAATGAGTAAAACCCAAAGACAGCTCTCCTGGCCGTGGCAGGACTGATGGTGGGCTGTTCGGGGACGGCCTCCGGGACGACAGCGGGCTGTTCCGGCACGGCAGGCGTGACGTGAAGCTCAGGCTCGGCAAGCGTGACGTGAGAAGTTTCTGGCTGGGCGGAACTCATGTGCTTCCTCTGTGCATGCAGTACAACCACCACATAAAAAAGGAAGACAGCCCTCCTTGCCGTGGCAGGACTGATGGTGTACAGCCCCGGGACGGCCTCCGGGACGACAGCGGGCTGTTCGGGGACGGCCTCCGGGACGACAGCGGGCTGTTCGGGGACGGCCTCCGGGACGACAGCGGGCTGTTCGGGGACGGCCTCCGGGACGACAGCGGGCTGTTCGGGGACGGCCTCCGGGACGACAGCGGGCTGTTCGGGGACGGCCTCCGGGACGACAGCGGGCTGTTCGGGCACGGCCTCCGGGACGACAGCGGGCTGTTCGGGCACGGCCTCCGGGACGACAGCGGGCTGCTCGGAGGGGACGGCCTCCGGGACCTTGGGGAGGCTGAAGGTCTTCCTCCTCCTCCGCCGTTTCTGGCGGAAATGTGCAGGCTCTGGACTGGACGGGCACCACGGCGAACAGAGCTCTGGGCTGGGCGGAATCAGCGGCGGATGGAACTCTGGGCTGGACCTCACCAACCCAGGGCCGAAGAGGGGCCAGAGTGGAGAATGGTGTCTTGCTTCCACTCGACCACCTCCTCCACTGCGGCCTCCACGGGTCCCACGAAAAATGACCAGACGGGTTCCCTCAAAACGCTCTCTCCTCTCCCGCTCGGTGGCTGGGGCAGAGAAGTTCGCAAACATACTGCTGGATCCTTGTGTTTGACGGAGTCCTTCTGTCACGACACACACACAGGAAAAGTTAAGGTCCAGGCGCAGTATTTATTAGGGGAAATCCGTACTCACAAAACCAGTCCAGGCAGAGGTCAAAACCATGTAAGCAATCCACAGACACAAGACAGGGACAAGAAACGGGTAGTAACAGGAACGGAAGTGTGGGGACATTAAACAAGGACTCCGTGACAAACACTGAAACAGACAGGGTATATATACACAAACCTAACAATGAAACAGGGAACAGCTGGGAACAATGATGACGTGGAACAGCTGAGTGCAATGGACAGTGATTATTGCAGACAAGGATTGTGGGGAATGCAGTTCATAAAGTGACAGAACCCGTGGGGGACGAGGACCTCTAGTGGATACCCGGGGAAACACAAACCAGACACTGTGACAAAAATTACATGAAAGTTTGAAGTTAATTGTATGAATTAGTGTACTCAAACATTTCAAGTTAAGAACAATTAAAATGTATAAGTACAAAATTAAAATCTGCTAGTTCTGCTTACTTAAACTTTGAATTTCATAACTTAAAAAAAATTTAAGGCAATTGATTGCCTTAAATGTTTTGAGTTCTGCCAACTTATTCAGGCTTACAGCGAAGAGGGCCAAAAGTTACAAAGTGTAGCTTTCAGAAGAAGAATGAAAACTGTACTCGCCATACCATTTCATGGGGTCTTTAAGGAGTCTCTTTTTAGTTGTGACCAGCACCTATAGTGTTGACACTTAATTTCTCCGATTTTTCCTGAGCAAACATGAAGCCATTATTACCCACCCTTCCACCACACGCCGGAGCCTCTGAGGTGTTTCATTATCCTATTCATTGTTTGATTAGCATTTATATTTCTTAATCTACTTTTTAATGTTTTGAATCATGAATATGATTACATAATGGACATACTGACCTTGACGCATGCAGTGCATATGTGGACTTAAGTGCTACAGTACGCAAATAGTAGTGCCTCAAATTAGTATTTTTCTTTCTCCTTGCCATCTCGTAAGGTCACAGCAACCGAGGCTAGCCTTGAAAAAGCAGGGAAAAAAGATCTGTGAACCGGGTGACTCTTTTATAATGCAAGTACTGTAGGTACAATGAAAGTTGTTCCTTGTGGTTAAAAGGTAATTGTCTAACAACACAAATATATTATTTTTGCGGTTGTTATTAGTACACAGGTAAAAAAAATAATACAATAAGGTTCATTGGTTAACATTAGTTAATGTAGTAACTAACATGAACTAACAATGAGCCAATACATTTGTTACAGTATTTATTAATCGTTGTTAATATTAGTTAATAAATACCCTGTTCATTGTTTGTTCATGTTAGTTCACAGTGCATTGTTAACAAATACAAACTTGGATTTTAATAATGTAGTAAATGTTGAAATTAATTTGATCTAAGATTAATAAATGTTGAAGTAGTATTGTTCATGCTTAGGTAATTTTAACTAATGGTGTTAACCCTTTAGGCGCCAGAGTTTTTTTCCTAAAACGTTCGATTTTGATATCTTAATTTCAAAAGGCTATATCTTAAAAGTGATAAAAGATAGAGACTTTCTGTAAATTAGAGAAATATTAAGGATGACCCAAAGTTTATGTAGGGATTACATTTTCCCATCTAATTTGCATATTATGACGTCATATGGTGGCGGCTCTCTTGGATTATATAATTTTCATGAAAAGTCACGTTTAAATGATAAAATGCAGCACTTCTTTCACCCCAAAATGTCCCTCGCCTTCTGTATGCTATATTGCACAATACTGAATGCTCAGGTAAATAGTAAGTAGTAAACAAACTGTGTAAATCATTACTAATAAATGGTAGAAACAAACCGAATGCATGTAGCGGTTGGCCTTTTGCTGTAGAGATTTTCCATTTACATACAGTAGGGACTCTGATTCCATGTATGGGGCACATATATATTCATATGACACACAAACACAAGTAGACAAGACCTGTTTAGTTGCCCCGTGTCACACCGCCTCTCCTCCTGCTACGAGCAGCGCGGGCGCGGCCAGATCTGCCTCACGCGCGCGCGAGCTGCACCTTAGATGTACCGGAGAAGCGCGAGCTGCACCATTGCGCGGCAAAGATGTACCGGGAGAAGCGCGAGCTGCACCACTGCGCGGCAAAGATGTACCGGGAGAAGCGCGAGCTGTACCACTGCGCGGCAAAGATGTACCGGGAGAAGCGCGAGCTGCACCACTGCGCGGCAAAGATGTACCGGGAGAAGCGCGAGCTGCACCACTGCGCGGCAAAGATGTACCGGGAGAAGCGCGAGCTGAGAATCGTCATTTTCAAAAGGCAAATATTCCCCTTCAGAGTCAGAATCGGCGAATAACATTTGCAACACATCCTCACGATACAAGTTTTTATTAGCCATTTGATGATTTTCTCTCACAAATCTCACAACTGAACTGCTTCCGCATCAATGACACGAGCGCTCACTTGCTCTGCTGTTTTCTCCAATACTTTGAATAGGAACAGGACGTCATTTTGGTCTTGAATCAAAGTATTACATGTCTGCCATCTAGTGGTAGGGAATACAAATGAGATATTACACCATATTAGGATCTACAGCCTGTTTTATTAAGTATGACGTCTTGTCGCAATTTTGCGACTTTGGCGCTTAGAGGGTTAACTAATGAACCTTATTGTAAAGTGTTACAACAATGGTAATAAAAAATCAACAATCAATCTGTAATACGGTATGTCCAGGAATGTATGGCTCTTCTTTCTGTCAGTCAAATCATAAAGTCGGTTTCTCTAAATTCTGCTTGAAAACTTGAATGGAAAGCCGAAATATCCCACGTGCAACTTTAAATGGAGCGCAGCATAAATCTGAACCAGTGTTTTTAGATGTTTACTTTCTCACTCATTTGATGATTTTCAATGTGTGATACATCTATTGTGACAGATTACTGCAAAATGTAATACAGTAGTTACACTTTTTAGACACCTCCCCTCCCTCCCCCTCCCCCTCCCCCTCCCCCCTCCACTATAGTTTGATACAAATAAGTAATTTAATTTGACTTTATCAATGGTCCATGTAAACCGCAACTGCAAACACTTTGCAATCTTATTTATCTAGTTTGTAGAGGTTGCAGTCTGATAAATGACAGGAAAAACGCATCCCTCTTTTTGGGAACTAGAAGATGATCAAGGATACTTTTCCCAGCAGTTGTGTTGTGATTGTGAACATCTCTATTTTGAATTACGGAGTTATTTCGCCGAGCGCAGCGAAAGCAATCCAGTCTTCAATTCAAACAGATTATGGTTCCTCTCTGAAGAAATCTCGTACCCTTTTATTTTCCTTGACCTTCTTCTCTCCCCGTGTGTTTTACGGATATCAGCTTCCCCGTGGAGTGTACACCACAGACTGAGATTACCACAGATTTCAAAGAGAAGCAACTTGTAAAAATCTCTACACGGCACACATGCGGCGTTTGATGGCTAGTACTTTTATTTATCGATCGTTCCAAAATACAATAAATGTTGTATTGTTGAATACACACCTCTAAACATATAAAGCTGTCAGAGGTGTGCTGTTCTTCTGGTTTTGAGAATGGAGCAGCGCAATCTCAGTCGCAATTTGGCTAATATGTTTTTAATGTTTGTGTGAAGCGGTCATCTTTTATAATTTGTTTTTGTATAAGCTGTGCGCCTATGTGTACGGAGAACATCAAAGCTGTAAAAATAGCTCTTCCCATTAAGCAAACTCACCCGCTCATTTCTTTCCTGGGGGCCTCTGGTGCTTGCCCGTCCACATGGAGGCATTTTAAAACACTGCCTGTGAAATCCAGAGACTTGAAACTACTTATGCTTTGGAAAATATATATCAGCACTGAGACTTCGGCGCGCTCGGCGAACGGGTTTCAATGGCACAAAGGTGTAGGAAATGGAACTATGGAATGAATAAAATATCTTTTTGTTTTTTTTCCCCTACTATAAGTCTTCCTGAGGTAAAAACTCTAGAGTAATAGAGGATTATGACAAGTGTGTTTACAAAACCAATTAATGATCGCTGTTATAAACAAACCGGCTTACATCAAACCCGAAGTGTTTGCATATTTGTTCGTAATAAGCACGCCGTCGTCGGATGCGATTTAAATGACAATACACACCTCGCATAATGAGCTGCATAACGAGCTCCACCCGAGAAGATTTTCACCCCGTCGTGTTGTAGTTTGTAACCGAGCCTGTCGTGATTGGCTGCCGGTTTTGATTGGCAACCCGCTGGCTTTAACCACGGACCTCCTTTCCCATTATTGTCTAACGAACCCATTCTCACCAGCAGTTTTCCCAGCACTAAATCTATCCACGACTCTTTCAGCTCCAGCACAGTTGACTCACAGCGTGTTGACAGTGTATGGCTGTAGCTATCATTATTTCACCATGGAGGTCAGAGTACAGCAAGCATTTGATTATCAAATGGTGTATTTGTGCGAGCTGAGCATGGAGAGGCTGTTTCACTGGCGCGGAAAAGAAAAGGCGCATGCAAATCACACAGTATTGCTGCAGAATGCATTATTCCTGTCCTCTTCATGTTGCTGTGGTAACTATTTAAGAGTCAGTAGAACGGCGGTGGGCACGTTGATGTATTCTGTGTGTGTGTGAGTGTGTGTGTGTGTGTGTGTGTGTGTGTGTGCGCGTGCGTGCGTGCAAATTTGTTCTATTGTGAGAGCAAGTGTGCATGCTGTTGTCTGTTTATATGATCTTGTGTTTGTTTTACCAATTCAAGGCTTTGTCTTGCCCAGAGCAATGTCTTTTGACTGGTTAATTTGAAAAAACAAATGAACAGACAAACGCAGAGATGCACAGCAGGTGATGAAAAGTAATAGTGAGAGAGATAGAGAGGCAGCGGGAAATAAATAAAAAAAAGTGTGAGAGTGTGAGTGAGGGATGTAGCTGGACTGAGACAGAAAAAGAGAGAGTGATTGTGGCATATATATAGAGAGAGATTGTTATGGGGGCGTATTAAGCCATCTTCGTGATGTGCGATGAATGAGTTCTATTAATGAAAGTGCAGTCGCTATGTGGACAGCAGGCTCACCACACACACACACACACACACACACACACACACACAGAGAGAGACACACAATGCCTTTCTATCTCTCTAGACTCATATCATTACCCATCATTACACCCCCCATTTGGCAGCGACCCCCTGTATCGATCATGGCCAATAACTCAGTCTCACCCCTGTTCACTCCATCTATCTCCATCTCTATTTTGGCATCTCCACGGCCTTCTCACACACCCTCCTGTACACACTGGTGGGCGACACATTCAGAAACGCAGGGCTGTCCCTCACGCCAACATCACACCTCGTCCTATTGTTCTCGCTCGCCCTCCACACTGCTTATCTGTTCGTCTGTCACTCGCACTCTCTGTCTCCGTCTTACTCTGCTTTACTCCCTGCCTCATGTTTCTCTCCGTGTTTACTTTTTTGTCACTCATTTTTGCCTCACTCTCTTCCCAATTCACATTATGCACTACACTTATTGTACAGTAGTCAACAGATTTGAAGTGGACCAAAACTTTTCATCAAAGTTTGGAGAATACCCGTTCTTGTCTTAAGACAACTTTGATGAACTTTTTTGATTCACTTCAAATGTTGACTACTGTATAGTTTAAAGGTCCCATGACATGAAATTTTCACTTTTTGAGGTTTTTTAACATTAATATGAGTTAGCCTGTATATGGTCCCCAAGTTTCTAGAAATTTCAATCGGTGTAAATCGAGCTTTTGCTATCTTTCTCTGCCTTTGAAAAAGTGGAAGCTCAATCGGGCTGATCTTGAATCTCCTCCGTATGACGTCATACGGAGGAAATGTTACCTCCCCTTTCTCTGCTTTGCCCGCCCAGAGAATATTTCCCGCATGAGAAAATGAGCTAGGAAGTAGGAACGCGTGCGCGCGATTTTAGTTTGTCCACGGAGATATCATGGCTTTTGAGCGAGCGAAGCATAATAATTGCTCAATAATTGGATGTAAAAATGAACACTGAAGCCTTTTTTTAGTTCCTTCATCCAAGCCCCAGAAGAACCAGTGGATTCATTTCATTTTCTCTGGAAATGCGCCGACACAACTCCCAAAAGTTTTGCATGTCTGCGGCACACATTTCACCGACGACTGTTTCCTCAACTTGGATCACTACAGAGCTGGCCTCGACGAACATCTGAAAATAAATCGATCGAGCCGAGCAACAATTTCTGATGTGTAATTGTTCAAGTTCAGACAGGTAATCTTTCTCTCAAATCGTTCAATACTGCTGTTTATGCCTCAGTAAGTCGAGCCAGTGACTAAAATATCAACTTCACATCGTTTCTTTTAGTAGGATGAAAATAATCGTATTTAAATTGTGAATAAATTATATACAGAAAGCGATCAAAGAACAATCTTTGTAGGAATCGCGCGCACGCGTTCCTACTTCCTAGCTCATTTTCTCATGGACACAGCGCGATCGAGTTTATCTGGACACTTGCCAAACTCGTTATGAAATCAATGACGCACGTTACACTGCACATGAAGCTCTTACTGTATTTACATCATCGTGTTTGCATTGGTGAAAGCAGAGAGAGTGCGGATAAGATCTTCATTCTCGCGATCAACAACAGACTGTCATCTGCTCAATGCTCATCACGGCAACATGTTATGTGATGGGAATAGATCTAAATACTTTAAAAACTTCTGACGATTTGTTAATCTCGATAGCTGTAATAGTAAAAACGTATAATAACTGTAGTAAAAGTATTCGAGAGAGTTTCACATGTAATAAGTAGCTATTTCATATGCAAGCATGTCAGCCAATCACAGCAGTGGCCGGTTACACTGAAGTCTCACACAGACACGCCCCTTCAAACAGAGCGTTCAAATCAGAGGCTAAAACTGGGCTAGGAAAAATGCCTTTTGTTTCTAAATTATGACTATTTTCTATCTAAAAAACATACTAACATTATAAGGGCAACTCAGGACACATTATAAAATAATATAATAACCCCATGTCATGGGACCTTTAAATAATGAAAGTAGTGCATTCACACTGAAAATTACTGAAAAGAAGTAGTGCACTTCAAACACCTGGATGATGTATTTTTTTTCCAATGCTGGATGAAAACATAACCTCACTGTAAAAAAAAATATCGTGATTTTATCAGTAAAATACTAAAAATGCTACGGTGGAAACCTGTTAATTGATTAACAGAAAGTTTCTGTACTATACGGTGATATAACTGTGATAGATCTAACCGTACATTTACAGGTTTTTTACAATCGCTATGACAGTTTTTTCAATACATTTAACAAGTTTCCTAAACTCTTAACACGGTTAGCACAACACCCGTCTTTGTAGGCTATACAATTAACACATTTCTTGTTGCTTTGACACAAAATGCATACAGTTAACACAAATTTAAAATGCTTGAACTTCTTTTACACACAAGCTCAACCAATACCAAAACTATGTAATTTTACAGTCAAATTTACAAATGCTTTCACACTGTATGTCAGAACAAGATAACATCATGTTCTAAACATAACTTATATAGGCTAAAGTCAAAGTGAACAGCTGTTCATATTGTGAATTGAAACACAAATATATTGCCTCTATTTTATTCCTTTGCTACTGAGAAACCGCTTATTGAAGTTATGCAAATATATAAATTACAGCTGATTCCCATCTAGGAAGCACACTCAGGTGTTGAGGTTCTTTCAATCGCATGACCATATAAAAGAGGACTCTTTGGGCTGATCTTGTGTGGAAAAGGAACAATATAGAGCAACACAAAGAGAGAAAGAAAGAAAGAAAGAAAGAAAGAAAGAAAGAAAGAAAGAAAGAAAGAAAGAAAGATGGTCTGAGATGGTCATTCATTTTTTGTATTGAATTTCTGCAGCAAAAGAAACAAAATGAATGCATTTACTAAACCCAACAAAACAAAAGTGTAGATGTTTTTTTTTTTTTGTCATTGTGTTATGATTGACTAAATGTTCCTGTTGGAAGAGAACATGTGTTAGTGTTTTGAATAATTATTTGATTTTGAAACATGTTTGCAGTGTTTTGTTAGACATAGTGTATTGTGTTAGTGTATTAGCCTATTGTATTTTGAAAATTAGTTTTGGAGTTTAGTTTACAATGTGTGATTTTGAGCATGAAATTAACCGTTTTGCCAATTGTGTGTTTTAGGTGTGTTGGTTTGTTAAGAGTTTAGGAAAAATTTTAAATGTATTGAAAAAACTGTCATAGCGATTGTAAAAAACTGTAATGTAATTTTACAGTAAAATACTGTTAAACAGTTTTTGGAAAAGGACAAGTCATTGTATAATTAAACGTAAATTGACATTCCCACAATTGACCGTTCGCAAAGACCTGCACCCTTTAGTTACTGTTGATATGTCCGACAAGCTACGCCGCTCTCACACACACCATGTTCTCATGCAGTGAGAAATACATCGCGGAGCAGAGAGGACACTGACAACACACTGACAGACAGGACAGACCAGGTTACTTTTCGGTTACTTTTGATATTAAACATATTAAACAAAGTCTCACCTTTCAAATTTGTTCATTTTTTAAAAGAAATTTAAACAATAAATACCGTTTTGTGGCTCTTTAATGTGTCTGACTCAGTTAAAGCTGCTCGTGAACCGATCATCTCTTCCTTCTAGTTCATTTATAGCATCAAATAAACATGAATGAACATAAGGAGGAATGTTGTTTTAACCGCGGAAAGGCGTCAGTACACTCCGCTTCAAATCCTCCCATGTTAATCTACTAACTCTCCTGACTGCTTTCTCGGACAAAATGGCGGATGGTGAAGTATGATTGGTCAGATCACCTGTCAATTCCGTGCATGACACTTCACATTTTATGTTTTTAGTTTTTTTTTCTAATCATATATGTAAATTAGGGTTTTATATTTATTGCATTTTTAAAATGTGATGTGTGTTACCATGATGGTGTTCTATATACTGTACTTTAGCTTCTATATATTAATTTTAACTTTATTGTGGAAAAGCTGCTTGTCATGAGCTTCATAATGATTCATCATGTGACTCTCATCACCACTGTGATTGGTAGTTGTCAGTGTCTTACAATGGTACAAAACAGATATTAGTTCTTCAACAGGTCGGGAAATTAACATAACAGGTAATGAAATATGTTTTTTACTGTAAATTTAAGTCAAGTCTGTAAAGCCTAAAATGTTGCTACTGTATTTTTTTACAGAAAATTTCTGTCAACTACAACTTCTGTTTTTTTTTACCGTGTTCCTTGCCTTTCTTCCTTGCCTGATGATGGTCACATTTCAGTCTTGCTCTCCACCTTCTCTCTAAAAGCTGTCGGTGCTGTTAGTTTTTCTTCACATTCTCACTTACTGTACAGAGAGCCATTAAAACATCACTTTTTTCACACACTCTTCTCTCACACTTGCCTTCTAATCTCACCTCCTAATCTCACTTTGCCACATTTGTCCTGCAGCACTGCCTCCCAGATAGTATTCAGCCTCTATACCCTAACTCCTGCACAACCTCCCATATCCGTAAATCTAATCAATACTTTGTATCTCTCGTTCACCCATCCCCCCATCTCTCTGTTGTCATCTCTTCCAGTCCATATCTTTCCACTTCTGCCGGTTCGCTTCATCTCGCCATCTTTATTTCCTCTCATAGAGGAGCCTGTGTCTGTCAAATCTCAGCATTCTCTCGTAGCTCTTTGTTTCTGTTCCGCTCTCTGCACATATGCATGCTGTCTGTTCTCTTCCACTCTCTTTGTGCATCTGTCTTCTGGTTAGGCAGTGTTAATCTCGTCAACAAAATTGTTTTTTGATATCGTCATTGATAACAAAGATGAGACAAAAAAAGATGCATTATGATGATAGTTAAACCGTTTTAATTAAAACATTGACTGGGAAAAATAACACTGCCAGGTATACAATTTGCTTTCAAATTCCCCATGTAGTCGATCTTTTTATCCCTTAAAACTCATCTTTGATCACCACAATTACATATTTAAATGTTTGTTTCTTGAAAAAAATCTTCGTGCCTTAAAATAAGTTGAATATAACTCTACACCTTTGCCTCATGTACTCTACACCTTTGCCTCACCTTTTCCCCTGAATATGCAAAGTAGCCCCGCCTCCACGCACTCGCACCAGCTCAGAGATCCAGTCATTGACGAACACACTTTGACCTGATTGGTTACAATGTGACGTCAGAAACACCAGCGATTTCTTTTGTTCACTGCAGTTTTAAGGAGAAAATACTCAGCAATGCTGTTGACTTATGAATTTGTACATGGTTTGCCTTAAAGCATATTAAACACACCACATAGGCATATGAACAACATTAAAAGCTGTATTTTCACCACAGGGGGACTATAAAAGAAGATAAAAATGCAGGAAGCTTTGATTAAGGGGCAATTTACACAACACAACACAACAGCGTTTTGGCGGCCTTAAAACGCAAGCTTTTGAAATTGGGTTTCAAAGTGCAAGTTTTTTTAAATTAAGCTGTTATCGTCTCCATGTAAACAACAAAAACATTAATTTGTGAAAACGTTTACGTGTTTAGTTTATAGGCGCGTAGTGTGTCTTTACAAATTGACATCGCCAACTACTGGCCTGGCATGAATAATACTGCGTTTTTAGTCGTTTTGACGAATCCTTGTGACAAAGTTGCCGCCTGTACGAAAAAAAAAAAAAAAAAAAAAAAAGGAAAGGAAAAACGTTTATGTTTTTAGTACATCATTGTCGTGTAAACGTAGAATAAATATAGATATAATCCAATGTTGGGGATTTCTCTGCTCACCAAAACTTAAGTAAACTGAACCACTTTACCAGCAGATTAATTAGCTCACTCACTCACATCCTATATATTGTATGTAGATATGATATTATTCAGTAATATTTTCCCAGTGCCAATGAAGCAAAGACCTCCCGGTCACATACAGTACTTCCAGCCAAGAAACTGCCATTGAGATGAATGGGATTTCCCCCCCTAGTATTATACACAGCCCACCTTGGATGGGGCTGGCTTGAGGGTAGCCAGATGTTGATCAAAATTAACAATGCCATTCCGATTAGTCTACTTCACGTGCTTTTCATCATATGGACGAACTGCGTCCTCGGTTCCTCTCTTCCTCTCTCTCTCTCTCTTTCTTGTTCTCCCTCCATCTTACATTCTATGTTGTTGTATTCTTCGGTATATCTCAAGCTCATGCAGGTGTCAGGTCCTGTTTCTCTTTCTCTCAATCTCACAAATGCCTCAGACTTGAACTCAAGTGACATAACAATTAGTATTTTACCATTGTACTGCCTTTTGAGTTTTTCTCTCTCTGTCCTTTTTGTTTCTTTATCAAATTCTCACATCTCCACTGGACCCAATTAAACCTTCCAAGGCCTTTAAAGGTGAAAAACAAATGAACCTATTGTGACTTGTCAAGTTCAACAAGTTCTAGTTTTGATTTGTTTTTGGGATCATTATTCTCACAAAATAATTGTAACAATCTTGATTCTTTCAGGAATAAACAATGCAGTTTTGCTGCAGGCTCATACATCAAAGATAATTTGTTAGTCTTGACTTGTATTCTTTGTAGATGATGACCTATACAGGGAACATTGCTCTATATCCTAAAAGGCTCTTTAAATCTCTCCATGTTGCACTGATTCATCTCATAGCAGCTTGAAGAGGGAACTCTCTATTCTCAGTGCTGAAGTGCACACCGACTGGGCAGGGAGCCATATTTCTCCGCTGATAATTACAGTATACTAGAGTTTCTTCATACAATAGATTGAACATTTGTTTCAATGTACACTGATGCAAGCTCAATTATTACCTTACATGATGTTATATACATAGTTAAGGATGAATCAGCAGCAATCTGACCAATAAAAGCACTCGTTTTAAAGAACACTATGTCTGAAACTGAAGCCTGCTGCCTCACTGCCTCACTGTCCAGTGAATCACTGTGCATTTTTGTGTGGAGATCTGCACAACAATAATTGAATCTTTGATGCCTGAATAAGTGCAATTCACCTTTATTCCACAAGGTGGCGATGTCTGATACACAATGATGAAGTGACGTTTCACTCATAGCAGAGCCCGTCTACAGTGAGCCTGGCCACTCCCTATTAAGTCCTATTGTACAACATTTTGGTTGTAGTTCCACCAGAGTTCCACTGGGGGCGATGGCCCGAGTGCAAAATGAATGGGAGTCTATGGGGCTAGACGGCTAAATTTGTCTCTTTCACCCGATTAGCGTTGAGAAATCTCAGATTTGATTGTAGGTTTTGCAAGTTCAACATGGGTTATAGGTCGAAAGTTGAATGAACGAGTGCTTATGTCCTTTCGATTTCTTACAGGTTGAGTTGTTGTTGCCCATAACACGCTAACATTCAGCTAATGAACGCTGATTGGTCAGTGAAGGACTGATTACGACCAGAGATAGCGCTTGATGGCATCGTGGCATCCGAAGCGGGACCAGAATGTCTTCTAGCAAAAAAACTCTTCTAGCACGTGTGTTGTGTCAGCTGTGTTGTGTGTTTACCTGTGTCAGCCGTGTTGTCGATGCCTCAAGAGAAAAGAAAGTGAAAGCACCAAAGTGACTGAAGGATTGCCGTAAAGCAGTATCTCTGGTCGTACGATGTGTATGACGTCATTTGACATTTTAAAAGACTTTTTAAAGCAAATAAGTGACTCTAAAAAATCTAACACCCAGCAATGTATAATTTCTTTGCATCTCCTTTCGAATACAACATTCAAATTACTAGACAACAAATTATATCCTGAGAAAAGTGGATTTTGAGGGGTATAGCTCCATAGACCTCCATTCATTCTGCACTCGTCCTGTGAGCGCCCTCATATGGAGCCAGAGTGGGACTGCAACCAGTTCAGAAGCCGGAGGTTTACTGAGAGTGGCAGTTCTCCCCATATTCAGACTGATCTCATGAAATGGCGTATGTATGACACACCAATTTGTATTCCATTCGCCGTGCTATCAAGATGCATAATCGCTTTTTGGCGTGTTTTTCAATCACATCTGGGTATATGGTTAGTTTTGGCGTAGACATGCACGCGGAATCACATCCGGGGACGATGGTTCGTTTCGCTCAGAACATTTGACAGATGTTGTGCCGAATTTTGACTCCCTGCCAAATTATTACCCGCCTCGTTGAAGTCAGTACCTGATTCCCTAATCCTAACCGCACTTCTAATCCTAACCCCTCACCCACAACTAATCCTAAACCTACCCATACTAGGGCGTAGGCATACACGCGGCGTAGACATACACGCGGATAGCTCAAAATGCGTACTTGGCAGTGGCATGTATGTTTACGCAAAGTCATGATGTCATGTTGCCATATTAGACATTCTCTGCTCATAGTCACCGCAGGCAGAAAACAAAAGAACAGGAAGTATCATCAGCAAAACTTGAAATGGCTCAGTGATTTACTGCAGAGCAAGAACTGAACGCAATCAAATATTAGTGTCACTGTCACTTGATGGTGGAAAATATTGATTTTGAAGATGTTGAAAATGATAGTTTTGAGAATATGTTTGAGATGGCGAATATGAGCCAGATGCTGAATGTACTGGGAAATGAGCTCTGATGAGGACAGTGATGATGGTATAAAACATCTGCTCAAACTGAACCCTTCAAAGCTTCAAAAGGTAACAACATATTCTTTATTTTATTCTTCTGTAATTCTTACTCTAATATCAGGAGAGTGATATATTATCGCGACAGGTAGAGATCCATTCGTGCTAGATATAGATCCGGGTCGCTAAAGACCCAAATATATAATAATGATTGGGGAAACATTCATGCATTTAAAGGTTAAATAATTCAGGGAAAAGGGATTTCATGCATAAAGACATGACAGATCTAGAGAAATCGGTGTCAGCTTCTTTAGACATCCTTATTTAGGCATTCCTCTTTCTAATTTTCTCTTTCGCTCTGTCTCTCTCGCTGCTTTTTTATATCCTTTTGTCTAACTAAGCCCATCTGTGTATATATATACTCTATTGATTATAAGTGAGTTTGGATGAACTGGGCCCTTCACACAATTGTCTTCTGGCAGGCAAGTGATGGATTTTGGTACTTCTGCAGTCATCTTTGATTAATGGGTGGAGACCACAGTGGACAGGGCAGACGACTGCGATCAATTCGCCAATAATTCCATATTTACACATCATCAAAAGAAGGGAAAATGGAGAAAGACATAGGAAGACAGAAAGAGTGGTAATAAGTCATGAGAATCTACATTTAATGCGCAGTAGATGTATTTACTGGGGAAATCTAGACCATTCTCCGCCCATCAATCACATCATTCCCTCTTGGCATATTCTTAAATATTCAGGCCAAAATTTCAAAATGAAATATGCTTTCAGCTACTTATATGAGATTAGCACTCCCAGCTTAAACACATTTTACCATGTTTAAAGGTGCATTCAGTTTAGTGCTAATATAAAAAGTTTTACTCATTAAGAAATAGGCTAAATAGTGTTTTTGTTAGTCATCTCTGATATAATTGTGGTGTGCCATGTTGAAACAAAATGATCCGCGATGTTTCACTAAACATCGGAGGGAATCCTCTCTCTCATTGGCTGTCGCCTCTATAGATAGTGTCCGGTTGTTTGGAGATGCAAAGAGTAGAAAGTATGCAATGAAACTCACTTATCATCGTGATTTACCAGTGGAGACAACGGGAGAATTAGTACCTGTACGGCTGAAGAAGAAAGAAAGACAGACAAGACGAGCATACTCATCAGTACGGCATACACAAGATGGAAACATTTGGTGTTGAAAATCCAGAGTAGGCCTATGATGCCCAGGTTGCTGCTTCTATGTTGGACAGGTAGTAAGGGAATTAATTATTGTGTATATGGTTGTCTAAAAGTCACTAGTATCAGATTAATTTACATAAAACTCAACGGTAATCATGCTGATCCATGTCGGCAGAGCAGCGTCTAACATCATTGTGGTATTAGTCCAAAAACTTAAAGCACAGCAATAACAACTCAATTCACCTTTTAAATTTTCAGACTTTCAGAGAGATCGTAAGTATACAATCAAGTAGTTAATTAACAAGTTTAGCTGAGTATTTAAGTAAACAACGGCTGACAAGCAGATGTTGAAGAGTCCAAGGCCAGGTGAGTTGCAACACACACACACACCAGATTGTCGCTGTATGTAAAGACTTAATGAAGCATATCTTTCTCTTGCAAGTTTGGAAGGGAAACACGAGGGAAACTGGAGAGCGGGGAGATAATCCGAGGAGATGGAGACGAGAAGACGACGAGACGATCACAGTGGCATGTCACAGGTAAGGTAGTAATACAGTACTTCGGGTGGTCCTAGTCCTAGACCAGATGAAGATTTTGTGTGTGGTGCTGGTGTGTGGTTTGTGTGTGGTGCTGATTAGTATTCTGGTGATGCTGATCACTGTGAAGGCGCGTGGGTGGAGCCTGGTGTGTCCGTGACAATATGTAATTACACAATTGTAATGTTGAAGCTGGAGTTTATTACATTTAAAATATATTAACGTTAAAGATACATGTATCAAATAACACACTACAGTTAAAACTGTAATCAAGTACTTCACATGTGCTTTAGCATGTTAGTTGACACATCAAAATTAGTGTACTTTAAAGAAAACTTAATTTGACTTTAAAGAAAACTTAAGTGTTAAGAATCATATTCATTAAAGTGTACTCTCTTTAAGTGCACTTAAGTGACCTTTTATTTTATTAAAGTCCCCCTGTAGTCAATCATTTTATCCCTTAAAACTCATATTTGATTAGCAAAATGACATATTTAAGCGTTTTTTTTCCTTGAATTTAACTCTACACCCTTGCCTAATTTAGTATACGCGGTTTTATGAATATGCAAATTAGACCCGCCTCCACTCACTCGCACCAGCTCAGAGATCCACTCGTTGACAATCACACGTTGACCTGATTGGTTACGAGGTAGTTTGCGACGTCAGAAACACAAGCGATTTCAAACAGTGTTTTCTAGACTGTCTTTGGTTCACTGCAGTTTTAAGGAGAAAATACTCAGTAATGGTGTTGGACTTATCAATTTACACATGGTTTGTCTTAAAGCATATTAAAAACACCACATAGACATATAAACAGCATTAAAACCTTGATTTTCAACACAGGGGGACTTTAATATTATATTCTCTGAAAGTAGTTTGTTTTTAAATATTCTTTTAAGATTTTTTTTTACTTTTGGAAATATACTACAACTGCACATTCAATACAATTAAGAACATTTCTTTTAATGTGGGTAATAAGCACCGAATATTGCATAAACACAAATGTACAGTTCCTAAATATTGTTTTGGAAAACTTTGAGACACAAGGAAAGACAATTGTGGTTCTTGTAAAACTCTTTCATTAAAGGTGCAGTATGTTATTTCTCAAAGTCGTCGCTGAATACTGTTGATATTTAAAATCAACTCAAACAAACACACCCCTCTCTTCATTGCCCCACCTCCAAAGCTCCCCCTCCAATCCTAACCGCTGAGTCGGTCTTAAACCCCTATTGCTGGCATATGAGGCGAGTGCACTAACAAGGACACTAAATAGTAAACACTGTATTCTCTAGCTGGCCACCTTTACACACGCAATGCAAGAGTGGATGTCTATTAACTGTAGCAGAAGTGCGACAAAATAATGCTTCACAAAAAATAAAGCAAAGATGATGATCAAACGACAAGAAAGCACAAAACATGAATATACATACATACACAAGAGTAAATACAAACAAGTGTTCGTTGTTAGTTGCCAACAGCACAGCAGCTCCAGACAAACAATGTCACTCAAAACTCAAAAAGCGTTACTCACGTATGGAGCGGAATCAAAACAAACTCGCCGTCTGTTTTCAGGCCTTCCCGCTTTGCTCTCTCCGGTGCTGAAAAGCTTTTCTAATATTAACGCGGGTCCGGAATCTCTTTCCTGCTCATAACCCTTCATTTTCCAGTGATACTCTTATGAGCTTTTCTTTTTTGTAATGTCTCTCAGCCATCTCTCTTTCTACAGTCTTCCTTCAAATCGCCCTCCTTCTCGTTCTCTCTCCTCCACCGTCATACGCTCCCAAATACTGAATGGCTACACGTTTCTTGTTGTTGCCTGGTTGCCTCAGTCCTACCAACTTTCAAATATCGCTTACCCCATCTTTAAGACACAACCATGACCTTGAAATGTGTATGAAATCCAGCAACTTTATTTTTCTTAGAAGCGCTTATTGTCATGTCCTGCACAGATGTGTGGGCTAAGGCCTGAATATCCACTGACCCTTGAGCCACCCGATCAGTGTTCGTCCGAACATAAAAAAATACTTCACTTAGAAATCTATATGAATATGAATGAGATCAAGTTCAGAGATCATTAACTCAATCTCGTGAAGAGAGAAAACCAAGATGCGCACACACAAATGTCTTGATACCAAATTCTGAAATCATCTCTATTGCAGTGCGTGACATTTCCCAGAGTTCTCTGAGGCCACTTAAAGTCAACAGTTCAGTGATACGCTACTTTGGCCAGGGCCCTTTTACCCTCCATTAGACAAAGTGCAGGCTGGTAGGATTCTGTCCCTAAAGCTTAAGTCCGGGCCAGAGAAGAAGACTCGGCAGAACTGGGATCAGGGCACATGTGTGTGAGAGATACAACTAGATCTGGCCGCTGGATTCGATTTCAGCTGATGTTGCACTGAGAGCTTCTTGCCTACAAAGCCACTGTATGTGTGTGAAGTGTGTGTGAGCCAGTGTGTATTTGAAGTGTGTGGGTTTCAGGAAGTGAGAAATCCATAGAGAACAAGAGGGTGCAGGAAAATAAGCATGCCCTGTTAGCACAAATGTGTTTGTGTGGGTGTACATTAACATCCATGTGGGCTGGACGGAGGCTGAATATGCAAAACAATGCAAACAAAAGATGATTTCTTCTCGACGGACTACACCACTTTTGCTGTTTAATCAAACTACTGTACGTTTCCCCTCTTTTGTGTACACACACCTGAGCGCTAGCTCGTCTGACCTTGATCGAAAGAATTAGTCAACCTTTCTCTCATTAGACACAGCTGAGGTAATCTCAACATGCCCGTAAACACGACGCTTAAACTCAGAACCTGACAAGCAATTACAGCGCGATGAGTCCGGCTCGCCCATCAGCCACGGCTTACGATCACCTTCGCTCGCATGTGTGCCGTTACAACTGTAATTATTGTATTACTGACCTCGTTGGCTTGAGGTCCTTTTCAATATGTTGTAATTATCACTCTTTTTTTCTTCTTCTTGGTATTAACAATGGAGCTTTGTGTTCTCACTCCCCCTGTTGTTCAAGAAAATGGGATTTAAGGGAAAAGTGTGGTTTCCTCGGTGCGGCAGAGGTCGTGTGTGCACAAACACACATCTGCGACCCCATTTATAACTGTATAAAGAGCCGTCTCAGTGATGATGATCACAAGTGGTCAGGTGTAAACAGGGTCCAAAACATTTTGTGATCTGATCACTCAAACTACATACTTTTGTATTTATAAACATAATCATTCTTGGTTAACAGTTAAGGACTGTAAACTTGATGGGTTTTATGCAGCTTTAAGTGAGAATATCCCCTTGTGAAAAAGAAGTACACTTTAGCATATTTAAATTATTACGGAAATGATATACTTTAAATATAGATATATAAGTATACAAAATATATATACTTAAGTGTGAACTGAACATACAGTACTGTAATGTTTTAGACAATAGCATAATGAAAATTGAAAATGTATTTGAGATAAAAGCTGCAGTCCATAACTTCTGGGACTTTAGCGATTAATAAACATAACTGAGGTTTCAGTTTGCACAGTAAGGTGCGTACTAAACGCATGCCAGAACTCCAAGACGTACACCAATACTGACCCAAAAGCACAAGAAAAGTCGGCTCCAATTTGCTCAAAATCATAAGCAAATACTGTTCTGTGGAGCGATGAATTAAAACCCTTTGGATCAGCGAAATGTCTGGAGGAAGAAGAATGAAGCTGTCAGATGCTAAACGTGAATCCAGCCCCAGCCGTCATATCAACAAAGACACCAAAACATAAGATCCACAAAAAGTAATGTGTTAAGGTGGAATGAAAAATAATTAAATTAAGGGGTGCCCCAAGGCCAAAATAATAAACAAAATAGACATAAATAAAACGGGAATAAATAACCTAATCGGAGACAACCAAAATGACAAAGAAACTTCCCTAACTCTCTATAAATAAATCACAAAATAAGTCAAAATAAATGGCAGTAAGAAAATCCTTACATACAAAAAGCATAACGCCGTTACACAAGCGTAATCAAAGAAAGGTTTGGGATCTGTCGTCGGGAGGAGGAATTCGAAGCTCTCCACGCCACAAGGAACTAATTAAAACATTTGTTGTGTTGAGCATATATGTGTTATATATATATATATGATTTAGGTGTAATCGAAATTAAATATATATCTCGATTGTAACTTTTTATATATAAAGTTTCAGTCTTTTTGAGGCACTGACACAAAACTACATTGGAATTGAGATAATGCTCCTTTAAACAGGCTGGTTTGTGCAATTGCATGAGCTTTATTTTCTTTGTGCTGGTCGAGTGGATGAGGCAGGTTGTCGGCAGCAAAGGGACATAAAGGAGGACGATTTTGAACTTCTACATGCTACAAGTCATTTTGATCAATGTCTGCAGCAGCACCAACTAGCTGGAGGGCAACAGGAACTGCTGAGAGATGAATTCCTCTGTGTGTACAGGTCTGCACTGATGCTATGTGTGCACCAGCGACTCGCTTTTATTCTTTATCGCGCTGTGTGATAGTACAGGTATGGTAGCGGTCACACCACTCAAATTAAATGTTCCCAGTCCCTAATAACCATCTTTCCCCACCGCTTTTGTAGTGGCTAACAAACCTGCTGTGCTAATAAAAGAGCAGACGGTTATCACTGTATTTTATGCATGGCTGAAAGCGCCATTCTCCTGACCGAACAGGACAAAGCCAGCAAGATTTATTTCTCCCCTTTCTTTCCCACTGCTTTTAATTCTTTGACAAGTTTGGTACACTGAAAAACATAGCCATTAAAGCCATACATTTGTATCAGCGGTTCAATCAGCAAAATACTACTTGTACCAAGAACCTTTAGCATACTGATATCAAACTTGAACACATATAGCTGCATTTTTTTCATTTACACAAAGGCTTTGAAAAGCACTCTGTATTGCATAGAGGGGATTTAACCTGGAACACACGTTTGTACCGGTCTCAAACTCAAGTTTACAGGGATAGTTCATCCCAAAATGTTTATTTATTTATTTTTATTTGCTGACCCATTCCTAACCTGTATTATTTTCCTTATCTGTTATACATATAATGATATTTTAGGCAAAATGTCTGAGATCCTGCTTTCCATAAAGGGAAAGTGGATAGTGATTATACTTCCAAACAACTACAAAAAAGCTCCATAGAAGTACCTTCTAAAGTCATAAAATCGCTTTGTATGAGGAACACAATGAGATGAAAGTTTACTGCTAATCTTCCCTTCCACCATATACCTCTTAAATCTCAGTTGTGATATAGTTGTACTTGCCATGTGAGGTGAGAACCAATGGCGTTTTATGTGTGTAAAGGCACAATTGTTCAATGAAATTCAAACGCATTTACAATTTGTAAGCTCATTTTTCATGTTAGCACACTTTTTGTTAAATAGTGAAAAGATAAGGAAAGTTGTTTGGAAAGTTAACTTGGCCAAGCTGTTTGTGTCTTGGCCAGAGTAAGTTTGTGTTTGCCAAGACTAACTTTAAATGCTGACGTTACAAAGTTGTCTGGAAGATTACAACAGTTTTAATGATAAACAAGTCTTACAAGGTTAGAAAACTTGTATATGCAGGTAGTTGTTTCAATATGTGTTCTTAGAGGTTGCTAAAAGTTGCTAGGATCTTGGTTCCCAGGGAATTTACTAGGGCTTCACTATAGCCGTGTTTCCACCGCATGAACTTTCCCCAGGAACTAGGAACTTTAGGGTAGTACTCTGTGTGTTTCCACCTCATGAACCAGGGTTTAAATGAAGTGCTGGGTAAATATTTTCCCCTATAAAAGTCCCTGCTTGCAAGGTAGGATTTTTTTCAAAGTTCAAGAACTTTCGAGGGTGGGACTTGGGTGCTGAACATGCTGATTGGTTGAGTTCCATGCTGCATTCTGATTGGTTGACTCCAAGCAGCATTTTATTTCGACCACCCATTTTAAAAATCTGTTGTGGTGCGTGCAGTCCTACATCTTCAAGGTACTCCACGGTACCGGAGTGGAAACGCAGAAAGCAACAGCTGTGGGTGAAAAAGTTCCTGGGAAAAAAGTTCCTGTGACAAATTTTTTCCGGGAAATTTCGGTGGAAATGCAGCTTATGCGGTTGGCTTCTTGGATATTCTGGCGGGTTGCTAAGTGGTTGTGAGCAGAGGGCTTTCGGGGGAGTAGGGGTGTTTGATCCCACCTGAAAGGCGGGAAAACACGATGTAGGGGGTCAGAAAGTACTCGTAATATGAATCTTTACATGTAAATGACGATACGTGTCTTTCGCTCCGACTCATTTTAAATGGACATTTCCAGAGAATCTGAAGTAAATACACCAGAAACCCCCATTCTTTCAAACATGCATTTATCGTCTGGACTGAGCAAAAACATAACGTCTTACATTCATGTGCACAGTTCAGTTCAACATTAAAAAAACACTGAAATAAGAGGGTTTTAGCCAGTTTAGCCAATCAGATGTGCCGTAAAGGATGTGTTCGTTACTGTAGCAATACAATCTTCGTTTGTCCAAATGATCTTTCATTATCAAAATAAACCGAATTGGCATCAATAAGAAATAAAGCCCTATTCGGATGGGACTTGTTTTAATTACAGAGGTTGGAGTGTCTGTTTTCTAGATGTGGGCGTTACAGAAGATCATGTGATGTGGTTCAGACGGGAGTAAAATCTGTGAAACCTTTTTTTTTTTTTTTTTGCGTTCTGCACCCATCTGTTATTCATTTAATTGCACCCCACTGTATTTGACTTTATCGTGCTGCATCTTATTCATCTCATGGCACAAAGGCAGAGTAAGAAACTAATTCAAGAATGTCCATGTCTGTATGTATGAATGGCTTTGCTCTATTTTTTGTATGAGTAGCATCCCCTTTGCAAGGAACAAATTTCCACTTAACAATAAAGATTTGTTCAGACTCTTTTCAAATACAGTGAAAATTTCAACAAAGAGCTGCCAACCTTTAGAAGGAATTGGACGGCTACAATGTTTCCCTTATAACATTCTGTGTTAAAAAAACAACAACAAAAAAACATTCCAGGTAAACACTTCATTCCTATGTTCATTGTGCCAGAAACTCGGATATTTCGGGGGCTTATTTTGCGGCTTGAGCGATTAGACAAGGTACAGAGAGAGACTGACAGTCCTCTACACAACTAGGACGCAAAATAAGCGAGGAGCGACAAGGACACGCTCATGATGGGAGAATATTTCTTGATGAATTGATGGGTAGTGAGACTTTGCTTATTTCATTCATGGAAAGGAGGGAAATTATCAGCCAGAAGTGCACGTTGACTGATTTTAAAAGCCCAACTCACCTTGCAAGCAGACTCCTTTCGGGAAAATGGTTTATTTGAAAACACTCTGATTTAAAATAGTGGGTGATGGATTGTGATTAGGGCAGTAGATTTGTGACAGAAGTCATTTCCTGAGGCAAAGTCATCCAAAGATTATATAAAAGAGGGATGTTGTACCTCAGAAAGCCTTGGCCAGTTTTTGAAGCCCTCGCCGATAGCGCCATATTCAGCCCAATCTAATTAAATCTAACCGTTCAATGTCCCGCAAACATGTATCATTATCTGACGTTTGAGTCGTTTCATTTATGTTTTTAATTTAGTTTTTGATAATGACATTGCTTTAAGTCATTCTTGTACCAGGAATATTCAACTTTGAGTTTTAAGGACGTGTCCGTAACTAAAGCAGAAATGATCTATCCGGATGGAGGACGTATGCAGAGAATGTACAGAGAATGTCTAGATGTTAGCTGTGAGCACTTTTCTGTATGAAGTCATACATGTCACACTGTAAAATTCAAAGTAAAGCCAGAATTTTTTCCATAAAAAAATATGGTAACAATATTGTATAAAACCTCAACACTAAAATATGTGTTGTACCTTAATAATATACTGCCAATTTTGCCAAAAAACCTGATTTGCAATGGGGGTTGAATAATAGAACTGTAAGTACATGTAGTAACGTGTAACTACGTCACCTTAAAATAGTGGGTTTAAAACACTTTATTTTACAGTGTCCTTGTTACATATGTTACATGTACTTACCATAGTAATAACAGTAAATTATGCATAATTACATGCAATTAACCCTCAACCAAACCCTAATCCTACCCTAACCCTATAGTAAGTACATGTATTTAATTAATATTACTCAGTACTTAAATATATAATTACACTGTAACAATGACACCTTAAAATAAAGTGTAACCAAATAGTGTTATCACTACTTATTTTTTTGTGTGTTTAACACCATTACAAAACCTGGAAAAAAATAGTTATCTGAATATCTGAAAAGTTATCTATATATGTGATATCAAAAAAAAATAAAAAATAAAAACTACTTCAAAAACATATCCAATAACTTAAAAAAAAAAAAAACCTTTAAAACTATATATCTGTACACTCGCATGTATTCAAGGGGAATGGAAACTGTGATACTCTTTTATTGATGCTGACACTAGAGTCATCAAATTTAAAACTGCCCTTGAAAAGAGGCACGCAATTGTATTTTTGTATTTTTCACAAATCCACATGAAACCAATAGGAGTACAATAGGGAACATTTCTAAGAACTTGGCACATGATTTTCAAACCGGATTTGTCTTGATCGAGAATGCTCTTATTTGTCGTTGACCCCTGCATGGTAACAATGAGCACTTTTCTCTACATGTTTTGAGGCAGAGTTTGCACTGGATAACAAAGGAATAGGATATTGTGTATAATTGTATGATCTGTTATGCATCTGAGAAGACATCTTATTTTGGTGGCTTCGAACGGAGTTTCTGGTGGGACAAACTGTAATAGCTTTAGCGCATGCTGTTTTGTAAAATGCGTGTTTAAGGCTAATGTAATTGACTGTGGATTGCTTGGGATTTACTTCAAGTAAGCGCAGTTTTCCCCTCTGTCAAGCACAGATATGGAAAAGCGGACACAGCAGGCCAACAGCTCCTCCATGTGTAATGTGCCACGCGACCTTACCAGTGCTTCCGCAGCGGAGTTCCTCTCAATCCTCTTTCCCTGTCTCTTGCAATCTCCACGGGACAGAGATTTCTTGGATTTATACAAACAGATCTCTCGGAAAAGTAGTCTAGCACGCTTCTCATCCGCTACTTAAGCTCCTTTCCTTTCTTTGGCGTCTCCGGTGGGAAGATGGATGGGTTTGCCCTGGGTGGCAGGGAAAGAAGTATTGCTAATATTTTCATGATCCGGGGCAATATTGTCGTGACTTAACCTTTCTGGAGTGGAGGAGGGAGGCACATGGTTTGGCTGGTGCTGAGGCAGCAGGGACAAAAGGGGAGGGATTGGGTCCTTGTATATTTACTAACCGTGTCGCCATCCATCAAAAGCCAGCCTGCGTTGTCTCCTTCTGTCCATCAAAGTCCTTTCTCATTGGCGACTCACTTCCTCAACTGTTTCAGCCTCCCAGCATTTGCGATAAATGTGCATGATTTAAAAACCTGCTGCTCTTTGTCTTTACTTAATGTTTTTTTTTTTTTTTTTTCACAGTGCTGTGAAATCCATTTATTATAATGTGTTCATGTGAAGATTGTTTTAAGTTCACTTAAATGTAAAGATTTTTTTAAAGCCTATTAAATGTTAAAAATGATGGCTTTGAATTATACTGTAATGTTGAAGGGCTGTACTTAATGGCTAAAATTGAGGCGGAAAAAATCCTTTAATGGAGACATCAGTAGCAGTATTATCATCGTTGACACTGGACTTCACTCATGGTACTTAGTAAAAAGATGCCATTAACCCTTAAATGCATGAATGAATTGCATTTTTTCAGTCATCAAAGAAGATTTAATTATTGTTGTTATATTGTTTATTATGAATTGATTGAGGAATACTAAGAAGGTTGGAGTAAAACTGAATGAGGAGGGTAGTAAATAACGGGTCACTAATTACGTGAGGTGTGCGTTTAAGGGTTAAACACATTTAAAATAAAAATCAGTCTTAATGTTTTTTTTTTAGATTTAATGTGAAATTGTTTAAATCTTTCATTGATTTACAGAAAAATGGTCTGGTCAGATGACCAAATCTGTTATGATTGGTCTACTCTGCTCTGATTGGTCAGATGACCAAGTCTGTTACGATTGGTCTACTCTGCTTTGATAGTCAGATGACCAAATCTGTTGTGATTGGTCTACTCTGCTCTGATTGATCAGATGACCAAGTCTGTTGAGATTGGTCAACTCTACTCTGATTGGTCAAATGACCATATATGTTACGATTGGTCTACTCTGCTTTGATAGTCAGATGACCAAGTCTATTGTGATTGGTATACTCTGCTCTGATTGGTCAGATGACCCAGTCTGTTATGATTGGTCTACTCTGCTCTGATTGGTCAGATGACCAAGTCTGTTGTGATTGGTCTACTCTGCTCTGATTGGTCAGTTGGCTCAGTTTGTTGTGATTGGTCCACTCTGCTCTGATTGGTCAGATGGCCAAGTCTGTTGTGGTTGGTCTACTCTGTTGTGATTGGTCAGATGGCCCACTCTATTGTGATTGATCTATTCTGCTCTGATTGGTCGGATGGTGTAGTCTGTTTTGATTGGTCCACTCTGCTCGGATTTGTCAGATGGCCCAGTTTGTTGTGATTGGTCCACTCTTCTCTGATTGGTCAGATGGCCCAGTCTGTTCTGATGATCTACTCTGCTCTGATTGGTCAGATGGCCCAGTCTGTTGTGATTGGTCCACTCTGCTCCGATTGGTCAGATGGCCCAGTCTGTTCTGATTATCTACTCTGCTTTGATTGGTCAGATGGCCCAGTCTGTTGTGATTTGTCCACTCTGCTCCGATTGGTCAGATGGCCCAGTCTGTTGTGATCTGTCCACTCTGCTCCGATTGCTCAGATGGCCCACTCTGCTCTGATTGGTCAGATGACCTAGTTTGTTGTGATTGGTCTACTCTGCTCTGATTGGTCAGATGACCTAGTTTGTTGTGATTGGTCTACTCTGCTCTGATTGGTCAGATGGCCCAGTCTGTTGGGATTGATCTACCACTTACAGCGCATGTCGGAAACCAAACTCTCATCATTACCATATCTGAAGTTTAGCTCCAGATCTTACTCAGCACTTGATATCCAGTGCTACAAACAGTAACGATGCTGGCGATTTTACCGTATCAATCCCAGCGCGAGTCCTCATCCTATGGAAGTGCATATGCTGAGAACAGCATCTTCTCAACTTTTCAACAACACAACCCAATCTCTTCCAGGTCTCAGCTACAAACACAGTGTTTGAGGGTCAAAGTAGACTTCATTAGTGGGAAGCCAATGAAGACCATAGGGCTGGTATTATGCACATGTGTTACGTTGTTGGTTTGTAACATGAAGTGAGACTGTAATTGCTGATGACTTGTTTCAGCAGTTCAGTAACAATTATTTATTTTAGTTGACAATAACTTTATTTGCTGTGCACTTCTATCATTAAAACTTTGCAGACCTTTTACATTCACAAACTGCTATATTACACACTGCATGAAATATATATTATTAGAAAAAAGAGGCACTTTAAGTGAAACTTTTTTGTTTTGTTTAAAAAAATAATAATTGCACACATTTTTACTTAATGGGGACGTCGTGCCCCAGTACTGAAAGGCTCGAAACACCTCAGCTAACCCCTCATTTCTTGTATCTTGTATCCCCACCTCTGTCCTGTCCTGTTTTCCTCTGATTTCTATCTCTCCCTCGCTCCCGGTACGACTGTGTACGACTGTGTAATTTGAGCATGCTAGGCAGTCTGTGTTCAATGTTGATGGAAGGATGGGGCCGTGTATCGAAAGGTTACATGCTGTCCTAGTCGCCTATGCTGCATGGATCAGTAACGCCTTGTTTGGTAGAGAGGAAGTGCAAATAAGTGTAAAGAGATGGAGTGCAGTACTTCAGATTTATCCTTAAAGACAGATGACAATGATGAACCCCCTTTCTCCCACTATACCGCTGGAATAGATCCATTCACACCTGAACTAAAGTCTGTTTTCTGCCTGAGTTCACATGTGTTCATGTGTGTTGTTGTCCTTGGTTTCTGAAGCGAATAAGTGTGTATGTGTCATGTTGGTGCACTACATGATAGATAATCATTGTCTTTTATGTCACAAACAAACGGTCATGTTTGTGTATATCAGCTACGATGAAACGACATTGAATCTGGCACTTACAATCAGATTTTAGAGTCAGAATATTTATTAGCTTGCTTGATTAACCAGTCAAGCATATTTCTTTGAAAAAACAACAACAAGCTTATCAAAACAAGAAGAAACGATGTTAGTAACAAAATATCTAGATAAGAGAGCAGTTATTAAAAAGTCTGATAAGTATCATACTTTTTAATAACTGCTCTCTTATCTGGATATTTTTTAAATGTTTTTCTTCTGTTGTCGTGATTTTAAGTGGATTGTTTTTCCTGTGTAATTTTAAAATGCATAATCATTTTACAATGTCTGTATTGCTGTATGCATGAATGGTCAGCACCACTCACCGGACATTTTATTCTGAACTGCTGTGATACGTACAACAACCAACTAATAAAACGTTACACAACCTGTACATGGCATCTACGTCATTTGAATAGCCTCTACAAAGTGGATGAATTCTGTACAATTGAATAGGACGCAGAGCCTTTGACGACAACAAAAAGACACTAACGTGTTTTCTGCTCCATTTTAAAACTTGATTAGCTAGTTTATTTTTTGCTAACTATGCATGTTTATTCAGTTCCTTGCTCTCTATTATATTAACCTTTCTGTCCACGAACAGAACAGAACAGAACAGACCTGCGACCCATTTTTGTGTGGTGACCCGTCAGTTAAGAACCACTGCATTAGCATGTTGGTTTCCTGTTTATTGAATAGTGTTGCACTTTTGTGGATTCCTGTCAACAGAAGTGTATGTGTGTGAGCTGATGTTCACACAATTTGCCATGACGATATTTGAGAGAAGTTCTCACCTTCTTCATCAGCCGCTGAGTATCTTGAACTTGAGGTTAATTGACTAATTAAGTAAAATATTACAGTCAATTAAGCGGAGTGTAAAAGAAAGTGAAAGAAACGTAGGATGCTTCGGTATCATGCTTTTCACAAACGGCCCTCTATTTATTCATACTCAGTGTATCTCTCTCTCCTCTCTCCCTCTCTCTTTTTTTTGTTCTGGTTTTATCCCTCCCCTGCTAATGGACACCCCCCTTGTCTGGCTAATCAAAAATCAATTAAAAACACCTCGACGCCAAGTCTCGAGAGCTACCCCGGCTGAGGGAAGGATAGAGGCGCTTCCCGCACTCTCAGTCTCTCTCAAGCACACAGACACACACACACACACACACACACACTCTTTCTCCTCCTCCTCTCGTGATCTCTCCTCTCGTCTCCTCCACTCCCAGGCTCCGCCCTCCTGTCTACTGGAAGTTGGGAACATGATTTACGAGAAGCGAGGACGTAATTTATATATTTTTTTTCCTCGTGCATCCTCTCATTTATTTATTAGATTTCTCTTCCTGTCTCTGGTAGAGAGGAGGATGGGGTTAGTGGAGAGTGGTTGAGGGGCCAGACCAGCTGACTGGCAGGCCTGCAGACATGGAGCAGATCTGTCCCTGGCTTAATATCATTAGCACTACTGCTGCTGTCCCCGAGTGGACACGCACACACACACACACGCAGACAGACCAGAACATTAAAACTATTAAAACCATCTGCCCGAGAGTATAAATCTGCTGAACTTTCTGTATGCGAGTGCATGCACATGGAAAACGATTTTTTTTCT
>NC_136876.1:15452563-15694262 GCF_949152265.1 Phoxinus phoxinus | reverse complement strand
ACAACACCCAGGATACGCACACGCAATGGGCATTTTAAACGATAAACTGACACAAAGACATTTGAATATGTGTATATGGTCCTCCTTCCGCACATTTGTAAACACTGACTCGGTGAAGTGTGACCTTTTCAACGTAATTGCGTATTACGTGACGTCACGAACGCGCATCACAGAACAGAGCAAGGCGAGGGTTTGTGCTTATAAAACTTAAACTTTTTTATTTATTTTTTAAATGAGCGAGCGTTTCGCTAGATAAGACCCTTATTCATCGTCTGGTGTCGTTTAAAGCCCGTTGAAGCGGCACTGACACTGTCATTTGGACCTTGAACCGTTTGGTCGCCAGTGAAGTACATTATATGGAGAAATGTTTTCATCAAAAACCTTAATTTCTTTTCGACTGAAGAAAGAAAGACATTGACATCTTGGATGACATCGGTGTGAGTAAATTATCAGCAAACTTTTTTTTTTAAAGTGAACTAATCCTTTAAAGGCAAGTCATTTCAGTCGGCGGCCATCTTTGAAACGCCACTCGGGCAGCTATTTAGGTCATGCAAGTGCAGCTCCTATCTATTTGAATGGGGAAACATCACGAATACAATTCATGTGTGAAATCACCAATGAAATCTGACAACAACCGTCTCGTACATTTTTATTCTCTAAATGCTCAAATCATGACAAAAAAAAAGCATTTTTCAGGCTGGACCAGCCAATGCACATGTGCACGTCTCAGAACACTGACTGTTTCTATTGCAAATGGAGCTTCTACGGCAGCTGCAGTGACGCAATGACTTTACCAGTCGGCGATTGGCTCTTTAATTTAGAAGGCGCGACTTATTATATTGTGCCTCGCACTTTCTCCTATTCATAGTAATATGACTGTGTCATCTTTTGTATAAAGTCTTTGTCGTTGGGTCATGGAAAGTCTGAGAATTGACGTACTGTAATCTGGTGATTATCCGCGTTGGTTGGCATCTGTCGGTACGGTGTGAATTGGCCTTTACATGACTTAAAGGGTCACTTAATTACTAAATAGCAATTTAAATGTATATAGAATAGAATAGAATAGAATGAGTCATTTATATAGCACTTTCATATGTACTTCTGTACACCCAAAGTGCTTTACAATGATGTCGGGGTCTCTCCTCAACCACCACCAGTGTGCAGCAACCACTGGGATTATGCGACGGCAGCCACAGTTCAACGGCGCCAGTGCGCTCACCACACACCAGCTATAGTGGAGAGAGGAGAGAGAGTGATAGAGCCAATTCAATTGATGGGGATTATTAGGAGGCCATGATTGGCTGGGGCCAATGCCGGTGGAATGTGGCCAGGACACCGGGGTTACACCCCTACTCTTTACGAGAAGTGCCATGGGATTTTTAATGACCACAGAGAGTCAGGACCTCGGTTTTACGTCTCATCCGAAGGACGGCACTTTTGGCAGTATAGTTTCCCCGTCACTATACTGGGGCGTTAGGACCAACACAGACCACAGGGTGAGCGCCCCCTGCTGGCCTCACTAACACCTCTTCCAGCAGCAACCTGGTTTTCTCAGGAGTCTCCATCCAGGTACTAACCAGGCTCAGCCTCGCTTAGCTTCAGTGCGCAACCAGTCTTGGGCTACAGGGTGATATGGCTGCTGGTTATATATCAAAACAAATATGAGCAGTCTTGAGGACACATACAGTACAGCAATCTAGATACATCATGTCCAGTTCATCCTCCAAACACCTTTTAAATATGTGATATCAATTTAAAAATCGGTGTCTAACAAGAACTGATATCACAGTGTATGTTTATGTATAGCTGATGCCGATGCCAATATCTAGAGAGCAGGGTGGCCACAAAATAACATGATACACTATACAATTAAACAAATTATCTATATTTCCACATTAGAAAAAGTGCATAATTAAAATGGACGCCTATTTCAATATTGACTCAAAATACACTAAATATATAGAAATGGACCATATTGGGAGTAGACAGAGCTGATCACAAGAGGAAGTACCACTTCTTACCTGTTCACCCAGTGATGTTTCTGCATTAATGCTTACAATATCAAAATGGACAAATATTAGCCAATTAATATTGGATTGATATACAGTTACAATTAATATTGGATTGAAAAAGCCCATTGATTTACCATAGACCCTCCCATCGAAGAAATCAGGACAGGAGTGTTTGAAAATGGGCAAAAGAGACTTATCAAAACAGCAGGTGTAAACGGGAATGTGCTTCCCTCATCTACTCGTCGATCCGATTGACTAAAACTCATCTTAATATAAGCTGTAAACAGGGCCAAAAATGCATCTGCTGAATCAACCATGCCATTTTAGCTTGCTTCTACAATTCTTCTTTTATCTCTCCACATCACAAGTGCAATGTTGTACAAATTGAGCTACCAAACAAGTTTACTACATCAGAAAAGCATTAAAATCATTAAAAATGTATAAGATTACAAATCATGCAGTATAGTGAGCTCAAAACACTTTTACTATACTGCATGATTTGTTAACTAAGACATTTTGATGTTTTCATCACATAATCATAGTATTGTGCAAAGAATCGCACGGAAATTATAATTAGTTTGAAAAGGAATAGTTGTTGGTGTTTTATTGCCTCTGGTGTTCATTTCATTTGGAAACTGCAGTGAATTGTATGTTTTTTGTGTGTGTTTTGCCTGAGAAAAACTGAGAACCACTTGCTGATGTAATAGCCTTGAATATTCACAAAACTGCTCTTACACACACAATTATTCACACAACACAGTGAGTTCTGGTAAATGTAAATGTACTTTATTTTTTATAGCACCTTACATCGACCAATAGGTGAACCAAAGTGCTTTACAATAGATTAAACAACAATTTAAAACAACCACACACCAAAAACACAAGTACAAAAATAAATGAAAGAAAAGTAAGAAAAAAATTAAATAAAAAATAAATATAAACGTGCCACCACACTACTAGGTACTAAAAGCCACTTTTGCACAGATTGGATGGCAAGAACATTGCCCCCCCCCAAATTTTTTTTTTGACAAACCGACAGATTTTTATTGTGAGCGACACACAGTTCATTTAAAGTGACGCCGGACCCCCGTTTATAAGGTTCACTGGTTTTCCTTTAGTAGCAAAAGAAGTGAAGCAGTTGTTGGGAAATCAGATACGGCCGTCACGCTACATTTGCACTTTGAGTGTGTTTTAGCTTGTAACTCTAAAACCCATTTCTGCTTCCCTGACTTTTCATGTCTCTCGATACACCCTACTCATCTAGCCCGATCAGCCTGTCCCAACCCACTTAAATACAGACCCCGACCTGCAAACGTAGACACATTCTTCCACGCGCTAGCACGATTCTTCTGCGCTCCCCTAATATGCGCCACGCAGGTGGGAGCGAGCGCGCAGTGGAAGACGAGTGAAGAAGCGAAGATGGCCGTATAGAGCTGCGAGATTAAATCGTTCACCGCTTATGGACATGTGCTTTGGGGGGTCTCACTTCTTCACTAATTGTAGCTCATGACTAATTGGTGTATTAGCGAAACATGTAGCAAGGTGCTTCCGAAGGCTTCAGGGGACACACTGAGCTCATTTAGACCCTCATTTTCCGGCCAGAAGTGGTTGTTTGGAAAAATAAAAGAAATCTTCCAATTGGTCAGGTGAGGATGGCAATTAAGAAAGTGCATCATTTCTAAAATCAGAGGAAACGTCGTCTGGTGTCGGCGTAATTTACCTCGGTCTCCGATGCCTAGCTTCCAATTATCACTGATCCACAGCAATTCACCACAAATGCACTCAGCACACGGAAGACGCGGGGATTATGAGGATCTGTCAGTTCTCGTGTGCCTAAGTGTTGGCTAATCTCAAGCGCAGCTGTCACAAGGTGAGTTATGAAGTCTGGATGCGTTGTTCGGGTACGGAGCAGATTGGAATCAGCTTTGTTGTACTTGACCCCGGCAGCGGACAAATGTTTGAGAGACAGCGCTAAATCCGGCCTGTGATTATCCCCATCATACTCCATCCAATCCACAGGTCGCTTCTCTAGCAGGCAGAGTTAATAGCTCGAGTGTTTGACATGATGAGGCGAAGTAGACCATTGTTGGGCTGAATGGATATTAGAGTGGGCATGCATTTAAGGCCATCACTTAGGTCTGCTGTGTTTTGTTTTTTTTATTCAGTCACTTAAAGCAATTCATTGATGCGATTCACCAGAACGAAACAGAGTTGTATCTGAAACTTGTCTCTTTTTAAAAGGGAGGTCTTACCGGTTGACCCCATTCAGTCGAAACAATTGTACTGTGGAAATGCAAAGCATTGCTGTCTTGACAGCATGCATGGAAAGACAAATATGTGAAAAATTAGTGAGCTAAACGGCTCGATGAGACAGGAAAGAGGCAAATGAACGGAGAAATATTATTTTCTCTGTAATACTTTTGCAATAAGGTCTCATTTGTTAACATTAGGTAACTAACATGAACTAACAATGAACAATATATTTTTTTGAAGCATTTGTTAATCTTTGTTAATGTCAGTTAGTAAAAATCTAATTGTGCATTGTTTGTTCATGTTAGCTCACAGTGCAGTAAATTCACTAATGAAATCAAAATGGACAATTCTTGTTTTTTTTATGGAATATTGCAGTATTTATTATAAATTATTTATCCGTAATTGACTATGCAACTTCCCCTCCCTCTTGCAACCAAATCTCTTCTCTTCTATGATGATATGTTTTTTTTTAGGGCGGGATCAACCTGTCACTCACATAAGATCGACCAATAGCAAACCACAACAATCCAATCAATTCCCCATGAACAAAATCCCAATGTCCCACCCCACATTTTATGTAGATATACATCACAATAGGATATAAAAGACTTTCGCAACTTCCGTTTCATTAAAAAACAATTGACAAAATACAACTTTAGATTTTAAGAATGTATTCATAAATGTTTGTTACCATTGATTAAGATTAATATATGCTGTTGAGGCATTGTTTACTTTTAGTCCATGCTAACTAATGTTAACCAATAAAAGCTTATTGTAAAGTGTTGTCATTTTTTTTCCACATCAATGTGAAGAATTGGTGAGAGATTCCAAACTTATTCATGCCGTCTTAATTTCTCACTCTCCTGCCTGGATGTCTGCTTCAATTCATGTCTTTCAACAATATTTCCAGTAGGACCACATTGATCCCAATAAAACCGTCTCGGTTCTCATCCCCGACCAATTTACCAGCAGTAAAACTAATATTGTCTTTAATCAGATGCAATTAGGGCTCCAAGTTAAGATCTCCTCCCAATTAAAACTCATTAGGCCCTTAATGACATTAGAGGGGCTTTCTGTTGCCGCTGCTCATTTAGGCAGCTCAGTGGCAGGGTGTGGGTGTTGTCAGGCGAATCAGAGTGACCCTATGGACTGATGATTGCATACAACACTGGCTCCTCACCAGCTCGTGGCAGCCAGTTAAGCTGCTGCTAGACTTTATAATTGGATGTGTGTTAGTGGAGACATGGAGCCAGCCGGACTGTGAGTTCTCTCTCCTTCATAACTTCCCTCCTTTATATTATATTTTACACGCTTTCCTGCTTCTTTAGCCCGCCGAGACCACCCACATCGCTGTCTCCGTCGGGTCTTTGTTTGCTCAATATTCTTTGCCTAATCTGCTAATATTGGACACTTACATTCCAGCGCTCACTCACTTATGAGATCACGGTGTGCATGAGGAAAAGAGCAAACGGTTACATCATGGTCGAGAGCATTCCGGGGTGCTATCCGCGGCTCTGAAACGGCGGATTGTAAAGGCGCGGTAACACTAAACTGCAAACAACGCGGAAACCAAAAACACGCAATGTCTATGTGATGTTTCATGTGCAAATTGAGTATTTTCTCCTTAAAACTGCAGTGAACCAAAGACAGTTTCAAAAACGCAGTTTGAAATTGTGCGTTTTCTATGTTTTTTTCCCCTGTTCTCTACGTCACAAACATTTAGCCAATCCAGTCAACATGTGGGGCGGGGCTTTTCTCCACTGACCTCTTATGATGTTTCTATGATCTTTCTGTGAGCATTTCTAAGGATACCGATTGTTAGAAGGCAACTGTCTGATTCTGAGATGGCGAACAGGAACATGGTTGGATGTTGTAGAGAGGGATACATTAAAATGCATTACCATTCTGCTACGTCGGCTTGTAGACGAGCCTGCATAATTCGGTCTTCCTCTTCTTCTTCGGAATCAGTTTCTGTTTCAAACATATATGGCTGAATTAAACCAATATTTCTACTCGCCACTGTGTAGCGTTTACCACGTGTTGATCAGGTAGACCGAGCTGGTGTGAGTGAGTGGAGGCAGGGACTCATTTGCATATTAGTTATGATTGGGCAGTTTTAAATGTAGCTTATCCAATCAGGATTTTGTATTTGAAACTATAAACATTTTACTGTTTCTGGGTCTTCGTTTGTAGCATTATTGTATTGCCATGGTGCAAAATGAATAGAAATTAAACCATTTTAACATTACAATCTTTGTCCTGGAATACACTTGTTTGTTCACACAGAGTTGACACTTTGAACATTCTTGAGTTTGAAGATCTGGGGTGAATAACCCATTGTCGCTGTCATTTTGACTATTAAAGTCATGCACAGTGATATCCATACTAAAATTAACCCTTTTAAGATTAAACAGTGCAATGCACATAATGGGCACCTGAGATTATCATTGTCATTGGAGACACCGTTTGTACAGTATGTCACGTATTGCTGTTACGGCTAGGTCTTATTAACATAGACAACATATATTTAATCACGTGGTGTGTGCTATCACGTTTGGCTAGGGGCACTGTGTTTAAGGGTTTACAGTAACTAATGTGAAGCTGTTTATGCACTGATACTATAGCGAAAATAAACAGATAAGATGAAGTATGGCATTTAAGTGTTTTTGCACTGCGTAAAAAAAAATCATAGTGTAAATGTGACTTGTGTTGAATGCACGGTCAGTGCGTGCTGTCCATGGTGCTGAATTCACTTACTATGTCTGTTGAGCTATCCGTGGTCCTGAAAATGAGTACCTTGCAGAGCTGCCAGTATAGCTCAAAAACTTAAATAGACCACTTTGTCTTTATAGAGATATAAGATATCTAAATGACCAAGACATGGTTCTGGTTGCTAATCTCTAGTAGATGGAGCCGAGAAAGATGAGTAAGCGTAGTACATCACCTTTGAAACGAGGCCCCCTGATGACCCTGGATTAAAATGTCTTTATGGAGCTCCTCTTTACTGCTGTTTATGTAATTCACAAAGACTCATAACAACTAAGGTCATCTAGGCTTCAAAGACAGTTCAGCGTCAAACTACAGGGAAAACCCCTACCAGCCCATGCTATATCTTGCATTACAACGAAACTGCTGCAGTTAACACACCATCCGTGCGTTTTTCCTGTCTTAAAAATGACTACAATATCGCCATCTGTGACATCCTCGGTCCCATCTGAGTGATTGCACTGACGCAGAAGGCTGTTGTCGGATGGAGAGGGAGTTGTGGAATATGTGTGCTTGACACCAATCTGTGATAATTACCAGAGGGGCCGCCATCTCTCCCGCCTCCAATTGCCTTCTGCTGTCAATCAACAAGTCATTTCAGATCACAATTAAGTTACGGGAAAAGATACAAGGGAGGCCAATGGGTATAATTGAAAATAATTGAGCATGCGGTGGATTCGAGGAGCCGTCTTCGTGGCGCTCTCCGGAGGAGCCATGAGGAGAGGTGACTGGAGAGAGTGTGCATAATGAACACAACAAAGCCTCTGATTTGATCCTTCGCACCCTGGAGGATATCAGCTGCTTATCGGAATAATCATACGCCACATGACTCAATGTCGTGCACAGGGGAACAGAAATGGACCTTTGATCGGTAAACCTAAAGTGCTAGAAGCGGCATGCTAACTTGGCAGCCTGAGGGCTTTTGCACGGGAGAGATGCAGGGATATGAAGAAGATGCAGAGGAAAAAAAGTGCGGATCGCGCTGGGAGGAGTGCATCCACGTGCAAGGAAGCGATCGTTTATATTTAAGCAACTCGAACGCTTGGGAATAGATGTGGAGGGTGACGCACAGCATCCAGATCTGTACTTCCCACCAACGCATTGACTTCCTCTGTCTCCCTCCGTCCTCGAGAGCTACTTACCTTCTACTCCTTTTGAAAAAAGGAAAACATTTCTCTGTGCAATTTGCATTTCCATATGCTGGCACTGGCGCCACGCAAAGTGGATAATTGGGCTGATGGGCAACGTCGGTGAGAGAGGAATAGAGAAGGATAGAGAGAAGGCTGCCTGAAAAAAAAAAAAAAGCTGCCATTACTGGACGGTTTTTTTTTTCTCCTCCCCACCACCACTCATTTCGCCATCCACCTCTCAACCACTTGTGTTGCTGAAAAGATTTACCTTGGCCTCCCATTTTCACTCTTTCTGCACAACTCCCTCCCCCAGTCTTTCTCTCGTGTGCACACGAACGCTCTGACTCTCTCATCCATATTCATCCAGCGTCTCCCTTGCTCCCTCTGTCACCCACAGCGTGGCGTTAATACACCAATTAGCCCTGAGAGCAGATAATGGACTATTTCATATTGCAAAAGAGAAAGAGAAACGGATCGAGAGAGAGAGAGAGAGAGAGAGAGAGAGAGAGAGAGAGGGTGCTAGGTTTTGAGGTGCTACTATATATGAAGATCCACCTGTAAGATGAAGGGCATTGATGATCGCTGATGGAAGATGAGGTTAGGGTTAGTGGTAGTGCTTAAGAAAGCCCTCGATTGTTTCTTTTCTTGGGTCTCCCTCTTATCCAGCCGTCACGTTTCTCCCTGAAATGAGCTCTCACCGTGAGCAGGATGTAGCTCGTCTAAATCAATATACCGAATCTAATGAAATCTTTGCATTAAAGCGCAGAAAAACATGACATGTGGAGAGCTCTCCTTTTAGATTGGCTGTTATCATGGTGTTCTCTTACTATGAAACACTCACACAAAAAGCAAGGTTGAAGCTTGGAATCTTTTCGTGTATTTCAGTGACCTTTGTAGCTTGAGATTGTGCTTGTAGTTTGCTGAGTAAAGAGAAAAGCATGTGTTTTGTGAATATGTCATTTGGTTTTGGGGGAATTGGAAAAGCAAGCACCACTTGCAAAGTAGGAAGCTTTTGAATTGAGTCTGAGTGCTAAACTCATCTTTCTATGGTTATGAACGATGCCTTGAATGCAGATACAATGATATTCCAATACCTACAAGCGGATAATTCTGTTCATTTCTGATAACTGATACACGTCCAATATACTGCTGAATTGAACACTATTTAAACAGTAAAAAGCAGTTTAAATACACTAAAATTTAGGCGTTACAACAGTATGAAGAATGGAAATTCATTTTCAGATTTAAGAGTTTTAGTTTTATCACAGAGTGTGAGTGTTAGACGATGGCAAAGCTAGGGGAAATGAGCATGTACAATTACAAAACTCAGAGTTCCTCTGAACCCCTCCACCTCCCCCAGCTCCACCTGCCTAAATCTGCTACAGGATTTATGTTTGTCTATTCATGCAGCAGCATCATATCTTACGTGCTCAAAAGCAGCGTTTATGTGTATCTATTAGCAGTAGCAAGCCCATACTCTGCAGCAGCATATAGATCTAGTCCGCCATGACCAAATACATTGCCATATTCAATAACATGCTAAACTATTCAGAGAGTTGTCGTGGTTGAAATATACATATAAAATATAACTTGTATTATTAATATCAGCCGATAATCAATATGGTATTGATATGAAAACTACCAATGAAAACTAGCCTTCGGGCTAATTTGGGTAAATCTACATTTGTGAATATTGATTAATGTACACTGTCCCTTTTATAAATAAATAAATAAATTCATATATCATGCATCCAAATTGAGCAGAGATCTTCGATTACTTTTTAAAAAAAGCAATCAGACTAAAACAGACACAAATCAACAACAACAACAACAACAACAAAAACAGCAATCACCTAACAAACTCCCAAAACACTTAAGCAACCATATGACAACATGCTAGAATTGTGGCGGCAATTTTTGCACAAACAAGTGGCTCACACTTTGTATAATATGTCGAGGATGTTGTTTATGCGTTTTTGTGGAGGGAGAGAGAGCTTACCGAACTACGATCAGCCAGCATTTTACCCCGTTTCAGATTTATAGTTTATGTTTTCATCCACTAAACGTACCTATTTAGGTTGTTATTGGGCAACAGTCTGAAGCATCACTTTTCACAGATAAAATCTGTTAAGGCTGTGATTGGTTAAAATACGTGAAATGCTGTGATTTGTCCGATTAGAGTAAATTTACTTCACGTCCAATGGTTTGTAAACGGTTTTCCAACACAGGCCACTCTTTAGGAACACCTCGGAGTGAGGTCACAAAAGCATAAACATGACTGGAAGATACAGCTGAGCGATCAGTTTAAAATGTCAGCCAAGTCAGCATTTCACACTGGAGTTGCTGGGTATATATATATATATATATATATATATATATATATAATCTTAATATCTAAACAATATCACGATAGGATAGTACTAGATACAGTATATTCCCTGGGGATTCCCTGAGCACACACACACACACACACACACACACACACACACAGTGCTTGTTTTCCTAGTGCTAGACGCACACTTCAAGTGCAATAAAGTTATTAAAATCAATCCAATGTATGTGCTTGAATCTGAATAAAAAAAAAAACATGAATTCAAGGTGTTATTTTTTTTAAAAATGAGTAAATAACAAATCAAATAAAACTATGTATGGCTTTAAACTTAACAATGAGAGTCAATTGCATGCAAATTGTGATGCATGATGCGTTTATAACTGACTTTTTGATTTTTTTCAAACACACTGATTCATTCAGGAACGCCACTACTGTGTGTTGTCTGGAGACATGATGGCTGATTCTGACTTTGTTTGTAAACATATTTGTTGGTGGGTCTGTCATCATCTGTCTCTGTCATCATTTACTCACCCTCAAGTGGTTCCAAAACTGTGTGAATTTCTTTCTTCTGCTGAACACAAAAGAAGATATTGTGAAGAATGTCAGTAACCAGACAGTTGATGGACCCCATTGACTTCCATAGTAGGAAAAAACAAATACTATGGAAGTCAATGGGGTCATTGTCATCAACTGTTTGGTTACTGACATTCTTCACAATATCTTCTTTTGTGTTCAGCAGAAGAAAGAAATTTGAAGCACGTTGAGGGTGAGTAAAATGATGACATACTTTTCATTTTAAAATGAACAAGCTACTCAATATAAACTTGTTTATTGAATTGTTTTTTAAAGCAATATCAATCTCAGCAATTGTGCATCTTAATATCCACACAGCCGTGATTATTTGCAGTGATGATAATCTGAAGATTGTAATTTTTGTTTGTATGAAATTAACCCTTAAATTCATGAATGCTTCGCCAATCATTATTACATATTCGGGTCTTTAGCGACCCGGATCTATATCTAACACGGATGGATCGCTAACTGTCGCGATAATACAAAACTCTCCTGATATTAGAGTATGAATTACAGAAGAATAAAATAAAGAATATTTTGTTACCTTTTGAAGCTTTGAAGGGTTCAGTTCGAGCAGATGTTTTATACCATCATCACTGTCCTCATCAGAGCTCATTTCCCAGTACATTCAGCATCTGGCTCATATTCGCCATCTCAAACATATTCTCAAAACTATCATTTTCAGCCAATATTTTGATCGCTGACAGCTTCTTCACCAAATCAAGTTTAATTGTGTTCAGGTCTTGCTCTGCTGTAAATCACTGAGCCATTTCAAGTTTTGCTGATGATATTTCCTGTTCTTTTGTTTTCTGCCTGCGGTGACTATGAGTGACAATTCGCTTCATCATTGTGTATCAGACAGTGACACCTTGTGCAATAAAGGTGAATTGCACTTATTCAGTTATCAAAGATTTAAAAAAAATTGTGCAGAAAAATATATACTTACACTGTTACACTCCTTGGGCCGTTAGCGACCCTATACAATATTTGCAAAAAAAAGTATGGGAAATCATGCATTCGTTTATCTTTTTTTAATTTAATTTTTTTTATATTGTTTATTAATGAATTGATTGAGGAATACCAAGAAGGTTGATTAAAACAATGAATGAGGAGAATAAGGTTAGTGAATGATGTCCCGGGTCACTAAAACCCCGAGGTATGCGTGTAAGGGTTAACTCAATACATAGACTCAAAATACATGCGTGTGTGTGAGTTGGAAATTGGGGCAACAAGTGTTATAGAAAGCAGAGAAGACACTAAAATAAAATCAAAAATCGGAGCACATATTGTTGCTCTCTTGCAGGAAAAAGGGTCTTTTGGTCTGGCCAGAAGTATTGAAAAAAAAAAAGTCATTTGGTAATGAAAGGAAAATGTAGGCTATCCTGTTGACTTTGAGCCAGCTTCCCTTGATTTGACAGTTAATGTGATCATGACTGCCCTTCAAATAGAGCACTAACCAAATCCCTTAAGGTCAACACTGAATCTTAACGAAATGTGCCGTCACAGAGGACACTGGCATAGGCCAACTGTAATTGGAATGTAGCCTATATAGCCTAACTCATACAGTATGTGTGTGTCTGTGCGTGTGGATTAATTATTAAACTAGATTTAATCACAAGTCTTTATTGATCACATTACTGTACATCTCTCAATACTGATTAGACCAGTGACTCTAAATTAAAAAGGATTTTATAAAGATAATGTAGCACTTTACAGTGTCAGTGTTACACGTATAATTAATTACAATACATCAATATCAATGTGTAGAAGGGTAATTATTGCGCTGTGATTTTTATATTTATAATATAATCTATACTTATAAGCCAGGCCGCAAAGAAAAGGTGCAGGAAAACATGGAAATATATATTTTTTTGTTAGATATTAGTCAGTCTGTTTGGATAACAATTATCACAGTCATAAACCACTCCCCCGGCACAAGCAACGCCCCTTTAATATAAGCTCGAAAGGCCATAACCCCGCCCCCCGCATATACCACGCCCCCTTTTAATACACTCCTAAACAGTGAAAGCTCAACTGAGAGGCGTCCCACACCGCAAGCCATCTGAATAATTGCACAATATCACCCGAGCATGATGGACAGCGGACTTCAGTCAGGGTTCCTTCATATGCACAACAGCTACAGTATTAGTTTAAATAGCAGCCTTTAAAAACGAGCTGCAAATAAGCAAGTCTTTAATTATTTAGCAGATCCGAGGTTGAATCAGTCAATGAATCAGTCATCGAGACTGATCAATAATACATTGTCATTTCGCGTACGGTCACGCACGGTGCAAATTAATAAACCTGGATATGGTTTATTAATTTAGATGGGAGTCGGATAAGAAGTCAGTGCGCCGTGAGAGAGATACATCGACATTGCGTGTCTTCAGACGGAGGGAGTCAGAGCGACTGCTGGTTTCGAGGCGGGAGGACACATGGGTCGACACCACAACCTTTCATTTCTGCTCTAATGTGTGTGTTAAATACGACGAGGACTCCGGTATGAACACTCACTGGCTTCCCTCCGTCCACTCCTGACATTTCTGCGTGTCCTTGTTTAACTTCTTGGATTTGGGGAGACGTTTCACTGTATGTTCACTACTGAAAACGGGACTGCGGACGATATTTTCTTCGCTCATTCGCGTCTCATGTGGACTTATCATCAGTGAGCCGTGTATCAAACACCGCGCGCTGTTGTTTTGTTATGATTCTGACGTGAGTCCGGTCGTTTGAGCCTATTTGACTTAACATGTCGGATTGCTTTGCGTCGTTTTGTACGTCTTTATCACGAATTTTCTCCCTCCGTTGATTCTCTGGACTGCTCCATTCGGGCTATTCGCTTTTAATCTGCATGCATCCGCACGAAGAAGGAGACAACGACAGATAAACGACCGAAGGGGCTGAAGAATGAATGAGATTCACTGAAGAACAGGAGGAAACGCAGAAAGGTACGAACCCGAGGTTTATGATTTTGGATATGCTGCAGGAGGATCGAGCACGGGCATCTATTGCCGCCTCTGGCATTTAACGAGGTTTATTTATTGCTGTTTTATTGATATTTTATGCTTATGTGGACACGCGCACTCATGATGCGTCAGACACAAATAAAAGCTCGCGCGTAATGACATATGCGCGTGTCATTCATATCCAACAAATTGTCAAATTTGACACTTTGGTTCAAATATATAACCACCTTTACAGTTTATTCATAGAATGTAGTGTTTGCCAAATGAGCTATTACCGAACAAACACTTTGCGAAGTTGCTACAAATAGGCTAAATTATAACATTTTGAGACGTGTTTGTGTTTTATGTTGTTTTTAATCGGACACATTGGACAGGCACTTTAGAGTGATCCTGCACCATTCACCAACATATAATAATAATACAAGTTGCATTTGAGCATTTTGAATGGATGTAATGAGATATCATGCCAGTCTGCAGTCAGATTCAGAAAGAGCATGGCTTCTGATACATCTATCACATATCATAATATCACATATCTGTCTTAAAAACGCACATTTTACCATTAATGTCTCATTATATGTTATAGGCCTGCATGAAACCTCGAATTAGAGCACTCTAATGTTACATAGAAAATCATCCAGTTCTCGACCTTTGCGTGTCTTGAATGTGCAGGCCTACGTGAGCCAGAATGTGAGCATTAATGTCACTACATTTACTCACATTAAGGTGAATCACAAGCATCTCTGGACACGTAATGTTAAATGGTAGTCTAGATGCAGAAAAGCTCATTCCTCATTCCTGATGCTGGGTGACATTTAGGTAAATGGACACGAGTGGACCAAAGTTGAATCTCCTCAAAGCAGCAGGTTCCATTTTAAACGTCACGCCTCAGAAGCCTTTTAATGTTGGTTTAGGTATAAAAATGCCAGTTCTCTAGGAGGACTGGTTCACTGCCAAACACTCTCTCAGTCAGAACAGAGCGAAGGATTTATGCGCCTCTGTCCGAGTGTCAGAACAATTATTCTAAGCTCCGAGCAGATGAATTATAGTCAAAGCATTAGCACAATATTAATGATAGCTCTCATTTTTATATTGTGGCAGTAATCGTCGGAGGAATGTATTTGAGTCGCTTCTCCTTTGCTTTTGCCAAAAAGTGGCCAGCTCTCAGCATTTCCTGTGTACGATGAAAAGGATTTGATAGATTGGCCGCATCTGTGTCATCTTTATTTTGGCAGAGCTTTCACGGCAATGGTCTGGATTTGACATATGGATCCACATAGGGATTCAGTCATAGCAACATTATTGTCAGATGCATGATTTGTTAGCCCATTCTACCGTGCCTTGAAACAACGGCTGTGATGGTCAAGCTTCCAACAATGATCTTTTTTTCGATCCCCCACAATGTAAAAGAAGAGAACAGCGAGGGAAGTACAAAGTCAATTGTTTAAAGGACAATTTGCTCATTGGAAGGAACCATGTAAATGTTTGTCCTGGATGTGCATTAGTTGCGCTTAGCACTAAAATATAGTGCTAATACTAAATATCCAGTGAATAGAAAAGTCATGTAAATGTATTTGCCGAAAAGTGTGAGATTTATTTATTTTTAATGAATTAGTCTCTCATGTGAAGTAGCCTACTGTTAAGAAATGATTTTTGGGTAAAATCATTTTTGTGTGTGATTAAAGTTAAGATTACTGGAGTACGCTTTACTCCAGAAAAAAAAAAAAAAAAGATTTTACAATATTTCACACGTTTAAATCAGTGTTAATTGTTTTGTAGTTATTGTGTGTAGTTTCTGAGTGAAAGTCGTTTAAAAAGATGTAGTTGTTGCTTTTTTGTAAGGTTTGTCTCACAATATTTTCAAATGTTTGGGGCGACAGCAGGTTTGGTTGACGTTTATTCAGTGGCGAAGCTTTTTCTATGTGCTTTTCACTATAGCACCCGACCCTAACATCCAACAGTTTGACATCCCCTCCGTTGTCTTTGTTTTATGTTTAAACGCACAAAAATGGGGAGAACCTGGGACTTGCACAATGTCCTGGCTTGACCTTCTGGTTTGAGCGTTACGTAGAGAGCTTGTTCACGGCATTTAACGCTCCTTTGAATCGTACCGTCTCTCGGTTTTCTATTCTCTTCAAGTGCACTTAGCTGCATTAAGCAAAGGTGTGTGCAGATGGTCCAGGCCAGCTGCTGAGAGGACATATAATTTTCATTTTCTCTTGTTCAGTGCACCGGCGTCTCATGAGTGCACAAGGCCCTTGCTTTTTTCTGGTACTGTGTTTTTTCTTTCTTTTTATAACAGATTCAGACCCCTGTCTTCTTCTGTTCTCCTCCTTTCTCTCTGTCTGTTTCTCTGTATCTCTTGCTCTCCGGGAACCCACAGGGTTAGGGTATTGTTATGCTGTCAATCATCCATACTGTAAGATTTGTGCTGCTTGTAGCTTCCCATTCAGAGGGAGTGTCCTCTGAGGTCCATGTTGACACTGCAGCATTCTGGGTATTGTTTTGAAAAGTAGCTAAAGCAAACATGAATATATCATCATCATCAGGCTATGATTATAGTTTTGATTATATGATTATAGTATTACAACTCAGGTAAAAAAGAAAAAGGTTTTAAAGTTATACATATGGATATTGTTCTTATAAAAACCAACCGCTTCGCTTCAGAAGGCCTTTATGAATATGATGATCACATGGATAACTTTTATGATGGATGGATGCGCTTTTTGGGGGTTCAAAATCTGAGGCACCATTCACTCCCATTATAAAGCTTGGAAGAGCTAGGATCATTTTTAATATACAGTAACTGTGATTGTATTTGGCTGAAAGAATAAAGTCAGATGGCTTGAGGGTGAATAAATTATGGGATACTTTTCATTTTTGGGTGAAATAACCCTTTAAGGCATTACACATTATACTGTATATATAACATTTTATTTTAAGGCTCTGCACAGTACATGTACGTACTATAGAAATAATTTTAAGTTATGCATATTTACAAGTAACAAACCATGTTCCTAACTCTATCTATCTATCTATCTATCTATCTATCTATCTATCTATCTATCTATCTATCTATCTATCTATCTATCTATCTATCTATCTATCATCTATCTATCTATCTATCTATCTATCTATCTGTCTTCTGTATTTTAGTGTCCTTGTAATACATGAACTTACTAGTAATACCAGTAAATTATGCATAATTGCATGCAACTAACCCTAAACCAAACTCTAACAGTAACTCTATAGTGAGTAACTACATGTTGATAATTATTATTACTTATTTGTGTAATTACAATGAAACAATGTCACAAAATTACACTGTAAAAAGAGCACCTTGATAATTAAGTGTAACCTGTTTTTTTCAAAGAATCGATGGAGTAAAAGCCTATTTAAGATCATAGTTTTAAGCGAAACAATGCATTTTTGTACAAACAATCACATTGCAATGATCCATTGATTTGTTTGTTTCTTTTTTTTTAGTCTCTGGCGATTTTTGTAGTTGTTTGAAGTAAAAACAATTCATTAAGGGTAGTCAAACTATTTAATAGAGTTGCAAAATCAGTGTAAATAGTTTTGGTGCAAAAAAAAAAGAAAAAAGCTTGCATTTGTCTGATTAGTTGCAACAGACTTGGTCTTTCTTCTGTTAGTTCATTATGCGTTGACAGTCATTGCATTATAAGAACGCTCATTGCTGTATGAATGGGGATTTTCGCAAACCCAACGGGGGAGACAGAGCGAAATGTGGAAAAGAGTTTGTGTGGATGCTGTCGCAACTGTCCTAGTTGTTGTGAAAAGGCACAAAAGCTGCAGGAACTGGGCGTCCCTTTTCGAGACTGCATCTGAGTCGCGGCCTTTGTGTCGTGAAGTGCTGTTCTGAATGTGTGGATGAATGCAGCAAGCCTGTAACTGCAGGCGCCAGGCATCAAGGCTTTTGTGCGGAAAAAACCCAGCTACATCTGGAACCAGGAGAGGAGGAGGAGGAGTGTGCGCCGCGTTCCCTTTTCGCACCTCCGTACGGCACTGATCGGGCGCCGTCGGAGTGATCATGGAGCACAATGGAATGTCTTGATCAACAAGTGCATATGAATGGAAAAATCAATGAACGCTCTTTTTCATAAATTGAGTGCATGTTAAATTAGCCGAATGGGTCCGTCTGGACAGATAGCGGATTGTTTGGCTGCTGTCTTTGGATCATGTCTATCGACTCGGCGTGGGGGGGGGGGGTTGCGTCGGTTTACAGCTGTGAAAGGCTAAAATAGAGCCAATCAATGGAGCGTTGAGACGCGGGGGCAATTTACTAGGGGTATTGCTGTCAAAAGAGGCCCTTCCAGCGAAAGCTTTGCAAAACGGCTTCACACCCACTTCTGTCGCCAACACAATACCACTGTGTGATTGCTTAATATCACAATCCATCCAGGCCAACACGTTCCCCAATTAAAAGCGCCTTTTTGCCGTCTAAAACAGCTCTGGTTATCCAACATATTTAACAAGACACAAGGCTTCTCCTGCTGTGGTTTCTTCCCCCCCAAACTAGGATGCCGTTTGATGCCGATTTAACAGCTAAAGGGAAAGCCAGAATCGTTTCACTGATCATCACATAAAAGGGTGTTGCCATCTGCCGCCGGCTGAATAATCAACTATAGCTCATAATTTAGCATTTTGTGTGGGAAGTTATGAACCTGCAGTGTGTACGATGTGTACGTCGTGAGCTGTACAGAAGAACTGTGCGCTAAACCACTTCTGTGCCATCCCTAATACAAATTTGTATGTGGAATTCCACAGTGATTTGGTTTGAGTGAAATTCCTTGAAAACGTTCATTTGAAAAACGAAATGGAAGAACTCGCTCGACGGGATACGAAATGTCAGTCATGCATCATTCCGTTCACATCCTGTCAGTCAGCTCCCCGCGTGAGCCGGAGAAGGGAAGTCGAGCTGAACTGAGTCGCGCAGGTGACGGGGGGAACGGAAGAGAATGTTGAATATAATAGCTTGCAGACGTTAATAATAATAATAATAGAACGAGAAGTATAAGAGATAGACTTAATAGCCATACTCCTGCTGAACGTTTTTGCTGTGTGTGTTTCTATCATGCTGTATTTGTGGGAAAAGCTGGTTAAAAAAACAAAAAACAAAAAAAAGTCTGCAGATGTCAGCCAAATCTTGGATAAGTTTTGTTATTTAAACAGTCCTGAGACTGTAGGGGTCCTCAGCTGGAGGTTCACAGGTATCTTTGGATAGGGTTGTAGTAAAATACAATGAAATAAAAATAAAATAAATAATATTAGTGTTATTTAAATAATATGACTTCATACTAATATATTATTATTAATAATACATTTTTAAATAATGAATAAATAATAATAAAACATTTACAGTATTACTATATTTATTAATAAAATAGTAATTGATATTTACAATTTTAATACTATTTAATGAATAAATAATATAAATGTGTCTGTGTGTGTGTGTATATATATATATATATTTTTTTTTTATAATACAAATCATTGTAATAATTCAAACATTTTATTATTATTGTTTGTATTGCAATTTAATTTAATTAATTAATTTATTTAGAAAAGGTACAGTGTACATTAATCAACATTCACAAATGTAAATGTACCAAAATTAGCCCGAAGGCTATACTGTAAAAAATGTGGCTGCGATTAGTTAAAATTTGTTGAGATAACTTAAATATCCAACTTAACCAAACTAAACTTAAGTTAACTAAACTTAATATTTTAAGTCAAGCTTGAACACATACTTTTTAAAGTTGAAACAATGTTGGATTTTAAGTTGTGCTAAATAATCGCAGCAATTTTTTTTGGTAGTCCCTTTGCCAGATGTTATTAGGCCTAAACTATATTTACATTTTGGCACACTTAACAAAAATGAAGCTACATCCACAAGTGTGCAAATAAATGGGAGTAAATTTACTGGTGAAATGTGTTGGTTTTTAAGGTGATATTTTCCTTTTTGAAAACAGATTTTTTGCCGATTTGAAAAACCTTGAAAAAGTCATAATAATAATAATGATTAATATTGTCGTTTATTATTTAAACATTTTATTATTATTATTATTGTTGTTGTTATTATTATTATTTAGTTTTAGTTAAATTAAAACTAGGATAAAATAGATTAGTAGTATAGCAAAACTCAAAACGGTTATTTAAAAAAACGTGACAATATATCGGTCACACTCAAGCACATATTGCATATGTCACTAATCGAGTTCAGCTCATAGCCATGTGATAGACCTGATCAATGCGGATCAATATGCATGATAAATGTGGTGTTATGTCATGACTGGTCATTTGTTAGCATTCTCCCAGCAGAGTTCAGATATGTATACGCGTGTCTGTGTGTGTGTGTGTGTGTTTATGTGCGTGTGTGTTTGTCAGGGACTATTCTGAGCCGAGGGAGGAGGCACCACAGCTAACCAGCCAGGGACTAAAGGCAGCTGTTTGTTTGCCTGTTTGCAGAGAGAGGGAAGGAGGGGGGCAGGAGGGAGCCCTTGGAAAGAGAAGTGGAAGGGCAGTGTGGAAAAAAAAGAAAAAGAAAACAGGAGGCACTGTCAAAACACAGCAGGAAGAAAAAAAGAGCAGAGGAAGAATAATTCACACTCAAAAGAGGGAGAGAAAGAGCAAAAAGGGATCTTTGTCTTTCACGGACACACACTTGTAAGATGGACTCATTAGGGTATTTGGCTCGATACCAACATTTGGCTTCGGTACGATACCAGCTCGGCTCCTCACTACATCAATATCTAATTGGCCAACACATATACAGCCTCACAAACAAATCATAATACCTGCATACTCTGTTGCTGAGATCATAAATGTACAACCAGTCAACACACCTGACTTAGTTTACGCTTCTCATAATTATAAACATGTATTATAAATTATAAACCTTTAGTCTTGAAATTAGTTTCGTAAATTCAATTTTAAAATGACATTCAATCTCAATTCAATATGTGTTCAATTATTTTTTAAATTGACTTTTAATGGATGATTTGAAAAAAAAAAAAAAATGTCCAGCATACTCCGATACATCCCAGAACCCAGACAGCAACCTCGTGTCGGCCCAGATCCGGGCCACATCTGGCACATGTATTCAACGCATACCAGATCTAGGCCGACACAATGTTGCTGTCTGGATATGCACCTTGTGAAGATGAAAAATTAAGAAAATACATTTCAGATCACTGCATAATTCCTATTCCCAGTTTGTTGTTGATTCAGTTTGGATGAATTCACTAGTATTATAAAATGTGGTAAAAATAATCAATCAGTTGGCAGTGTATAACTACATTTATAAAACGGATAGTTCCAGTCCTTGATTCTGATTGGTTGAGCCGCGTTCGAAGCCGTTGTAAATTACTCGACAAACACACACCTGTGACCGCATTACATTAGTGTTACTGCGCAACTGCCGTTTGTGATTCTTTGTTGCTGCATGTGTTGCTTAGCAACCTCTTTGGAACTACATTGCTTGGCGGAGGAATACATGTTACAAAACGTTATATTTTTTGTTGCTGGTGTTTATTTTATGAATAAAATAAATATTAAAATGAATATTTCTATGGAGAAACCGTTTTATAAAAGCAATAAGCCCCTTGAAGCCGTGTTTTACAGTGGATTTAGCTAAGGGGGTTTCAGGCACTCCGCGTCGTGACTAACAACGCCCCTTAGCTGTTCTAAATCCACTGTAAAACACGGCTTCAAGGGGCTTATTGCTTTATTATACAACGGGTCTGTTGAATGCTTAAATCTGATTGGTTGATGAATGTTCTAAATTGTGCAATTATTTTTAGGGAAACGCACGGCTAAAGTAGTTCCTGGAAGGTCTTGACCGCATTACAGTTCGCCAAATGATTTCAGTTATTTCAGACTGCAACAGTAAAAGAACCAGAATTACAACTATATAGCAAATAAATATAGTAAACAATAGGATAAAATTGTATAATTACAATTACAATTTTAAGAAATAGTAGACTCTAAAAAATGCTGGGTTGTTTTAACCCAATTTTGGGTCAAATATGTACAAATCCAAACGTTGGATTAAAAATGCATTATACAAATTTAACCCAATGGCTGGCATAACCCAGCATTTTTTAGAGTGTATGTACTGAAAGCATCACATCATGGCCATATTACCACCTCTGGTATGCATTATTTTCTAATAATTCAATGGCCTGTCGTCAAGTATTCCTCACATATAATAACAAAAATGACTGGGTTTTGCATTCACAGGTTGAATTATATTATGTAGCTTAAGAAATGAAACTCATTTAAATTGAACATTTGAACATTGAACATTGAAACGACATTTTCCCGCCTCCAGATTCATCTTGACATACAGTAGTGTCTTAAAAACAACATTAATGTTCCAAGATGCTGAAACTACAGTGAGATATCCATCTGGTGCTTGTTTACAAACACGAACAATTAAAAAAATAGCACATATGGAACGTAAGAGCGTGTCCTGAGTGAACAGCCCCCTTGGGCCATCAGTCATAACTCACAGTCTGACGGCACAAAGAAGGTTCAAAGTCTTTATTGAACATTTTTTATTTGAACAGCGAAGGCAGAATCAGACTTCAATAGTCTTGAGCGTACTAGAGTCGCAGAGTTGCATCCAGGGAAAATAAGGAGGTTTGGCTTGTCAGTGATGTAAACAGAATAACTGAGAATATAAACATAATATACTGTATGGAAAACGGTGTTGGGCAAGAAAATAACCATTCACTTGCTTTCTTCAAATGGAAAAGGATCTCAATTTAAAGTATGTCATTTAAAGTATGGTATAAGCTGTAGATACTTAACGTTTGTTGGTAATTATACATAATTTTTCCATTTATGCATCTTGTAACGCACTTTTTGTACCATTTTGTGTTGCTTGCCCTACAAACTACAGCCATCTTATACAAAAAGACTGTAATACCCAGTTTAATAGTGTTATTTTGAGAGAAGACCATAACAAGTAATCACTATACCGTTACTATTTCTATGTCATATTTGCTATACAATAGTTGCCTAGAAACAAAGCTAGACCTACAGCTGCAATTGTTGAATTACAAATGATGCAGATTTCCTCTCCTCTAATAGATTATACAGTACGTGACATTTCCATCAGTTAGTTCCAGTAGTGTACAGTATTTCCGTGCTGGTAAAAGGGACTGCTAAGAGCATCTAAGCTGAAGCGAATATGATTGAGAACTGTGTAACATCCCCACTAGCGCACATCACTTTACAGCAAAACAAATGTGCCTGCACTTCTGTCGCATCTGTCTAGCACTGTATATTCATCATAAATGGAGCAAAAAATGCTCAGCGCACAGCCGAGCGACAGTGGGAAATGCACACGCAATGGTTGAAACAGCTGGGCAGCTAATGGCAGCATATTATGTGGTTCACTGCGAGTTGCAATCTATGACGCTGGCATTAGTTTTAACACAAGCAGATTTGGAACAAACAAGGGTGGTGTATTAATACACACTGTTTTTGTTGTTTTTTTACCCTAACTAGATCATTCCTTTTTTTTTTTCTGCCAATATGTTCCCATTTTCAATCCTGAATGTCGTCTATGTCATGCGTAGAGAGAACCGCCATTCCTACAGATTCCCTGGCAATGCTCTTCCTCATACAATAGCACCAAACATTCTCAAACCAAGCATGTCTTGACGACAGCACATCCCATAATGAGCGCGCTGTCCAATCAATGCGCAGCGCTGGCCCTCAGCAATGCACCTGCTGACCTATGCAGAATTCACACGACCATTACAATGCCCACCACAGGACTAATATCCATGCAGTTTACATGCTGTCGCAATCTGATGTCAACACTGTATCAGCACTCCAACTCCTGGCTGATATTCGATCAGACATTAAAGACGCTGTTGACCTCATTATAACCAGTGCAAACCACTGTGTTTAACGACCTGGCAGAGATGAGACTTGAGCCACAGGTAGGCTCTTTATTGGGTGTACTGTATGAATGTTGTCTCCTAGTTAAAGGATGTGTATATATGCTGTTATTTTAATACTTTTTCAATTATAATTAGTACTTATACCATTTTAAATGACAAATAAATGATAAGAAAATATTTTATTAAGCAAGGACACATTCAATTGAAGTGACAGTGAAGACATGTTTCTATTTGAAACAAATGCTGTTTTTTTGTTACTTTCTATTGATAATAATTAATAAATTAATAATTATAAAGTAATTAATAAATTATAACAATAAATATTTACAGTATTAACTATGTATTAATAATAATAGTAATAATTAATATTTACAATATTAATACTATTTAATAAATAATAATAGTAAATAATTATTATAGCCATTAATAATAACAATATATATATATATATATATATATATATATATATATATATATATATATATATATATATATATATATATATATATATATAATATTTCTATTTTAAACAAATGCTGTTCTTTTGAACTTTCTATTGATCAAGTAATCCTGAAATAATAATTATTAATAATAATTAACCAGCACAACTGTTTTCAACATAGTTTCAACATTTCACATTTCAACATAATAGTAATAAACGTTTCTTGAGCTCCAAATCAGCATTCATAAAATATATTACAATAAAAAATGTGATACTTTAAGGTTTAATAATTTTTCACAATAGTATATTGTATATAATTGACATACTGTATGTTTAAGTATTCAAATATATTTATACAATAGGTATTAAAATATGTTTAGTAAAATAATTTATATTAAAAAAGAAATCATCAAACTGGTGGCGGTGAGTTGATGGGGGACTGAAATAAAAAAAGGCACTTGCAGCAACGAATAACATTTGTTACAGAGGACCTTTAAAGCCGAAGCTACATTCTGATTGGATGCGAATGAATAAATAATAAAACTAACAAGCATTTCCACTTGCCAAATTTCAGTGGCCTTACAATGCCTTAACCATTCTTTCTGCCCGGTCATGGTCTCGGGTTGGTAAGCAGGTGCAAATAAAAACACTTGGCATTTAAGTACCTCTGAATTTCATTTTATTTTTTTAAATGAGTCATCCTTCTTTTGCCATGGATTCTTGTTTTCACAGTGGCTTGATTTCTCCCAAAGATTGCTTATATTGATCGCCTGAATTAATGTAGTTTCAGCTTAAACAGAGGGTCGCGCGGGTATGCAGAGCTCGACACGGTGATGAACTCTAATGCTTTGAAGGTACAATATCGATCGGGGTATCCACACTCTTTTTCTGTTATTTGTCTGAAAAAGGGATTGATTCTTCGAGCGTGATGTTGCGTGCTCGTGTGTAGGTGGGTGTGCGCATGTAAATGAGTGTGTGGGTGTGTGTTTGTGCCAGCCTTGATTGGTGATTGCAACTGTTAAACACTGTAATCTTTTCAATTTTAGAGGCAACCAACTCTAGGGGTGGGCGATATGGCACAAATATCGTATCACGATTTTTTCAGGAAAATCACGATTCACGATTTTTTATAACGATTCTTTATAAAAGTTGGTTTTACTATTTTGCAAGTGACTGAGCAATACAACCAAACTAATATCCCTATTTTAAAAACAGAGCCCAAAATATAAAATAAAAAAGACTGGCAGACATTTAGGCCAAAGTGGCGAAGATAAAAACTTTTCTTTTTTATTAAAAAATAAGAACACAGATACACATTACTTAACTTAATATACAAATGAAATAAACAGTGCTTTATTTTTTTCAGATACAGCAGGTGTATTTAGCAGTAGCATTGAAGAAAATAATGAAATGAACAAATATGAAATTAAATCACTACATAGACATCACTGTAAATTATACATTGATTCTCATTAAAGCTTCCTTTTAACTTCTCAGTCAGTGAGTGATTTTCTCTTTGTGTTTTGTTGTTTTATTAACATTAAAGGGATAGTTCCCCCCAAAATGAAAATTGTCATCATTTACTCTCTCAAGTTGTTTTAAAAGTTTATTTCTTCTGTTTGAAAAGTTATTTTGAAGAATGTGGGTAACCAAACAGTTGCTGGTCCCCTGTGTAGGCCTATAGTTTTTTTCTCCTGTGGAAGTCAATGGGGACCAGCAACTGTTTGGTTATCCACATTCTTCAAAATATGTTCTTCTGTGTTCAGCACAAGAAAAAAATTAATACATGTTTGGAACAACATTAGAGTGAGTAAATAATGACAGATTTTTTTTAGTTTTTAGTTTTTTGGTGAACTATCCCTTTAAGGACAAGCGACAGCATGTTTACTGTAGGCTACTGTCGCTTTAAGACCGGCACACGACGCATCTAATATACACGCATATGACAGACACACCACATTTTCTCTCAAATGTTTGCTTTCAATTTAGACATAACCAACTATGTTTATGTAAACCTTGTGTGTATTTGACAGTATTAGCGCAATGAGACAACTTAGTCCAGTAACCAGCCGCTGTTTGACAGGCTGTTAGTTCCGTCGCTTCGAGTGTACGCGCTCAGAAAAGCGCACGTTAGAACAGCGCATCAGCATGCGAATGAAATGTTTAACCGGCAAGGCTTTAAAGTGCATGCAAATAATGAACTTTTGATGTTAATGAACCTCATTAACGACTGTTGTACAGTATGTTGAGACAGGCGACAGAACTGCAACTGATGCACTGTAACACGATACTACGATATTTCTTCAAAAGCAGATCGTGGAGACATTTAAGTCATCCACAATCAAAAATCGTAATATCGCACACCCCTAAATCACCCTCCACTAAATTGCAAACACACACACAAGGCACATTCTCTCACACGCAGCCGCTCGCGTGCACAAATTTTGCCGTGAAACGGGCTGACATGAGGCACTGATCCCATGTCCCGTATAGGGAGCTCTGTCAGACTGCCGCGTCTCTGAGTGGGACTGGAAACCCAGTTGTGGAACTAATTAGCTTTGCTTAACTGAGGATGGATATGGATTGCTCCTGACAGCTGTCTGCTCTCATTCATTTGTGGAAGAGACACATTTGTTTGGAGGTGCTCGTTTTCTTTCTTTCTTGTTCAGTCGTTTTACAGAGCCGAGGCCCTTGGTTAAAGGTGCCCGTCAGGTCCCTGGGGATGTCCGACAAGGTCAGAGGCATGGGAGTCTATCGCCTCACTCCCGATTCATTCTCACACTCCTATCGCAATCCTCTCACAGTCACCTTTTCCTTTCGGGCGTGCGCATGAGCGTGCCGGTGCCCGTCTTTGCACCTGTGCATCGATGCGGTGGTGCATAGACCCACCCAGCATGTGTTCTTAGATTCCTCTTCCTCTGCACTTAAACGTCCTTGTGTATAAATAGCAATCAACCTGACCCTCGTGCACCCAGATATTGAGCCTTTTTCAGGGTAGTAAGCTTTTGTGCCGAATCCCTCGCTGGCGGGGAAAGGGGGGTGGAGGAGGGGGAAGTGGAGGCAGATTCCAGCTGCACCGGGGCTTGATGGGATTTATGACCCATCCTGAGCTTTTCCCTCCACTGGCGCCTTTCCCATTGGCTAGAATTAACAAGCAAGGGAAAGGAAAAACAAACAAACAAACAAATTACAGGGGAACAAACCGAGGAGGTAATAAGCATGTCGGGACATGCAAAGCTCGCTGTACGTGCTTGGGCGGATGGGGGAGGGTGGAAGAAGGCCCGCTGGTGTAGCAGAACCCATCTCCACCCCCCTTCGCATCCTCTATTCTCATCCGTTTCATCTCCGTCCCGCACTTTTCTCGCTCTATCTCTTCATCCGGCGGTTCACGTGGGCAGCGGGAGACAGATGGGCGGATGATGGATCTGACGTGATAGACAGCAGGCTGATGGATGGGCGCCGGGCTGATACGGGATTAATGCGTAGCGGAGGCCACGGCCGCCCAGCGGAGGGCTTGCTGATAGATAGATAAAACAGACGAGCAGATAAACAAGAGAGCACTAATCCACGCCCCCTTGATGGACAGAAAATCAAAGGCAGGGGAAGGAGTGGCGATGGAAAGGTGGGCCTTTGTAGTCGACCGCAGCCCAGAGAGATAACAGACAGCGGAAAGAGGCAAGATGTGGATATGAGAGGGAGAGGAAAAGTTGGGAGACTTGGAGGTGGAGGTTTTGGATGCATTTGATGGACCTTGAGTCGTTGTCTTCGGGTAAGGGCAAAAGCATGGACCTCTGGGTGGTAAATTCTGTCGGTTTATAATCCACAATCAGGCACTTACCGGCCTTAAATCTATGATCCAGTTAACCCCTGCTGGTAGAGCTACACCATCTGTGGGGGAAAACTCATTTTCTCCATCCAAAAGTAGCTATATCCTGACGAAATAAGTATTTGTACAAAGTAAATTTTTATTTAATCTTTTTTCTCTCAGATGATTCCCCATAGGGTGCGGTCATATTTTCCGTAGTTTGGCAAATCAAGACTTTTTAATAGGCATCCACACAATCGAGAATTTTGCATAAGGGCGAAATATTTGTACATCAGGTTCAAGTTGGTCACATTAAACTGGAGCGTTGACAAACAGAAGTTGCTTTGTTTGAAAGTGACTTCTGTGCTTCATACATTGCTACAACATTGACTATTGACAATGGACTTCCATCAACATGTGAATGCACCTTTACAGCTCCTCTGGGGGTCCCCGGACCCCAGTTGAAAAAAAAATCCCTGAGCTGAGCAACTGCCTTTGAGATGAATGAGAATGCTAACGGATATATTTCTCTAGCTCTTCCAGAGCGGATGGATTTTTTTAGAGCAGGTCAGTCGTCGGAGTGCAGGTGAGGCCAAAGGGAATGATGAGCCAGTCGGTATTGGACATTCATGTCGAATGCAGGAAGCGTAGCAGCGGTGGACAGGAAAGAGCTGTGCGAGGGTTAAAGGCAAGAGGAAGCTGTCTCCAGAATGATATTGAGCGATAAGCTTTCTCTCACTTCCAAGTTGCAGGGGACCCCGGAGGTGCCGCAATCGATCTCTGTTTGCTTAGAACCCACTACTGTGTCACCCAACGGACACACACACCAAACCAGCCAGCAAGCTTTTAGCCTTTATTTATCTGGCCTCTGATTTTGGCTGAATGAATGACAACCTGATTAACACGTAAAGGTCCTCGTAAATCTTTCATTGGGCCGGAGTGAGCCGCACACATGCGGAGCGCCGGTGTGGAGTTACGGTGCAGTGGCGAGGCAGTAAGGTGAATGATTGTGTCGATTAACGAGATGGCGGGACAGAGAATGCCCATTTTAAAGAGTACAAGCGAACGAGGGAAGGACAGAGGGAGAGAAATGAGCGAGCGAGCAGGGAAGCAAAGGGAGAGCAAGTGAGCGAGTAATGGAGGTTAGTGATGGGAGTGTTGACAGGGAGTGTCAGCCCTAACCACAATGACCCGGCGACGACCGCCGAATGCAAAATTGGGTGAATTTGAGTGTGAGGCCGAACGTGAAGCGCATGTGAAATGAGACATGAATTCGAAGTAAGATGTGAAGGGAATGGAAATCAGGAGACCAAAAGGGTGGGATGTTTTTCAGAATGTCTTTTTTGTCCTTTTCAACCCCTTCTGATTTTGAGGGCGCTTTATGATGTAAACATCGAAAGCGTAGCTAAATTCAATTAGACTTTGACTGCTTTAAATACAACGCATTAAAGAATAAGGCCTAATTTTACGACCACACCATTTTTTTCTCTCTGAAATTATCACGTCTAGACATTTTACATTATTCTGAATCGTGATCCACATTAGATTCCAATTACTGTAATAGAGTCATTTTAATTAAACATTACAGTAAAAAAAAAAAAAAAAAAAATTACAGTATGATTAGTAAATTAGAGTATGTTTTGTTTTTTTATAACAGTACTTGTGAATGTTAAAGGGGTCATGACATGGTTTTTTTTTATTTTATTATTATGTTCCCTTAGGTGCAATTATAGTATTACTATAGTTTTTTTTACAAAAAACTTAAAAAATGTAGTGATTTATGACCTTTTCCCACCCTGTTTCTCATCCTCTGATTCAAACAGTCTGTTTTGGGGGTGTTTCCCCTTTAAGAGTTCAGTGTTAACGCCCACTGTTATGATTGGCTAACGTCAGTGCCTATGCATCAATTATTAACGCCCCCAGCCAGAACGTTTGCGGATTCGGCGTAACTGTTTAATAGCGGGTGATGCATGCGAAGCGATGGCTCTTGCAATGATAAAACCTTATTATGTTTGAATTGAGCCGGAATCAGAGGAAAATTAACCATCACCACAACAACGAAGACTGGATCAGCCCGTGTCCACATGGAAAGTGAAACTATTTTGAATTAATAAAAAAAAATTAACCCGAGACACTTGAAAACGGATTATTGTTGCATAATTATCCTACAGCTTAATTTGCTAACAGTTTAACATTATTGAACTAATTCCAATGAAATGATAGGGTGTACCACGGACAAAAATGCATGCACAGACAGGCCATCTTTGAAGATGCAGCATTGATAAAGGCAACATTTTTAATTTTCTATCACATGTAGGCCTACTAGAAAGGCGACATATTTGCAAGATTCTCTTATACAAATGTGTTTATATTAGCCATGGTAAAAAGTAAGTTTGCGTCGTCGTTATTGAGCCCAGAATAGTCGGCACGGACTTATCTTTGAGCAACAGTTTTCTGGCAAAGCCAAGCATCATATTGGGATTTTTTCCTCAAAACAGTCATCCTTAAATGTATAGAACACTGCCGTGACTGGGACGTCCGCAAAAAATAAAGTGCATCCATTTTTCCCTGACGACTGGATCTTTCAGCGTATTTAAAAAGTAGTTTAAAGTTTTAAATACATTACTTACAGTTTGCGTCGTCGATGTTGAGCCCAGAATAGTCGGCACGGACTTATCTTTGAGCAACAGTTTTCTGGCAAAGCTCAAAACAGTCATCCTTAAAATGTATAGAACAAACGCTTAAACTAACACTGCCGTGACTGAGACGTCTGCAAAAAATAAAGTGCATCCATTTTTCCCTGACGACTGGATCTTTCTGCAGCGTATTCAAAGATGTTGTTTGTCCACAGCCAGGAACAGCACATCTGCGGCATCGTACTTTCCCTGTACACAGACCCACTCGCTGTCCGTCGACTGAACACTTGTGAGGCGCGCGGCGCGACAACGATACGAAATGAGCGTAGTTGTCTTGCGCTTAAAGCGTAGTTGTCTTGTGCTGGAGGTGGTCTATATGCAAACGCTGGTACGTCACTTCGTACCGTGACGTCACTTCTTACCATGGATCCAGTACGAGCTGTATTTAGAGCTTGATTAAATAAATGATTTGTTTATAATGGGGAGGACGTCTTAAGCTATGAAACTTGCAGGACGTTTTAATGGTACAAAGACCTCTTATATACCAAAAGATCAAGGCAAATTTGGTTTCTCATGTCATGACCCCTTTAAGTTTGAAAGTGAGTTCATTTGATTCCAGATTTATTGGGGTTCAGATTCAGATTCAGTTTGATCTGATTTGATTAAAAAACTGTTTTAGTATTGTGTAGGTGTTTATAGGATTCTTTACATACTCCCCCTTAATGTATCTTAAGCAATAACTCTAAACATTTCAGACTGTTTCTTAATTATATATCATAAAAAGGATCATAATCTGACTTCTGTTAGTTTATCTTATATTACCTCAAGGCCACACATGCAAATAAATAGAGAAAAAAAGTAGATATTACTTAAATGTTTTCTGCATGCCAACTAAGCAGAAAACATTTTTAAACAAACATAAAAAAAATGGTACTATTTTATGTAAATAATGTAGGTTTCCATGCAATGAAATAATTACATGTCAATGTAATGAGTTGGCAGATGTTTGAATGGTTTGAGTATTTGAGACTTGAGTTGTGAGAGAGTGTCATTTGCCTGTGATATTGTACTATGGTGGTCCTGCGGACACCTCAGACAACACAAATTAATCAGTAGGATTTTTAAATTAGGTTTCTTGTTACCCACCAGTAATGAGCATTTGGGGGCTCATGGAGTTAATGTGTAACTTCGCCTATTTTTAACACGTTTTGTATTGTTACAGTGTTTGTAGTACAGTATATGTAGATGAAGGCTGTTTTCTTATTCTCTGTGTCACCTGGACTGAGTGGATATGAGAAATGCATGTTTAGTTGCCAGCAAAATTATGGTTTGACAGCTCCAGGGCTTTTGTGAAAACTACAGATAATCCTTCTGCATTTTTGTATCAGTCGGATCGACAGAGGGTTATTATATTAAAAGAACATTTATTGTAAGAGTTGGTTTATCACTTTAAACGGTATCGTACGTTTTCTACTCTTTAAACAGCTTAATAGTAAAAATGGAACACTATGGCAACAGATTTCTTACCTGTACTCATGATGGCGTTTTGCTTTGGGGTTTTGGCGGAACTGACAGAACAGCAGTTTCTTTAATCTTTCTCCTCTCTGTTTGGTCTAAAACAGTGTTTGTTGTCATCCAGTTTGAAAATGTCCAGTTTTAACCTACAATGCGCTGAATCCTTCACTGGAAACCGATAGCAACTCACTCCCACTAAACGTTTACTCTTTGAATTCTTGCACCTGGGAACAATACAGGTCGACACCGCTGTGACTAAAAGTTTGCTAATAAGTATTTTCTACTAAAGCAAGGCTGTATTTTACTATCCATAACCGTATCCATAGCAGACTGGTGGGAGTGTTGCCTTGGATGGCAATATGCTCTGTGTATTATGGGTGTTGATGTGTTCTTCCCTATTTGGCAAATTTTGTTTACTCTAGTCAGGTAGCAAAAAAAAAATCTACTGTATAGTAGGGCTGTAAACGATTAATCGCGATTAATCGAATCCAAAATAACAGTTTGTGTTTACATAATATATGTGTGTGTACTGTGTATAATTATTTTGTATATATACACTCACGTTCATGTATACATTTAAGAAAAATGTGTTATTTATAAAAAATATCTATCTACAGTATATACATGCAAATGTGTCTTATACAAGCATGTGTGTGTATTTTTATATATATATATATATATATATATATATATATATATATATATATATATATATATATATATATATATATATATATATATAATAATTATACACAGTACACACACGTTTATTATGTTAAACACAAACTTTTATTTTGGATTCGATTAATCGCGATGAAGTTTTATTGAAAGCCCATTTTTCCAGCTAAGTACCCCTTTAATTCTCATAGACAATGTAACAATGCAAAACATCTTATGATCCTAAAATAAGCTTAATTGTAATCATAGAAAATTAATTTTCTTTTGATTTTGGGGTGAAATATGACATTCATGACAAAGGTTTCTTAAGATTCACCCCTTTTGAAACAACCAAGAACCAAGTGCCTGGAGATAAAATGAGGTAAAAAGTGTTACAGTGCAAGTATTGGTTGAAACGAAGGTTCAAATTAAACTCCATTAAGTGATAATCTTAATGATAATATTTTGAGGAGAATACTTGCGGTGTCGCAAATGGGAACCATTTTGTAACAGATGACAGTATTTATTCTCACTGGGGAAACGGCTCAGTCTCTGCCAGTCCTCTATTAGAGAGGAGCTGTTACTATGGAGGGGGAAGACAATTTATTCTGTTCCCCACTGCTCAGCCCTCATGGGGCAACGAACGCCTGCCTCGCCTTCCGACACTCACTGAGTACGGGTGACTTGGACAACCTTCCGTAGCCTGTCCTGGTGCTTGCGTCACACCGAAAAACTACCTCCATCACCACTTCACCTCTGTTTTGACATGACGGTCAGGTATTAACTCTGGTTCCCACATGATCAGGAGAGATTTCTGGCTTTCCCCTCATCCTTTCTCTACGGTTGGGAATCATAAGGAGTTTTTAGATCTACTTAATTGTAGATCCTTAACCATTCCATCCATCCGCTTTCCAAACTACTTGTCCAATATAGGCTCGATTATTGAATTATTGAACATTTTATGACCATTTAATACAACAAAATTTCTGCTTCAAATGTGTTATTTTAAATAGTTTGCTCAATTGGTTTAGACCACTGAGTTCGAGACTCATTTGTGAGTCGGTTTGACATTTTTTTATTTTTTTTATTGTAAAAAAATCGCCTCATAAGAATCGTTAGTTTCTTCATTATTGGTGCATACTGGTGTTTATTTTTTCATACAAGCATCTATTTTCATAAGGAGAATACAGGTGCTCAAGAGCCATTAACAGAACTGAACGTCATAACTAATTTGGTTCCAGTATTTTTATTAAAATGAAACTGATTCCCAACCCTTCTTGTCTCCGTCTGGTCTCATTTATCCTCTCCACCGCTCTTGCTAAAGCATTCTCGTCTGACCCTACGGCTCCTTCTGCCCTCCCAGGCTCCGTGCTCCATTATTTACATGCTATCCAGTTTCTCCATTGATTCCCGCAATGTAACAATTGAGACAGATTTGCCCGACTGTCACAATAGCAGTGGGATTCTGCAGAGTTTGTAAATGGGATTAGGCTTAAATGGAATTTAATTTTCACCGTTGCTGTCTCCAAAGCCTGTCTGCCACCCAGACACCATGACGCTTTATACGCCGCAGCTTGCGCATGTGTGTCTGCGTTTGCATGCGTATGTGTGTGCGCAGTAGCGCTGGTGTGTGAGTGTGTCTGATTAGTAATTTCTACAGGGACCCTAATTCTGATTGTTTTTTTGTTTCCCATTGTTCTTCACACACGGCTGTTTATTTGGCAGGGCTCCTGTAATGTGATGCAGGTGTGTAGCTCCTTCATTTGTCCCCTGCTCTATTTGCCCGGCTCGCATTGTGTCGACGTGAATTCGCTGCAATCTGATTGGTCTTTTTTTTTTTTGTGATATTTTTTTCAGGTAATTCTATTAAGCAGCAGCCTGCCAAACTCAGAGCTCCACAACAATGAATCACGCATTGCATTTAAACGCAGCTTGATGGAGCGCAGCAGAATAGAGCCGAACACTGGGCTCATGAGACGTTTTTTCGAAGTTAAACTACTTTTAAACTTCATGTCGCATCTTAGAACTTGGCTGTCATTGTATGAAAAAAAAACTCAATGTAAAAGGCTTCCGCCTAACTCAATTGCACAGTAGTTTTATTTTACTTTTTATTGATGGCAGGCCATGGGTAGGCGTATGCGATATAAGGCGAAACAAATATTATAACACAATTATAGAATTTAAAAAATGTCTGATAAAATAATGATCTTTTGATAATTAAAGAGTAATTGCAGACGTTTTCTTTTCTTTTTGTCATTGCTCTATTGCTTTTTTGTTGTTGAGCAGGATGAGTGTTGTGTGTCTTTCTGAAGCTTCTTCATCACAGTTTGCCCAGTTTCATCGATCAGTTTGTTTCGCATAGCCTTCCATGGCATGATGAAAACAATTATATAAATGTTATATAGTTAATCAATATAAACACACAGCTAATCCAGCTAATACCCAATAATTCTCAAGTTATTCTCAAGGTGTGATCGTTTTTTACTTGTTATCTTTCTATTATTTTGCGGTACATGGCAAGGTTATAATAGTTGTGCATTTTTAACTTTAGTTTTTATTTTCAAATTTCCTATACAGTTTAGTTTTAGTTAGTTTCATTAATGGTTTTGTTAGTTTTAGTTTAGTATTTATTTTATAAACAAATTTCAAAATATTTCAAAATGTCTTTTATATATTTAGTTTCAGTTTTAGTGATTATAGTTTAGCAGAGTTGAATGTTTAGAGAACATTTCCAGTTATAGACATTCAATTTCAGCAAAGTTTAATGTTTTCAGTTTAGTTATCTCTTGTGCAAACCTCTTAATAAAAAAAAAAAATTGTTTTAGGATGAAAAAAAGAACCAAACAAATGTAGCTTAAAAATATTCATTCATACTCATTCATATTAAAATGAAATCTTGTTAAACGTGGTAAGAAAAAGAAAAAAATATGCGTATGACTGTTATTTTATGGTTATTTCTATGATTAATCCTTTCAAACATTATTCTTATTGACCCATTTATGCTTTTTGTCTATTGCATCTTTTAAAATCATATAGTAATACTCATATTCATGTGTTCTATTCAGACCAGACATTTAGTTTACTTCTTACCCTGACTAATGTTATTTCTGGGCTAGACATGCTATTTGTTTAGTTTCACATTAGATGGTTATCTTACTTGTAATTAAGGTACAGCTATATTTGCATAAGGTCTAGACATGATGGAAATACGTATTTGGCCATTTCTGCTTCTTATGTCTGGCTCACACAGAAAACGGTTTTTCTTTGATAAAAAGTGGAAAAAGAAGCAGGCGATGGAATGGAATGAAAAAGCGCAAGGTCTCGAGACGCGTCTTTTAAAAGTTTAACTTATTTTAATTTGAGTGAGGCGTTTTTAGAACTTTGTGTGTCATGCGCGAGCCGCTGCAAAAGACGCGAGACTCGAGTGCAACGGTCATGCTTTGAAAAATAAAGTAGCGCAGTGGAATGGAAAAAAGTGATTTTCCCGTACAGGATGAGAGCTTATTAATTACGAAACCTATTATTTACTCATAGGGACAGAACATTGCACCACAAATCCATTGTATCCATCCCCCCATCCCCCTAGTTTGAATACAATAGACCCCCTCCTGTTTGTGGATCAGTATCTACAGCTCTCCACCAGCATGGCTTCCTCTGTGATTTCTGGACTGGGTGAACATTACACCCCCGTCACGCTGGACCTCATCTGGAGCTCTGTTTCATCATGGAACAGAGACATGTTATGAACATTATCCATGTTTTAATTTACGAAAATAGCCTTGGTACATAGTCCTTTTTAACTACTTTCAATTTAGATAGTAAACTAAAGCAACAGCAGCGAAGCAGAAAAAAACATTGGCATGTCCACAGAAAAACAAAAACAATGAATCTATGAAAAATGCATACCGCTTGACAAATTTCATTTGAACCGGAATATCTCCCACCCCTAGGCTTACGTTCACTGAAACGGAAATAAAACCGACAGTCCTAACTGCGGAGAAGTTTGTCCGCACCCACTCGTATCAAGGATGTCCAAAGCAACCATCTAGAAGGGATCGATGGGCAAACTTTGAGCTGGACTGCTGGCCTGGCAGTCAGATGAAATGGATAAGTGAATGAATGAGTAAACAGATAAGTGAATAACTGCTGTCGAAGTGTGAATCGATGCATATGGATCCAGCTCCTGGGTCCTGCTGGGTTGCGGATGAAACGAATGTGGTGCGGGGCTGCTTTTCAGTGATGGCTTGAGCTGTATGGATCCTCTCGGAGCACATGTGTGTGTGTTAGCGCGGGTCCAAATGAACCGGACACGCTCAAAGCTGCGTGAACGGCCGTTGCGCACGTCCAGCTGTCGCGGTCACAATCCATCTGCATTGTGACTGCGATGGGCCCCATTTACCCTGCTCTTTTTCTTCACTTTCTTCCCCAAATGTGATCAATAAGTGAATTAATGTGCAAGGGACGAGGCGGTGCATGTGGTACTGGCCTTGGCAGCCAGTGAAGCCCACCTTCCCTCCCTTCCTCCGCAGACAGACCGAGTGCAACAGAGACCAGGAAATAAGAGCGTTCATTAATAATGAATACATTACAGTGCCAAATTGGAACGCATTCAGCTTTTAAAATTCCCCTCTCTCTCTCTTTCTCTCTGTCTCTCTCTCTCTTGTTCTCTTGCTCTCGCTTTTTTGTTTTATAACCAGCCAAATTAATTATGGTAATTATTAGTCAATAGGTAGTGGTGGCAGGGCAGAGGGAGGGAGGACTCTTAGTCCTCCAACAGGGGGTGTGAAGCCTGGGTTTTGATGCTGGCGGGGGTGTCGGGAGTAGTTCAGGACAAGCAGGAAATACTGAAGTGCCGGACAGGATACAGGTGCGGGAGATTGGGATTGTTCGACATATTGCACACTGAAATGGCAAGAGATGCAAGAAATCACCTGTTGGTTGTATTTGACTAGTGCTGTTCAGCTTTCATGGGTCCGCCTGGAGATTAAGCTTACAATGTTTTGTACTAGACTTCATTCATGAAACATTAGCAGAATTAAATATTTCGTAAAATCCATTCTTATAATTAATTTACTCAGAGACGAAATTTACTGTGTTCCGTATAAGTGAGGTCAAATGAGGGCTGTTGAGAAAGACATTGTTTCTGGATTTGCCAAAGTTTGTCATGGTGGATACATCAAATCCTTAAAATATGTTGACTTGAGACACTAAAGGCCACGTATTTCAAATGTCTTTTTACCCTTTGGTGAAGAACGAAGAAGAACTTCGCCGTGAGCATATCGGGGACTTTAGTAGCAGGTAAACTAGATTAGCCGAGATGTAAATTCAGCTTCTGTTTTCTGAGATTGTCTGTGTTTATTACTTCTGATGACAGAAGTAGTGATCGGAGTTAAGTAAAATATGAAAATATTCAGCTAAATATGCTATTGGTCCTCTCAGATTTTAATGCATTAAGTGCAATTAAAATGTATAAAGTATATGACTGTGTCTAGAGCTCAACAATAAGGACTTGTTTTGCTGGTCAGTCTGGCCAGTTTATTATTATTATTATGCATTTGCTAAACAATTAAAATCAAAGTATTTGAATGATAAAAATGTATAATATTTATTTAAAATATATATATATATATGTGTGTGTGTGTGTACAATTTTATAAATTATATTTATTAAAAAAAGTATATATATATATATGTACAATTTTATAAATTATATTTATAAAATAAAAATGTGTGTGTGTGTGTGTGTGTGTGTGTGTGTGTGTGTGTGTGTGTGTGTGTGTGTGTGTAATAAAAATATCATATATCAATAAATGTCAAGTTTTCTTTAATTAACATAAAAAAGAACTACTAATTCAACGCCCGTATGCTTGAAACATTATTACAAAACAATACTGATTAATTTGTAGTTTTCCCACTCATTTTTTTACTGATGTGACTAATTCAACAAAACCTGAGCCAGCTGGATAACATTATCTTGGTGACAAATCAGCAGAATTTGCATCAACAATTTAGCATGCATCACAGAAAACCAAACTTTTTAGTTTGCATGGCATAAAAATAGATGTGCAAAAAAATAATGAATATTCAGTGATTTTTGCAGTGTGGCAGAGGCCTGAAAGGGCAATTGATCATTCAGTCATCTTACTGTCTCTTACATCATTATGCAATCTGAGCATCATAACAAAGGATGTTAGGAAGTGGGCAGATCTTGTGCAGAATAAGTCGGAAAGTGGACCGGACTTCACGCAGAAGTCTGGTTACATGACACCAGGAGATGAATGACTAGAATGGAGATGATTCACGGAGAGAAAGTAGACACTAAAGTCTCTCGGTGTCCCGGCGGTGCTGATAACGCCAGGGTGTCCCACACGTGAGGCTGAGAGAGAGACAGCTGTAAGACGAAGAGGCGGAGAGGTGATTTGTGTGAGTATTGTATTTCTGTAATCTCTTCTGATCACATCAGCCACAGCCAATAATGCAACACTGAGCCAAATGTCACGCTGCTCTTTCTTCATCTCGCACGTCTCGCTCTCGCTCTCCTTCTCACATGACTTTTTTTTTTTTTTCTCTCTCTTTTTGCTGCAGTGGGGACTGAGCCCTGCTGCAGAGGTTTCAGAAGAAGCTAAAACAGTGAAAGAAAGCAGAGGAGGCTGGGTGGGACTCATCAGGAAAGTGTGACAGCACATCTTGTCTGATGGAGGTTGACAGGTTGTGATGTTCACAGGCTCACGCTCTCGAGGTTGGCATGCTTCTGTGGTGTTTGGCGGTGGGAAATGAAGTCGAACCAGCGTGGCATCTGTCTCCGCTGCAGGAGAGTCCCGCCTCTCCACCCACACGTGACCCCGCCCACCCTTCATCCATTCGCACGGCCGCCTCGGGACGATCCGCCACAACCCTCTCCTGCCCCTCCATCTCGCTCGCTTGTGTTTCATCACATCCTGCCACCGCCCACCACATGCCTCTCTCAAATATTCATATCTCCAAACACATAGGCCCTTTTTTTTTCTCTGGCTTTCCTCCATTTTGTTCAGGGCAGCAACATATTTTGAACTCGTATTACGCTCAATGCGTGTGACCCTGGAAAAACAGCACATGTGATGCACATAGACCAACAAGTAAGATTTAGAGGGAGTTAGTGAGGAACTATTTTCAAATTAAAATGTTAATACCCATTGCATGTGACACCGGAAAAACACCAGCAAATATGTTCGTATAACAGTTATGTTCATAAACCAATCATTAAAATGACGTGTAGTATGTGCTCTTGCATTTTCAAAACATGAATGTAACCTGAATATGCCTAGTTTTAACTGCTGCCTTAAACATCCAAGTTGATTGCACTTAAAATTTTAAGTAATTTCAACCTAAATTGCATGGCACTGAATCTTGTATAACTTGTAAATGCTTAAAAATGGCTTAGCTTATTTTGATGAGTTAAAGCAATGTAAAAACATATTATCATTACTTATTGATCATATAATTGTTTTACAGTGTAGTAAGGGAAAGGGGTACGTGAAATTAGTTGTACTTTCGAATTCGTAGTAATTGTGTATTTATAAAACATTAGGTGAAAAGTACACGGATGACTGACTTCTGGTGAGATTTTAAAGTGAGAATTTGATGGACACTTTACTATCCCAAGAGGCCACGGGAGAGCTGTGAATGGCATTGAAGCGACACAACTGAGGCTGTAGGTCACATATCAAAAGCAACTTGACAAATGTTGTATGTCTGGATTTCATTCATACTACAAACATTCAAGTAGTGTCATAGCCAAGACCTAGTGTAAACCGAGACCAAGTCCAAGACCAGACCAGCACTCCTTAAATTCATCTAAAAGATCCACATTTACTGCCTGAAATGTAATGTATTTAATCAGTACAATTAGAATAACAAAACACTAATCGAATGAAATCACTAACAACAAAATGTATCTTTGCACTGCAGAGGTGGCAACACAAGTTGCATCTGAATTGGTACTTCAAAAAATGGTATCAAGACCAAGACCAACCAAGTACTACAACAAGTACTAGTACTAGTGTCAAGTACTACAACACTAGAATATATTTTTTAAGGGTTTTAAAGGTTTTATTTTATACTGTACTGTAAAGACGCGCAACATTCCAGTGGCAAACATTTAAGCACTTTTTTTTCTTTTTTCTCAGATACAAGATGTGACAAATCAATCACGAACCACAGCCAATCAGAAGAGCATGTGGGTGGGTTGTTTCTTTTTCGGTTTCGCAGTTAAAAATATAAATGTACGTAATCGAATAATAAACAAATAAACCAAATACATACTCAGTGACAGATGGAATACACTTGTTTGTTCACAGTTTGAACGTTCTTGTTTCCATTGTTTTTTTTTCAAGATCTGAGGTAAATTATTATCCATTGTCCCTTTCATTTTGGCTATTAAAAAAAACACGGTGATATATAACCAAAATTAAACCATTTTAATACTATACAAAACACAATAAGTATGTCACATATCGCTGTTGCTGTAGGACAAAAGCATTAATGTGAAAAATAATTATTTTATCACATGTTGCGGGGTCGTGTCTGGTTAGGATATGAGATGCATTTTAAAAAAAAATCAAATATATAGCAACAAAATATATGATGCTTGTTTTACGCAACTCTTGCAAACCAGCGGGAATAGCTTGCACATGAACATGGTAGATGGAGTGTAACCTTGTTAAAAACCATTAAAACCGAGCGGCAGGTTAATTTATCAAGCACTTGCACAGTCAAAATGTCCACAATGCACCCTGTCTGTACATGTGAGTTGCTCAATTCCTCACTGAAGCCGAGAAAAGCCTCCAGACGGTCCCTCACCCGGCTAAATATAAACTCTCACTCTCAGTCCCCTCTCTCTGTTGTCTCATTGAGTCTTGTTCTTTCGGTGCTCTAATAGGGACACGCTGATGCACACACTGAAATCAGAGACAGGAAATGAGAGTGCGCTAGCTTGTACACATGCTAACCTGCTTGACGTTGTGGTGCTCACGCAACCTCTGGCAGGCAAAAAATACCCTCTTTCATGTGAGTGTAAACACACAGCAACACACACACACAAATAATGCACCAAAGCCCTGAGTGGGAAATGAGAATTGGCTCGAAGGCAGAGCAGCTCTAATATGCATCTCTGTGTCTGTATGCCACCGGCTGCATTCATATCCATAACGGAAAGAGAGCAGATGCCAGGGTCTCTCTCCAATGCCCTCTCCTCCTCTTCCTCCCCTCTGTTTTTTTACCCCCACTTCCTCTGTCTATCCCCCAATTCTATTTTCTCTCTTCCTCTCCCTTGGTTCCTTTTCTGTCACTCCTTTCTCCACATGTAGGCCGTATATTAGCCCAGGGCCTCAATTTCTCTCCCACGTCCCTCTCCCCACCCTTCCCTCTTCAGTGTGTTATCTCAGAGGGCCAGGCTTACCGTTAGCATGCAGGCCCGAGCAGGAGTGAGCAGCGAGAGAAAGCCAGGTGCTACAGTGGTGCGCGGGTCTCGTCAAAATAAACAGCTAGAGTAAATGACTTTGTCTTCAAACAGCGTTTCGCCCACTGTTCTGACAGCATGCTAACTATTCATTGCTTTGTTCAAAGGTGATGTGTATTTTTGTACTTGTTTATTCATTTCCAATAATATGCAGAGACAAATAACTACCTTATTATTAATGTAACAGAAGGCGCAGCCATTCCTTTGTCAGCCACTTCTATAGTTATTTTAGCTTTGTAAAACAATCCGTTTTGCTGTTATTTGCTGATGTTGGAAACAGTGTTGGGGAAAGTTACTTTTAAAAAGTAATGCATTACGGTATTGCGTTATTTCCTCTAGGCGTCACTTTGTTATTTTTTGTGAGAAGTAATGCAGTATGTTACTTTTGCATTGCTTTTTCTCACCTGGGCTGGGCATGCTTGTTTTAAGTTCTACTTTTGCCAAATGTAAAGGCCATTTCCTATGGAAGCTTGTTTCCGTCACAGAATGAAAAATAAAAAAGGTAATTGCGACTTTTGCGACTTAATTGCAATCTCACAATTCTGACTTTTTTTCTCACAATTGCGAGTTTACATCTTTTTATCTCAGAATTGCGTGATATAAAGTCTCAATTGCAGGTTATAAAGTCAGAATTGCGTGATATAAAGTCGCAATTGCATGTTATAAAGTTAGAATTATGAGATATAAACTCACAAATTGAGCCCCGTTGAGCCAGTTTTTTTTAGCATGTTCCCCCCCCCCCCCGTGTCAGCATGGGCTTCCTTCGGGATGCTCTTGTTTCCCCCACACTGTCCAAAGACATGCAGGTTAGGTGGATTGGATATGTCAAATTAAGAGTAGGAGTGAGTGTGAGTGTGTCCCAGCTCTCTCTCTGCAAATACATTGATTAATAAAGTGAGATTAAATACATAAAGTATATTTGTGTAATTTAACATTTAATTAATTATTGCAGGTTTCCGTAATATCCAGAGTTTTCCTTTCGCTGTTTTTATTCATTCTGAGGAATACTGAATCTGTTTTTGTGCAAGTGAGATGATTAGATCCATGCTCTCATTTAGTCTAAAACTACAGTATCCTTTATGTTTCACACGTCGCACACCACATCTCTGATTTCTCTCAAAATGGGAACAGGAGAGCTGTCATTCAATACATGGGGAAATTTGAAAAAGTAACTCAGATATTTTGTTGTAAATTTGAAAGTAATGTGTTACTCATTACTTGAAAAAAGCAATCTGATTTCGTAACTAATCTTACTCTGTATTGCGTTCCAACACAGATTGGAAAGTGGTATTTGTTATCATATTCATTTATTATAGCAATCATAAACCTGTTTGTTGCGCAAATAATTTTACCGTTTACTGCACTTTGTTATTCTTCTAGGTACTTACCTATAGCAGCTAATGAATCTGAAGCTAGGCACATTCAAGATTTAGCTTACTTTGGCACTGGAAAATAATGTGGATAAGTGAGCCATTTGCTGATACTCCCGAAGTAAACTGTGGCACTATAAAAGATTACTGTGCTATTTTAGTATCCAACTAGACCGACACAGCAACATTGGCTTATGCTGCTCTCACATGCTATCAGAATTACCGTAGATATGAGTTGCCTACTCGGAAATTGGATGTGAACGGCCTCTCAAGTCCCATTTACAATATATAATTTTGAAGTTTTCAGTTTGGGCAGGCCGTTCACTTTAAATGGTTAAGAAGAGAAATACTGCTGTAGTTTTACCATATTTGCTTTTCCCACAACATACATTGGGGGGCAGTTCTCCTTTGGCCAACGAACGATCAGTGTATGATTTAGGCAGCATTACAGGTCAGAAGTCAAGATTGTATTGGAACATTCAGAATATTATCCAGTTCCATCTGGCTGAAGATCAGTGTCATTATGTGCGTATGGAGACGAGTTTGTTGAGGATCAGTCGTCCTTCACAGGCGAGAGTCTAGTTGACAACCTCTGCTGACACTTCAGCACTGACACTAATAAATATACTAAATGAGGAACTAAACAAGACTTGACTGATATATCGCCCATCAACCACCCTGCTCTCTAAGATAACAATACCACTAAATAAGACAGATGAACTCAATCAGAAACTATTGAAACATCAGGACATACTAAAACCAAGACAATCAATGAAACCGGAACAAAACACAGGGAACAAGAAAAGACGATCAACAGAACAAAATTAATATCAAAATAAGAGTATTTGTGAACAGAGACGTGATGTCACTAACCAGTTGCATTTTGGGGCGTGACTTTCTGATTTTCTGGATTAATGGAAGACCAGAAGAGAGTTGGGGAAAACTGTTTGACAGTGTGTGTGTGTGTTTTTTTTACACAAAGGTAACACACCAGGCAAAAACATAGTTTTTTTTTTCACTGGTCAATTTTGAGATTTTGGGCCATTTGTCTTCAATAACATGTCTTCTTTCAGACATGTGGTGAAAAAAAGTCCAAAATACACATGTAGGTCTTTATTGTACTACACTTTGTCTATTTGCGTCTGTAGATTTCTCCAAATTCAACAAAAGTTGGCGTTCTAAATCATCGCGCTGCTCCGCGATCTGTCTTCTTCCTTTAATCACTCACAGCGCTGGGAAGCTCTCTCTCTCCTGTACAATGCCGTCGGATCCAAATATGGTCATTTACTTTTTTATCAGCAACCAATCGTGAAAGTAAAATGGGCATTTAACTCTAAAAGCGAAATCTCATTGGCTGATTCGTTCAGATGCATCACATGACGTGCTCTGACATTCAGATGTGTGTTGGAAGGCCATAAATGCTGTGTTATACATTTTAATGTGATTTAGGTGGTTTGTATTGTTGTTGCTAATGATTTGATGAGATATTGTGTCTGTAAATAGTTGTTTCCACAAAAAAAGTATGAACTTTTAAATTACAAATCTTTAAATGCCTTTTTCTCAAAATGAGTTTTTTGTCATTCTCCAGTTTAAACATCTCAGCCTATGTAGCACATATGTACACCAAATTTTCCAGTTATACACTTAGCAGTATTCTGAAAATATGTTCAGAGGGATTTGTTAATAAATCATTCCTGGCCTGATTTATATGACATTTTAATCAAAATAAATATGGCGAAAATTGATTTTTTTAAGGCTATGAACAGTATATTTTGATTTCCTAGGTAATGAAAGCATATATCCTGAAATCCCTCTGAAAGTATTTTTTAATCTTGTGTGTAAAAAAAAAAAAAAAAAAAATTGCAGCTGGCTTTATCCTATGTTCAGATCTATCTACCGAAAATATATGCAACATTGCGCATATTTAATGAGATGATGCCTCATTTGCTTAATTAAACATACACATTTCTAAAACTTGTAATACATTTTGTTTTATATACTTGTGTAAGTAATCAACTGAGGAAGTTTCATGGTGATATCTATTATTTAAATTTATTTTTACCCTATTCACCTGTAGTGTCTCGCCTTAACTTATTTTGAGTCTTTTAATGCCTTTGTTTCAAAGGATAGCGAAGGTTGACAGGAAACAAGATTCAAACCCACGTCCCCACAGGACCACCACAACACTCTGTGTCATGAATGCAGACGCTGCTCCACAGCAGAACTACTGCTTTCACAACTGACTGTTTCTTAATCCCTGCTGGAAGGTCTAGCTAAATCCAGATTATGGTGGCTGGTTTTACAATATTTTCTTGGTGGTTCATGCTGGTCATTAGCTGCTCTATATATTGTACAGTAGATGTTGATCTGCAATGAAACCATCAAACTTTACAGTACCCTTCAGTTGTAATCTACTTCAGTAAAAATGTGGGGGAAACGTTGCATCCTACTTTATTTTCAATGATAATCCATTCATGTTGGCATGGGCTATTTTAGAGGAAGAAAAATTCACACATAATGTTGATTTGCAGGTCAAATACTAGAAACATCAGAGAGAGACTTGCTTTGATGTAACAACAAAGCTATTTAAATGCATCAAAAAAGCAATATAATATTTGACTATAATACTAGTCAGACATATGTTGGAAATACACTGAAGTAGCTGTATAGCATGTCAAATTGAAACCAGTGAAATCAACTGAAGCCTGTGGTTTTCCTCATTATAATGGGGGTGATTTAGCTTAGACATGGTGTGAATGTAAAATAAATGGCCATCTTGGACAACGACATTTTACAAAAATATTCCAGGCACAGTGCAAGTTAAGCTCTAGTGACAGAACTTGCGCAGCATTATGTTGATTCCCACAAAATTTAATTTTGACTCGTCCTTCATTTTCTTTAGACAAAGCAAAAATATGGGTTACAGTGTATGGGCCCAATATTCATAATAATAAAATACTCGCAGTTTTAAAAGTAGCCTATAGCCTCAAGATTTCAACAGCCTATAAATGCTTACTAACCTTTTCTGTGTAGTCATATCCAGTTACATAAATTCATGGCAATACCTAAAATGACCATAAAACGACAAGCTCAAATTATGTACAAATTTAAACAGAAAAAAAATGTTTGTAAGTGCTTTTATGAAATAATAAGCCTCAGATGTATTATTTTACTGTAAATCCTTTACAAATTAACTCTATTCACTTCCATTGTTAAAATTTGTTCCATTCAAATTTGTGGTAATCAACAAAAATTTTTTGTGGTGATGTAAAATGTATGTATGCATATAGGCCACATTTACACATAGCCGGGTATTTAGAGAAACGAATATTTCTCCCCCTCCGTTTTCAATAATAACATCGTGCACACAACCCGCATAAATACGCCGTCGAGCGCCTTTATAACTATGCTAAACCTATGGGCGGCAGTGTAGGGAGAAGGATAAAGCCATGCAAGCCAATCAGAATCCTCAGAATCGACAAGAGAGAATCTAAAACCCCGTTTCTCCCAGTTGACACGACAACATATAACCGCATATAACCGGCGTTTTCAGAAATCTCCACTTTGGCCGGAGTTTTTAGAAATAATCGTTTTCTGGGATAAAAACGGCGTTTTCGTGTAAATGACAGGCCAAAACGCAGAGAAATATCTGCGTTTTCCCATCGTGTAAACAGGGCCTAAGTTACATAATTCCATCACTGTTAACATTTTACTATACGGTTTAATTTATTAACATTGTTATTATGTGTTTTATACAACAGTTTAATGTTTGATGATTGTGATAGCTTACATGTGCGTAAGAAATGCTTCTATCACTTCTTTCTGCTTCTAGTTTGCTTGTTTTTGGATCAGGAGAATCTGTATTATCTCAGAAGATGTGTAATAGCGCCCCCTATCTCATAACAGTGAAAAGATTGATAGCCGGGAAATTTGTGCAATTTTGCCAATGGCGGTGAAGTGTCGGGTCATGACGGAAACTTTGTCATTGCCAGGGAAAGAGTAAAACATGTATTAATTAATAAATGTTGAAATAACACTAACTAAGACTAATAAATGCTTTATAATTATTGTTAACTACTGAAAGTTATTTTCCTTGCAGGATTAACATTGATATCCTTTTGCAAACTAAATGTCCCCAGCACTTGGTCAAAGTTTGTCTGAATCATGTCTGAATATAACAAAAATGGGGAAATGAAACTAGACAGTTGTCTAAATATATAAACTCATGACTTTGAGTGACAAGGGGAAGTAATCAAGAAATCCAGATTTGCTTTTACCTAGTAACAGAAGGGTTTGCTGAATTATACATATGAAAAATGATGTAATGAATCAAGTCACCTCAGCCATACTGCTATTCTATAAGAACTGTTGTATTGTTTTTGCCGGTGGGATTCTCCCTGTGATTAGTCCGAGATCCTCTGGCAGTGATTAAAGCATATTAGCATTGTCTGGATTCTGTCTGGTTACTCAGACTCAGAGTGAGGCTCTTAGGCATACGGGGTTAGCGATGCGGTCAGGTAGCTATAATTCTTATGCGGTCAGATCAGCTATATTTAGGCGATGCGAGTGTGAGTCACCTGAGGATAATATTGCAGGTGTCGGGGACACTTGGTTTAACTTAAGTCATGGGAATTTCTACCACAAGTGTTACCTCATTAGTTATTGATTTATCTGGGAATCGAACTCATGACATTGCCGTTGCTAGCGCCATGCTCCACTATCTACAGAAACAGTGTTTTTATCGCAAATACTGTCAATTGAGCTCAACATTTAGGGCCCTATCATACATGCAATGCAGCGCCAGGCACGACGCAAGTGTATTTTGCTAGTTTCAGCCCGACGCAGTTATCATTTTTAAAGGTAATGGGAGGTGAGTCTCTGATTGGTTTATTGCACATTACACCCAAAACACACCCATTACTCATTAAGAGAATAGGGACAACCCGTTTAGACCATGCGCCGGGCGCGCCGACCATTTTTCCCATCGTTAAACTAGCAAAAGTGGATTCGGACACGGCCTAAGTGCACTTGCGCACTGCGTTTTAGACCATACGCTTAGATCGGTAAAATAGGTCCTTCAAGCTTGGTGTGACGCCTGTGTGAGACCTCTGTCTTTGACGAACTTGTCTATTTGTCCGTGTGTTCGGTGTATTGGAAAACTGCTATAATGGGGTTGCTGAAGAGCACAGGTGTGTCAGTCCCGCGGGAGTTTGTGTGTTTATTCGCGTGTGCACTCGGGGGTGGGCGGTGACTGGCGGCTCGTCCCCCAGAGTTTCTCCACGGGGCTTATTAAAGCTCTCCTCTCCGTCTGCCCTCACATTCGCTCACCCTGCAAATCTCCTCTTTAATTAGAGAGGGGCAACATGCTCCACACGGAATGGGTGGAAACATGGAGCAATTGTGGGACACGTGGGTGGGGAGAGACAAAAACCGTTACAGTCAAGGTCAGCGGGCGGCTAAGATGGTAAGATAAACGATGCGGTTTCAGACGTACAGTATGTACGGAGGGGGTGGTGAATGAATGATCATATAGAGTGTTAATGGAAGAGTAGAGTTCACTTGTTGCAAAGTGACAGTGTGAAAAGAGCGGGAGAGAAGAATCAAGGGGGAAAAAGAAAAGGTTTCATATGTTCGCATTAAAAGGAAGGTTATTGGGGAGGGGGGGCTGATTTCACTGTTGTTGCAGTGTCCTTACTTAATGGGGTTGCCATGACAACAGTGTATCAGTCAGGCACCAACGGATTGTATGTGTTGTTCGTTAAGTGTGTGTGTACATGTTAAAGTGCAATTTCCTGTGTAAAGGGCATGTTCTCCTACAAGAGACAACCGACATCACCATCGATATTCGTGTGAATGAAAGATCTGTATGTCTTGTGCGCTGTGCAAAATCATTGCTTGGGCTCAGAGATATAGTTAATATTCACAAATTTGCTGGGGAGATCAAATTGTGCAACATTGTGAATATTGCAAGGAATTTATTGAGCTTTTTATTTGGTTTCCTAACTCTGTCTTTAGATTAGTTTCATGATCCTTCATTGAGTATGAAATTGTTAAAAACGGACTTTATAATTGTCTCTCGTTTTAATGTCAGTAGAAAAAAAAAGTAGAATTTCTTTGGTTTGTTTGTTTTTATGTGAATCGGTTCAAACTGTTGATTCAAAACTCATTCAAAACTCAAACCAATGCTATTTTAGTATGATTTATATGTGATTAATAATGTTTTAATAGTTTTAATTAGCTTTTATATGTTTTTATATTTTTTGTTATGTACTTTTGTCATTTTTCTTAATTTAAAAATATATACCGGTATATATATTTATTTATTTTTTCCCATTTTAGTTTTAGAAATTTAGAAATGTTAGTTCTTAGATATTTTTTCTTTTTCATAATTTATTTTCATTTCAGCTTATTTCAATTAACAAAACTATTTTTAATTGTTTTAGTTTGAGTTTATAACAACTTTCAACTCTCATTCATAGCTGAATTGTGACATTTTTCATGTTTTAAAACGATTTAGCACAAATATGTGTTGTATATAATATAATATTGGGTTGCAAGGCATACTATTACATAGCATTATGTTCTTTGTTTAGTGACTTTAGTGAATTGCATGCCTTGAATATTGTCTTTTACTTTTACTCTTTTATTCGTCTTTGCATTCAGTGAATCTATAAGCCATTTCCAAGCTTTATAAAATCAAAATATCAAAAAGCTGAAAAGTATCCAGGCATGATTCCTGCAGCTATGTGGACCATAAGCATGTGAGATGTGATGTGTAAGGTCAGGTGATGTCACCCTCTGCGATAGTCCCATAGGACTGACAATCTGTCATCGTTGTTTTAATGACCGCGTAAACAATGTCATCTCTTTAGTGTGCCAAAGCGAACGAGCAGCTCTTAATTGTAAAATTAATTGAAAAACATTTTAATTAAAGACCAACCTGTGCTCTCCCCTCCCTAACTGTAACCTCTCCTTCTCACATCCTTTCTGTTCCATCCTTCCTCTTTCAACAGTCACATTCCCATGGATATGAAAAATTAGAAACGTGATCACTTTAAAATCTCAGTTGTTTCTCGTAGACAGCTAGGAGATTAAAGCAAATATAAACTTTTTATAATATATAAACAAATATAAAAAGTCTCCAATTTCTCCGATTTTTCAGGTTTCTGATGAGTTTCAGATGAAATCTCAATGTCTCAAGCTGTGGTCAGATTTTCCAAGATGCCAAAGAGAGATCTCGGTATGAACACAAACAATTCTAAACATGTTATTTTAAGACCTATTGCCAGGGCTATGATAATTGAATTGGTTTCTACAATTGTTTGCCAGCAATTGCCTCATTTGAGTCTATTTTTAATCGGCCTAAGGTATTTGTGGATAAGTATCTGAGTCATTGTACTTCAATAAAACATAATTGAGATTTCTATTAAGTCTCCTGCACTATGAAAGAGCAACTTGTTCCATTAATGTGTCTCAATTCTATCTGTTTTATTTTTTCTAAGGACCGTAAAGAGAAATATTTGAGACATCACTACTCTCTGATCTCCGAGTCTCTCGAAGAACGAGCTTTCAGAGACTTGCAATTGAATTTGTCTGGTTTATTTCTGCAAAGGAATCTGTGGAGAAACATCTGATACAAAGTTGATGCTTAAACGTAACTGAGATCTGGGGGGGGGGGGGGGGGGGGGGGGATGGGGGTACTATGTAAGTCAAAGGGGCCCAAACACTCTTTGGATACAGACATTCCTCAAAATATCTTACTTTATATTCCACACAAGAAAGAACTTCATACAGGTTTGGAACAACGTCAGGGTGACTAAATGACACAGTTTTCATTTTTGGGTGAACTATCCCTTTAAATGAGACACAACAAAGATCTGCATTCATTCACTGTAGCAATAAAGAGCAACTTCTGAGCCATCTGAGACTATTTTTCTCCTATCCAATAGTTACCTTCCGTCTCAACCGTTCGGACTCCCTTCTTCAACTGTCAAAAATAATAATAATATATATATATATATATATATATAAATTCCAGTTTTCCTAATGCCTCCATTAAAGCGGTTCCCTCTTCTTCCTCTCCCGGCACCCGTTTCTTTTCCTCTGCGGGAAGGGCTTCTCCGCACGGCGCCGGCGCCCCGGGATTCTGACCAGCCCTGGCTCTGTGAGCATCCCTCTGAGCGTCGGGGCTTTTGTAGATCTGCCTCCTCAAAGCCAGAGTGGACGGCCTGCCTCTCCAGCGGTGGAGGAGCGCCTCGGGGAGCTGAGCTCATCTCGCTGCCCTCCCTCTATCTCTCATCTCAGTGTGTATCCCTCACCCACATACACCCCATGCGGCGGGCGAGATCTCTCTTTACAAACCCAGACGCACACAAACCGGCCTATTGTGTGTTTATCTGGCCAGTACTCCGGTACTTAAAAGCATAGTACTGTATGTTCTTTTTGTTATTCGTTAGCCTCGGGTCATGTGTTCTTAAAATGATTAACTTCACTCTCCCGTTGCAGGCGAGATACGGCCGGGGTGATTAATTGATTCATCTGTTAGCGATCGAGACCCTCCTTTATTGATTAACAGGCTAGTCCGTCACCAAGGAGTCGCCTCAGCGGGACACGCTGCTCTCCTGGGAGACATGCATGTCTGAGATTTCTGTTATTGGCCTCCCTGCGGGATGAAGTGCTCTGACAAACAAAGGAGACTCTGATAGATGTGTCTTTTGTGCATAATTAGCCAAACCCACCCCACAGTCAATGAGAGGATGGATTAATGAATTAAATCCGCATTGATGTATAACAAGCTCGAAATGCGAGTATCGAGCGCCGCTTCTTCTGGCCCACATTTGAAACGTCATGTCACTGCAAACAATACCGAGGCAGAGGAGCCTATCCGCAGATCCGGAATGTTCCAGACAGGGCTCTGGGAAGGCTGTAACCTCCATCTGTCTGGAGTGCCTTCTGAATGGCTTCGCCTTGATTGAACATCAAGTGCCAGTCTCTTTGCTCTCTTATCGAAAATTGCGAAGATCTGTCGGGATGTTTGAGCCACATTTGGAGCTTCGTTTTTTTTTTTTTTTTTTTTTTTTTTTTCAGGAGAGCCATCGGGAAGAGCGGAGTGCCGTTGCCATGGAGACGTGGCGTCACAGGCGGCGAGCAGATTGTGCCGATTGTGCGGCTGGTTGTCATGGTGGCAGAGGATGCTGGGGAGGAGCAGGTGCTGAGAAATGACCGCTCCATCAGAGAGAGAGAGAGAGAGGCTGTGTGTCTGTCTGGCCATCTTTGATCCCGTCTACCGCACTTCACACAGGGAAGCGAGGGAGAGAGCTCTGCTAGGTTCGAGCCCCTTGGCAAATCAGTGCCAACGAGAGGACATGAGCACCGTTCGACCTCCAACACTGGCACACGGCACATGAGGAAAAGATTCCAAAACCTCCACTCCAAAAACACTCTCCTCCCCTCCCTCTTCACCTGCAGGGCTTTATTCTGGCCCGGCTAAATAGTGATCTGGTCAGAGGTGCACAGGTGCGCGGGGTCTGCATGTTGCCAACTCTGTCCGCCCGCTTGTTGCTCACAACAGAGTCTGAGTCACTCCTCCAAAAGAAAGACAGGGTCTGCTAATCATGACATCATACAGAACCAACTTTGCTTTGCGAACACCACAGATGAGATACAATAGAACGGACATGTTCATAATGATGAGCTTTGAATGTTGGAAACAAAGTTTTAAAAAAAAGTCTTGAATTGTATAGGTTATGTAGACCTAACAGACAGAGATGCAGAACGAATAAGCTTAAAGATAAATCTCATGTGAAAATACATTTAAAGGCCACATCAGCTTTGATTGGTTTAAATAGATTTAACACAGCTTAAAGTCAAATACTGCAGATTTCTAAGCAGTTCTGGGTGGTTCCTAGGGCAGTGCTAGACTGTTGTGTTCTGAGTCAATAGAGATCAAAGCTAGGCATTTATTTGGGTGCCCTGAGTTTGTAGTATAGTGCTAAGGTGTTTTGAAGCAGATCAAAAGCCTTGCATGTGTTTCGATCTGTTTGACAGTTGATGTTAGAAATCACAAGTATTTCGAGACACTAGTCCCTTTCACACATACAGTCTTTACTGGTAAATTACCATTAAGTGATCATGTAAAAACAGGACCTTTAAAAAATAAATAAAAAAAAAACAGCAATTTGGTTCTAGCAATTTACCAGTATGAGAAGTTGTAACATTTCCAGTAAATTGCTGGTATGATGCTGTGAGTGAACAAAGAAGATTACTGGTATGAGCACATGAAGTTTTGAACTCGCTGATGTAAGTGCTTTGGGCCAATTATAAAGTGGTTATGGAGATTACACGATTACTTCGCGTTGTTTACAGTAAGCACCGCAGAATTGTACTCAGTTTTCAGCGTAAACATGCACTAGATCGGCATATTTGTGTGGACAGATTTTTCAGTGTTGCGCTCGAGACCTTGCCTTCTTTTCCATTCATCAGCGCTGCGGCTCTGCAGTTCAATACTGTTATGTGCATCTTGTGTTTTTAAGAGCAAAAATGCGTTCTGTGTGATTACCACCTTCACTCAGACGTTTAAAAAAGGTGGTGTCAAATTTGAACAGATAGTGAAACTAAAGCGCTCCTCCTCATGCGGGCGGATGAAGACGATGGCATATTTTAAATTTAAAGATCATTTCCGATGACTGACATCATGGAATTTACAGGTATTTGATCAATGTATTTACTGATAAAGTCAATCTGGTAATTTTACGGTAATTTACTGGGATTGCTGTGTGAAAGTGCAAACTGAGAACATTCAGCCAATGCAAGTCTGGATGTATGTGATTTTGGGGATTGTTAACTATAGTAAAAAGTATAGGCCAGACTGTGAAAAAAAGTAAAGTTTAGTGGGTGTAGTGTGAATTCTTTTGGAGGCAATTGCAAAAAGATTTTGGAAGTGGATCGATTTTTTTGATTGTCTGCATAGGTCAGACTGTAGAGTGTAGGTCAGATCAGATTGAAAGGACACAGTCAGAACAGCCTGAAGATCTGTGCCGAGTTTTGTGGATGCAGCTTTAAAGAGCTAGGTGAAGGTATACAGTCAGAATGGGGTTTCAAACGAAAACATATTGAGAATGGCATATTGAGTTGGGAAGTGAGATAAGGTATGGATGCAGAGAAAATTCGGACTTTGTGTACTGTCCGGCAACCGTAGAGGAACGAGAACCATGCGTACTACTTCCAGCCCATTGGGAACGAGGCAGATACGTTTGTAGAAAGTACAGACAGTCCAAACATTGGGCAGAACGAGAAAGGGAGTGTGGTAAGCTGTAGAGGTGTGCTCTTGTTTCATGTCCCTCTCAGGAATAAGAGGGAAAGTGCCTCTTCAGGTTCAAGTACGGCCAAAGCTCCATTTGGGGTTTATTTAAAAAGAATGCAGGCACTTAAGAGCTCCTCATTGGCTCCTGTGCTATGACAACAGCAAAAAAAACGCATCAAAAGAGATACACAACTGAAACACATGCAATCATTTAGACAGTCTGAAGAGCCCTCCTGCTCCCTCTGGCTCCTTTCCTTCCCCTCTCTCCCCCTTTTCCAGCCTGGGCTTGGCGTATCATCCAGACTGCTAAGCCCCTCTTGGCTGCCTTACAGGAAGACTGCAGAATTTAGTCTGATTATGGAGGGAGAAGACACCTAACAGAGCTTAGCATGGAGCTGCTGAAAGCTGGACAGGAAAAGATGAAGCCTCTGAGCGGAATCTGGTTAGGAATTAATCATATATTTGTAGGTCCAAGAGTCTGCCGTGGGTCTAGTGCATTAACTAATGTTAACAAATGAGACATTATTGTAAAGTGTTGTTTTTTTGTAGGACATTAACGCATAACGCATATAGCCTACACACACACACACACACACACACACACACACACACACACACACACACACAAAATTTTGTATAACAGTAATGTAATATGACAATAAGGAGAATTATGCGTTAATGTCACTACAAAACAAATTCTTGGTAACACTTTACAATAATGTCTCATTTGTTAACATTACTGTAGGTAAAGAATGCATTAACTAACGTGAACTATAACTTTTTTTTTTACCATTTCATAATCTGTCGATTTTAGAAAAATACAATTGTTCTTTGTTTGTTCAACTTCACAGTGCAATGTAACAAATGTTAACAAACACTAATTTAAAATAAATATTTTTTAAACTCAACTAAACTGATTAAACCCTGTAGATTTATTGTAAAATCATGTTTACTAATGTAGTGAAACCTTATTGTAACCAAAATCGTTATGGTCCGGAAAAAAATGGACTTCATTTTATTTATGCACAATGTAATTTCTCAGATTTGTTGTTTGCATTTTCAGGGCGAAGTGTGACCTCTACGTGTTGCGCTTTAAAAGCGGTATGACAAAATGAAACGTAGCAGTGCAGCTGTGTGTGATACACACAAATTAAATGTGTATGTGTGTTTAAAGTGATGGGGTGGTGGGGTTTGGATCCTGCCTTCAGAATGTCAGTGACACAGTGATTCACCATCAGTGTCTGGGACGGACTCCAATCGGGACAGCCATCTGGTGACCAATCAGAGCCCTCACTGTGATGTCAGAGCGTCCGAGGGTTCCTTGGGCAAAGGCTGCTGGGAAGGGCCAAATGTTCTGACTCACGTAGACCTTGCAATGGCTAGAATCTCAATGCCAATTCAGTACGCCAGTCCTCCAGCAGAATTTGCCATAGTATAGTGGCTCAGTAAAATTGGGTGTTTTGAATCACATTTCTGCACACAACACAGTGACAGCTGTATAATTCAATCTTGGCATCCTTCCATGTGCGTGCAGACGGCGTCGTTAACTTGCAACACATGCAAAACGCAACAAAGGTCAACAAAAACCAGTAATAGAATTAAAATTCAGTGCGGCGCAGAGATTGACAGCTCTGTTAACTCTGACCTGATTAATATTTCAGCGAGTTCTCTCCAGCAAATGCCACTGTAATCTAAAACAGTCTTAGGCAGACTCTCCGAGTCTCCAAACTGCTGCCCCGTAACCCTTCTGATCTGGCTGAGTCACAGCGCTCAGGCCTGCAGGGAGGCAGGCGGTAATGAAAATCCACCAAGCTCCTACACCACCTGCGGTTTGTGGGCCGTTCAGATACAGCACAGGAGGCTGGCTCATTTTTTTTGTCTGGAGAACGAAGAAGAATAGAAAAGTTTTAAGCCGGTCCTTCGCCACTATGAAGATAGACTGGATTTTCAACGCCTGGCTGAGTCATCTAGTGCGGTGGCAGGCGGTTGAACGTGTGCATTGGAGAGAGGCGAGTCTGACTAGGCCTGAGGAGAAAAAAAAAAAACGCACAACCTGCATGTTCGACGGCGAAGATTTTCCGCAGCTGTGTTCACCCTCCAGCTGTACTTTTATGCATGCGTGCTTGCACAATGCGAAACGCAGAGCAGACTGTGAGAAGTCAGCCAGGTTAGATTTCCTAAAGGCCTGTTTTACGCTCGCATGAACATTCGATTGCGGTTTTATTTCATAATAAACGTATCTACCTGGTCTCAGTGTTTCTCTGAAGATTTCTCAAAAAGAGATACTCAGGGTGATAAATGTTCCAAACCTATAAGACTTTGGTTACTCTTCGAAACACACATGAGAGGTTACCAAAACGTAGAAGATCAAAAACTGATATTTTTTTATATGTGAAGAAAAGCCAAATTAAATCTGTTCATCATATAAAGCATTCGTAGCTCTTCACAAGACCTGGATTAGATCTCTCGATTCATATTGATTACTTTTACGATGCCGTTATTTCCTTTTTGGATCTTCTAAGTTTAGGTTTCATGGACAGAAACCTCTTAGAATTCATTTTAATTTGTGTTTTGAAGATGTGTGTTATGGGTTGAGGGACATGAGGAGAAATTATGACAGAATTTTCATTTTTGGGAGAAGTAATTCATATATAATAAAATAAATAATATTGTTTTACTACCGTATGTATGTATATATACAATCTAAAAAATGCTGGGTTGTTTCAACCCAATTTTGGGTAAAATATGGACAAACCCAAACGTTGGGTTAAAAATATAATTTAAAAATTCAACCCAACGGCTGGGTTTGTCCATATTTTACCCAAAATTGGGTTGAAACAACCCAGCATTTTTTTGAGTGTTTTTTATACTATATATCTATATATATATAGATATATAGATACTGTAGTATAAGAAAGAGACATTATTAACATAATTAAATTTCTGACTTTGGATTGCAAACTTCGGCATTTTAACAAATCTGAGCACAGTTTGAGGCCAATATTGAGATGTTGTGTAAAGCTCATGTATGTGAGATTGTCTTTTTCGAGGAGAAAACAAACCAGCATTAGAGAGTAAATTCGCACTGGTGTAAGTTGTCCTGATCAGTATGATTTAGCTTTACGTCTCCATTTTCTCACCTTTCTGCTCAGAGAAGCAACTGATAAATGGAAGAACTCATCAGTGATTAGTCTTTCCTGTGACTGGTGCTGCGCGTGACCGGCATTCTGCCCACAGCGCAAGAGAAACAGCCTTGTGCCGTGACCTTGCCTCCCTGGCGCCACACACATGTGTTTGTGCCTCTGTGCACCCAGTGGGTGTTTGTGTTTGTGAGCATGTGTCTGTGATCCTGTGGTTCATCTTCTGTGCATGACATAGCAGTAATAAAGGAAGTTACCTCGTCTGTGTGTGTTTGTGTGCGAGTCCCTGAAGAGCTTCAGTGGCAGTCGGAGAGCAGTGGGACTCTTGTTGAACAAACCAAACGCGCAGCACAACAGTATGAATAAGACACATTTCCAACACAAAAGGTCAAGGCCTGCTCGCTGCAGTAAAGGCTGAGATTCAAATGTCTCCCTCCCAGCATTCTGCAAAAGGCATTGTTCAAATCCCACCCACCATTTTACCCACCCATCTGTTCATTCGTCTAATTTATTCTTCATTCAATCGTGAAAACAATGCGTATTGTAATAGCTGGAATTGTGCAGAGCTGTAAATGTGTGCACGAGAGTCACTGTTCAAAAATGATCCTCGATTGTGGCATTTCAAGGCTTCTGTATGAGAGCAAGAGGATTATAATTTTTTTGCATTGTTTGTGTTTTAAACCTTTACTACATAGGCCTGCCGGGTCGTTCTACCGGGTGTCTTTTCCGATTGATAAGGTGAATTTCTATTATACACGTTTCAGTTTCCGGCTGTTTACTAAAGAACATGATGGTAACGGACGGTTGAAATTTTAAGATCACCCTCTACTGACAAGCATAGAGAAAAAGATGATCATGTCTTTATAAAAGTTTTTGTAAAGGGTCCTATAATGCCATTTTCACAAGATGTAAAATAAGTCTCTGATGTCCCCAGAGTGTGTATGTAAAGTTTTAGCTCAAAATAACCGACATATATTTTGTACAGCATGTTAAAATTGTCACTTTTTGAGGGTGAGCAAAAATGCACCGTTTTTGTGTCTGTCCCTTTAAATGCAAATGAGCTGCTGCTCCGCGTCCCGGCACACACAGAGGGCGGAGCTGTTTACCTCACACAGATACACACGGAACATTTCAAAAACAAGCCTTTTATGTTCAAACCGGAGTCGGACAAAGATGGAGAGACTCAAGGAGTGACAACATGTAGACATCATTTCTGAATGGTTAATTGATGAATTTATGTAGCTGATGTGGAGTTAACTATCTTCAACAAGTCATTGATTAGCATATTCTGTCATGATAATCTATAAATCGCGTTCCCTGGGGCAGGGTTTATGTAAATTTAAGGGTTTGTGATGTCATTAAGCCGTGAAGCTTGTAGTCCCTACCAGCCGTTTGTTGTAGTCCTTAAAAAGTAATATAGTTATATACATTCAATTGCTTAGACCCCCCCTCCCCCCATATCTGATCTTTTATTTGCATATATTTTTGTTTTCATCAAAACATTTGCCACATGTAAAGCCACGTTTCCACTTTTTTCCCAGGAACTTTTTTTTTCCCCAGACCGGTTGCTTTCTGCATAAAACATAAGTAATGAGTTTTGAGCGCCACATTTATAATAAGTATAGAGGAGATTCAAACTGTGCTGCAGTTTTTTGTGATGTATTGGTTTACTAACGAGGTAATTAACAAAACGGCAGAAAAGAGATGGGCACTGATACTAAAGTGTGTTCAGAAAGATCGTAATGCTAGATATAAAATATGAGATGGCTGGGACGAACGCGCAGAAAATTTCCTCTTCCACTAATACGCTTAATAAAGCCTGAATCTCGTCGTTGGTCCAGGGGTCGTTTTTTTATTATGAAATGCCATATTTGCAGACAGACAACTCTTACTACATGAAGCCACGAACCGCAATAGATTTTTAAAAATGGCGGTTAAAATAAAATGCTGCGTGGAGCCATCCAATCAAAATGCGGCGTGAACACAACCAATCAGCATGTTCAGCGTACAAGTCCCACCCCCGAAAGTTCCTGAACTTTGAAAAAGTACTACCTCGCCACCAGGGACTTTCGGAAGGGGGGAAATATTTACCCGGAACTTCATTTAGACCCTGGTTCCTGCGGTGTACTGTAAACACACCGAGTGCTAGCCCACAGTTCGTAGTTCCTGGGGAAAGTTCCTGCGGTGGAAACGTGGCTTAAGTGTGCATTCAGCCAGGAGAAGTTAAAAACACTGAAGATAAAAAATCATAGAGTGGAAGTTGACATCAGCTTTTTGTTGTAAAGCCCTTTTGTGTATATAAAGGACAAAAATGGCACCTGTTTTGTAGAGTGACCTGAATATGTTAAGGCTTTGCTGCATTTTTATGACTGACAAAACAACACAAACCCGAGCATTGCCAGATGGTGACATATTGAATGTGAATGTTTTTTTCCGTGCTTGTTGAAATCCAGGCAGAGGGAAGTACCATGTCTCCGACCTAAGCTCAGATAGAGTGTGTCAGAGACTTGACAGAGGGACAGGAACCTTGTTTTGTGTCTCGCCGGCTGATCAGCATGTGTTTTTACACAGCTCTGGGTCCCCAAGGTGGAAGAGTAGAGATGTGTGCCCTTCATGCATCGCGGCGCACGTCTTTCTGGAGAACCTGCCTTGAGTCCTGAATTGGTCTTTCCATAAATCGCCTAAAAACAACATGGGTGTTAAGAGCAAACAAAAGCTATTCGATTTGGGATTTGCGAGTTGTATTTCTTGCACTGTTGTATTCTAGTGTAGCTTTATGGATGTGCTTACGGCGGTTATGTCTGGGATTTCAGACGTCTCGATTCTAGTCGTCATAGCTTATGCGCTGATGTCTGGAGAGAAGAAAGCAAATCTCATTTGAGCTTTGAGTGGAGTGGAATCGGATTGGTTACAGCGGTCTACACATCGAGAGTATGTCTGAGAGAGGGCACCAAATCCTTATGATTAATGTCACACCATAATATTTATCCCTCAGGTACGCGCCTCTGACTGCCACCGCTGAAAAGCGTGTTTGGTGTGAACGGGTAATGTAGATAAGCTACAGTTGGGGGAAAAACTCAATGTGGAAGTAGGTGCTATTGAATCTTTCCCCAAACGAATATAGCTTGTATTTGTTTTTTATGGATTCTGGCCCTTTTTTAATAGAATTCTTATCGCTTTAGTGGCGCATTGAGTCCCAGCGATTGTACCGTTGATCTTTAGCAAATATCTAACCCAACTTTGCTTTACAGATGTTTACCCAGGTAAATACTGACCCTCTGTCAATTGTTCATTGACCGGTTTTAACCTTAGTTTTGTTGTGATATGCATTTAACGACGGTCAGATGAGGTGCTTTTGTTGGCTCAAACCGAGCTCTCCCTTAGCCTGCATGGTATCTGTAATACCCAAGTAGATGTGCTTGATTTTATTCTCAAAACAAGTACTAAAGTTGATTTGCTCAATTTGCAATAAAAATAAATTCAATTATATATAATATAACATATATGAAGGGCTAAACAGGAAGTCTTATAGAAATACTTTCAGATTTACATTTATATCTTCGGATTTCATATAATTATTGTTCTTTGTTTTTGTATGAATTTAGATTAATATAGTTCTTATGAGTACATGAATACTATTAATTTATTCCAATTTCAATTAATTTGAATCCATCCACACAATTATCCCATCCATCCATCCACTTCTCCATCTATCATCCATTCATCCGTCCATGCATCCACCCACCCACTTATTCATCCACTTATTCATCCATCCACTAATCAATCCATCCACCCACTTATCCATCTATCCATCCCCTAATCCATCCATCATGCATCCATTAATCCACCCACTTAAACATCCATCCATCCACCCACTTATCCATCCAATAATCCATCCATCATGCATCCATCCATCTATCCATTCATCCACCCACTTATACATCCATCCATCCACCCACCCACTTATTCATCCACTTATTCATCCATCCACCCACCCACTTATTCATCCATCCATCCCCTAATACATCCATCATGCATCCATCCATCGCCCATCCATTCATCCACCCACTTATCCATCCATCCTTCATGCATCCATCCTTTATGCATCCATTTATCCAGCCACTTAAACATCCACTAATCCATCCATCATGCATCCATCTATCCATTCATCCACCCACTTATACATCCATCCATCCATCCATCCATCCATCCATCCATCCATCCATTCATCCACCCACTTATCCATCCACTAATCCATCCATCCATCCATCCACCCACCCACCCACCCAGTTATCCATCCACTAATCCATCCATCATGCATCCATCCACTAATCCATCCATCCATCAATCCATCCATCCATCCATCCATCCACCCATCCATACATCCATCCACCCATCCATCCATCCATCCATCCATCCATCCATCCATCCATCCATCCATCCATCCATCCATCCATCCATCCATCCATCCATCCATCCATCCATCCATCCATCCATCCAGCGGCTTGTCTTCTTTAGGATCACGGGGTTGCTGGAGCTTATCCCAGCAGCCCACAGGTGCAAAACACCCTGGCCAGATGGCCAGTTTAATTCTGCTTCCTTATAATCGATTTTGAATTGCAGTTCTGCACCCTGTTTTCTTCAAATTCATGAATTTAAAGGCATTCTCAATTGACTTCTGAATGGCGCACAACCCTACCATTGATCTTTGTAGAGATCTTATCACACATTGCTTTAAAGACAGTGTTTTCACAGTTGAATCTGCACCACCGTTAAATGTCCGTTGACCCATATTGCCTCAATACCGGAGTGATGCACATTTAATGACTTCTGAGATGAGGTGTGCTGTTTGCAGACGAACCAAGTTGTCTGGAATCTCTTAAAGACTACCAAGGAGGCCGAGTCAGATCGGGAACGATAGAAGAATTCATCGAGAGAGGTAAAGAGCGCAGGTCAAAGGAAAAGACGTGTCTGAAGGCGTCTACAGCGTGTTTCTAATTGAGCGGCTTGTAGTTAATTGTTTGTACGTAGGAGGGGAGAAATCAATCTGTTTTCTCACTGCTGTGACTCCTGGGCCCCGAGGTGATAGACTAGAGCTGGCAGACTCTAGGACGGAGCGCTGCCAAATACAGCCCCGAAAGCAAAGACTTCCCCTTTCTGCACACACTCGAGGCTGACGCGTATGCTTGCACGCTCTTCACCTACATGCGCGCACACATGCATGCAGAACAGGTTTCACGGGATAGCTTCAATGTCAGGGTGAAGGCGGATCAATCGATCCATCCTCGGTTTGTGGAAAAATAAGGAATACCAGTTCAGAGAGGTGAACGCTAAAGAGAGCGGGAAACAACGAAAGCATCTTGAGACAGGCGAAAAAGAGAGTTTAAAGAGATGCAATAGAAATGTATTCTAGGTTAAACCCCTCCAGCTTTTGACAGAGTCTGGCTGCTGTGTATGAGGCAACGATATTAAATAAAGGAGAATATTGCATTAGTCCCATGCTCTCGGCGCCAGTCGAATCCTCTCCCACACAACCAGCTGCAACTTTCTGCAGTTCCAGATTGCTGAACGCTGCATCAAGCCCGGAGCAAATCCCTTTCAACTTTAAAAGTCGGCGAATCACGTACATTAGCATGGGATGAATGACCGTTGTGTTAATTAGTACATAAACACAACTCATAAAACATTTGCAGTCAAATTCGTCCATTTAACATATTGATTTGCATTTTGTTTACTCACAACTGCATCTTAGCCACGCCGCCCTCGTTTTTAATAGACTTCTCGAATAGACATCCTCAGTTCCCGGGCCTCAACCCTCAGCCAAAAGGAGGCGTGGCCAGGGCACATTTTAGCTTTCAAAGCATGTCGTCTAAATTATTCATCCCACTTTTAACAGAGATCAGAGCGGGCTGGTCTTTTGATCATCGCAGTTGTCCCTTGCTCCGCCCTGATTGGCTTTGCCGCACTCACACCCACATGTGAGCTCCACTCGTGTTTGCCGGCGATATATTCCTTCCAGCTTTGACCGCGCAGCTTTTATTATTTATATAAACGAAGGAGTGAAGAGGTTGAGTGAGGATAGGAGGAGGAAGGATTAGATGAGGCTGTCGGGATGCAGTATGGGTGGGCGTTATATCACAGTATGAATAATTTGATCTCAATGCTTATGTGTGCTGTATATACACTATCATTCAAAAGAAATGAATGCTTTTATTCAGCAAGGACATTACATTGATTAAAAGTGACAGCGAACACTTATTATGTTACAAAGGATTTCTATTTCAAACAAATGCTGTTCTATTGAACATTGTAGTCATCAAAGAATTAGGAAAAAAGACGTATCATAGATATGCTCAAATATGAAGCAGAAAATGTTTTCAACATTGATAATAAGAAATATCAGTTTTTATAATTATTGCATATCAGTAATAATAAAGGTGAAAAAAGCACATACGAAACGGGGACATATGATGTGATGTGTAAAGGAACACAATACAAAAATATATTTCGAAATAGTTGAGAAATGTCAACTAATAAAACTGTTGTCCATGGCATTTCATTAATTAGGCTGATTAATAAATAAATTAAGTGTTTGTTTAATAAAATGTGAAGCATTTACAGTATATTTAAACATATAGTTTGGTACAGACATATTAAGCGTTTCACATTTGCAATGAAAACATATGTTAATTTAGCAAGTTTGTGACAAAACATAACGAAGACTGTTTAGATGAGAGTTAAATAATCACCCACTTTATTGGACACTCACAAGATACAGTACTTAAAAATACTTTAAAGTGCTTCATCTAATTTGTTTTGACTTGTTATATCAAATTAATTACTTGCATGGTTTCAATACAAATTCAGTTGCTTAAAGTCAAAATACTACTGTTCAAAATGTTGAGGTCAGTCTATTTTATGCTCATCAAGGCTGTGTTTGATCAAAAATACAATATTGTAATATTGTGAAATATTATTACAACTTAATTTAATTTTGCAATTACAATTTAGTTTTCTTTTTGAATATATGTAACCCCGGACCACAAAACCAATCATAAGTTGCACGGGTATATTTGTGGCAATAGCCAACAAAACATTAGGATATTAATCAAAGATCATCATCCGTGAAGATATTTTGTACATTTCCTACCTTAAATATATCAAAATTGTATTTTTGTGAGTGAATGCAGCACTATCGCCAACAGAAATGGACAAGTTTAATGGCGAGAATCTTCAAATAGTTGTATCTCGGCCAAATATTATCCTATCCTACAAAACCATACATCAATGGAAAGCCTATTTATTCAGCGTTCCGATGATGTAATCTCAATTTAACACATACAGTACGAATGGTTTTGTGGTCCAAGGTCACATATGTTCAAATGTAATGTATTCATGTGATGTAAAGCTGAATTGTCAGCATCATTACTCCAGTCTTCAGTGTCACATGATCCTTCAGAAATCACATGATGATTTGATGCTCAAGAAACATTTATTATTATTATCAATGTTGAAAACCGCTGTGCTGCTTCATGTTTGAAAACTGTGATGCATTTCCATGGGAAAAAAAATAGAAGTAATGTCATTTCATTGAAAAAGACATTATGAATGATTTTTAATTTAATTTAATGCGCACTTGCTGAATACAAGTATTAATTTCTTTAAAATATTAAAATAAAAAGAAATACTTTTGAATGCAATGCATGTGCAGCATTTACTTCAAATCTGATTGGTCGAGCAGTGTTCCAGGAGTGCTGATAGGACGTGATAAATTACTGTCTTTATGAGTGAGAGTTTATTCATTCACTCCACTGAATTGTTCAAACCTCTGATTCATTCAGGAACAAATCACCAGTTCTGTGAGTCGCTCAGATATGAAACCGTTCATATCAGTTCAGTTGTTGTAGGCAGAGCAAACACAGACAAAGTGACAGGCAACATTGTGTCTAAAATGCAAGTTACTCGATATGACCGTCTTTTTGTGTAAAAGCAATATCACACTAGCTGTACCCGATCGTTCTCGCCCAGTGGATGTATATCCAATATAAATGTTCTAGCCTCTACCTGTTAATTCATTTCTAGTCTCTCAAAGTGCTAATATACCATTATACCAGCAGCCATAGGAAGCATGTACAGGGTGGGCCGCACACAATGCTCTCGGCCCTCAGGAGGAATAAGCACAGATTATTTCTCTATCTGCTTCCATCCTTTTCCTGTTCTTTCAGTTGGTGACAAAGGCGACAGAGCAGTCGCGTCAGACTGCCCGCTCTGAAAGACCACAAGAAAAAGGTCACCTGAAACACGAAGACTGCTGGCCAAAAAAGATCGCGTGGATGAAGCGATGCGCTCATTCCCCCGGGGGGGTGGGAGACGGAGACGGGGGAAGATAGAAAGAAAATGAGAAATAGACAGAGTGAGCGGAGTGTAACTGTGTGTGTGTGTTGTCCTATTGTAAGTAGCCTAACAGACCCTCTGGATTCACTCTATGCTCTAATGACCAGTCACAAGGCAGCGGCCACGCTAAGCCCGAGTCTTCTAGCAGACTGTTCCTAATTAACAGATGCAGCGAGTGGAAAGAAGCACCTGCTAAGGTATGACTGCAGGTTTGAGCCAGGGGCTTTTTCACACGCACACACACACACACACATGCGCGTGCGCGTGGCGGCTACTTTTTAAGGACCCGCATCGTTATGACATCCTCCTCCGGGGAGCAAGTGTTTGTGGGAGAGTGTGTTAGCTCAGAAAGAGTAATGTGTGGTGTGGAAAAATATCCTGTCTGTGCTCTGGGGCGGTATGGTTGTAAAGTAATTGCGTGTGTCTGTGAGTTGTGCGCTGCTGTAGTGTTATGAGGCGGCTAATGTTCATCCTTCAGGTTCGAGCTTAAAGCAATAGTTCGCTTAAAATGAGAAGACTTTCATTATTTAATCATCCTCATGTTAGTCTCAGCCTCAGACGTCACGGCTTCGGACCGCTGGCTGAACGTCTGATGCATATGGCACACCTTACTGGAAACACTTTAGATACTTTAGACACTATGGGCCCTATCTTGGACCCAGCGCAATTGACTTTGTACACCGACGCATGTATCATTCCTATTTTTCACCCGCGCACAGCCGACTTTTCCCTCCACAGACACACGTCGGTAAATTAGGGAATGAACTTGTGCTCCCGGGGGCGGTTCAGCGAAAAGAGGAAGTGTGTTTCGGCGCAAAAGTTCCCTGGTGCTGTTTTGCAGTTTTAGAAAACAATTCCGCCACTGACCAGGACAAACCCAGTCTAAAGACAGTGGCGCGTTGCGCGTTAGTCATATGCTATTTTAAGGGCGCGTGCTTGGCTATTATGTAGCGTGTGAACAACGCGCATACACTTTGATTCTCTAATCTAAACAGATGCAGCAGTTTTCATTTTTGCAAATCATACATTATTACATTATTATAGATCTGCCTTAAAGGTGGACGATGATGAAATTATTTTTTGTATTATTTTCATGTTATCACTGTGAAGTTGCTTTGATACAATCTGTATTGTAAAAAGCGCTATATAAATAAAGATGACTTGACTTGACTTGACAAGGAAAAATATTAACACACGAGGGAAATCAATGTTGTGTCCGTGAAGATGTGAAAAAAAAAAATAGGCATAAATCTAGATTACACATTTACCCAAATTATTATACGCCTGTTTAACCGAAGCTAATTTGGGTGGGTTTCTCCCATCATCCCCAATGTCACTTCTCTGTGTTTTACGGCCCTGACGAGAACGTCGGTCTCCTCGGCTGTGAACCGCGTTCTTTAAAGGTCCGCCTGGAAACAAAGATGCTGTGATGCCAAACTTGAGGTCTTCGCGGTGGACCCGGGAAACGCACGGGTCCCAATCTATTACTTCAGGTCCCGGGTCTGTTTAACATTGTGTGTAATACCCGAGTCGATCAGAGAACACCCGGCCGTGATCATAGTCAGTCAGCGCTGTGTGTGTGTTTTGACTTAATAGGGGCTTTCGCACCAGGTAGTTTTAGGAACTTAGTTCTAGGAACTAGCCACCAGGGTGGTTCCCCGAGAACTAATGGTTCCCTTAGGAAAATTTTCCTGGTTGCATTCACACTGCCAGTAGGAACTCTTTTAAGTTACGTAAGCCGCTCTTGTTGTTGTGACTTTTATTTTGACGGCGCGGCGGACCATTATTTTGACGGCGCTGAGAACGCCACAGCCTGAGCACACAGTGCTCGCATTCTCCATGTTCATTAGTTTACGATCTGTCTAACAGTCCTATCTAATATCTTATTTCTACGTTATAGAGCTGTTACATAAAGTAGACAGTAATTTTCTCCTTAACATAAAGGTTGAGAAGTCCATCTATCTCTGTTTTCCATGTTCGTAGAGTTAGTTTGTGGAGTAAACAAATTGGCTATAATCTGTGTGTTTACACTGCTTTTTTTTTTTTAAATGGCGGCTGCCAGTGTTTCGCGCGTGTTCGGCGAATCAGCGTACACTAACGTCACTGGTAGTTCCTATTGTGCTGGGTTAGACCCTTCTCTGAAGTAGATGCTAATTTAGTCCCCCCATAAGTAATTCCTAGAACTAAAATAGTTCCTAGTCCCAATATCCGGGTACTTCTAGGATCTATGAAAAGGTTCCTCAGGTGTGAAAGCCCCTAATGACTTTACCAATTGACTATTGGCTCTTTTATTTAGAAGGCAGGACTTATTCCACCATTCCACACGTTGCTCTTTCTTTCTCCTATTTTTATAATAATATTATAAATGAACCATCTTGTTATATCTAAAAAAAATTGTCAGACTCGGCTCAGAGAGCACAAAGATTATAGCAAATAAGTAATGCCAATGTCAGCGGCCAGCTTTCACAAAATTTTGCCCTACTGGTCCTCGTTAGTTCTGGATATATGAGTCTCTTTTGGTTCGGATACCAATTTTTGGACCCGTGAAGACCTCTACTCCAAACCTCCTTATTGAAGAAGCAAGCCATTCTGTTTACAACTGTGACCATGAGCGCTTATCAGGATTAACTAAACGCTGGATTTTCTGAAGTATAAAGTTCGCGGCATAGACTCTTTAAAATACGTCCGAGAGTTTTACACACCGGTCCGTTATTTTAGAGACATTGACGTTACATTTCCATGCCCCTAAACATGACATGGAACAAAAGCAGCTGTGATTGGTCGCTTTACATGCCCTTGGCCAATGAAAGCTGCGATGGAATCTGCCGTCGATCTGAAGGTCTGTCTACGAGAGACTATCCTCATGTTGTTCCAAACATGTAAGACTTTGGTTCATCTTCGAAACACAAATGAAGATATTTTCAATGAATCCTGAGAGGTTTCTGTCCCTACATTTAAAGGTAACCAAAACTTACAAGATCGAAATAAGTCAGGAAGGCATGTTAAAATGAATTCATATGAATCGAGTGAGTCTGAAGAGATACAATCGATTTGATGATGACCAGATTTAATTTAGGCTTTAATACAGATATAAACACATAGAGCTCAGCAAATATGACAAATATCATCTGTTCACACGTGCTTTTCACATATTTGATGTGCTCTATGTGTGTGTGTGTTGATCCTTGTTTAGATGTAAACAAAAGCTTAATTTAAAACTATTCATCACATATCTCTTCACAAGACTTATCCAAAGTCTCACGGGTTTGAAACAACATGAAGGTGAGTAAACAATGACAGAATTGTAATTTTTTTGGGGGAACTATCCCTTTAAAACACATAAAGAGATGGATCTCACGCTGTCCTTTTCCGACCGGCTTTGTTTTAATCCATCTTATGTGCCTTGGATCAGAGATATGGATTTGTATCTCTGTAACAATATGGTGCATATTGTCATTGACATAATGATGCTCCGCTCTGTAATATTCTAATCTTTCATCTTCTTTCAGAGGTAAAAATAGCGAGTCAGCGTGTCTGCGAAACTGTCCGCTTGCAGTTGGAAGGGAGATGCTGAATGGAGATTGTGCCTGTTGTGACATCACTGCCCTTCTTCTTCCATGTAAGCTCGACTGATCATTGGCCGATGAGCTCGGGGATGTTTTCTGTGTGAGTGTGTGAGAGGCTGGGTGAGTAACAGGCGTGTGGGAGTTCAAGCCTTGAGATTTGGAGACCCTTCGAGACTTGGCCCATCTCGTCGCTGGGTAACCGTAGACGGCAGAATGGGGTCACCGCCATCAAACTCGATACATCACATTCGCGCACATGCTCGTAGGTTGACGTGTCCGCGTAGGTCTATAATGTTGTGTTCGGTCGTCTTGGCTTTCGCTTTGTGGAGCAAATCAGACGCGGGTCGCAGCCTGGCAGGCCAATTTAGTGGAGAAGTCATGCATCTATTTGTTTTTAAGGGGTCACCAGTTACTGGTGCCTTCGGTGAGATAAGACGTAATCCCAGCAGAAGATGTGATCGTCTGGTGGTTCAACTGAAAACGACTCTCACGTTGGGTTTGAAAGTTTTAAACTGATTGCACTGATGACACAGTTGTCATATTGAAGTGAACTATTCCTTAACCGCTTTGGTTTATGAATATCTAACCAGAGTTACATCATCACTCTCATTCAAGCTGCTATATTCAGATCGAGTTTCGCATTCGGACGAAGAGATGCGTGAAAGGCTGTCATTCATATTCAAGCACGTGATTCATTTTATGTCACAGACATCCAAAGGATCACAGAATTACCATAACATTGAAAAGTTTAAAAGAAGATAATGTTTTTGAAAGAGTCTCTTATGCTCATCAAAGCTGCATTTATTTGATTAAAAGAAATACAGTAATATCTAATAGTGTGAAGTATTTTTATATAACAATTTAAAATAGCTGTTTTCTATTTGAATATATTTTAAAATGTAATTTATTCCTGAATTTTCAGCATCATTACTCCAGTCTTCAGTGTCACATGATCCTTCAGAAATCATTCTCATATGATATTTGTGGAAACCATTTTTGATGAAAAAGTTCAAAAGAACAGCATTAACTTGATATCTTTTGTAACATTTTAATTGTCTTTGATCAATTTTATGTCAATATTAATTTCAAATGAATCATTACTGACCCCAAACCTGTGAATGCTAGTCTGTGTACACAAACTAAAATTAATTATTGTAAATGAATCCAGACATCACATTATAATGCTGTACGCAAAATGGATATTCATTTTGAGGTTGCTCTGACAGACCCATTTAGCACTGTTATTCATTTAAAAGATTATGCATTCTTGTTTGTATTACACACTATAAAAACATTCAAGGTAATTAAAACATGTGACAAGGTTAAAAGAATATAGACTTGAAATCGAAAACACAATGGAATTTAAGTGTAAAATTATCTTTTCCATGTGAAGCCAAATATTCAGGAGGTAAAAAAAAAAAAGAAATAAGGCCAGGACTTGATTTTATCACTTGGGATTATTGGAATGCTACGATATTTTGGTTGACATTGTTTTTCCTTGTTCACACATGATTAAAGGTAGGGTAGGCAATTTTTTTCTTAATCACTTTTTTGTTTTTTTTCTGGTTTAAACTCTCACCACATCCTGATAGCAATCAATAATATAAGTAGTCTAAATATTAAACAAAATGTCCATATATCTTCTGTGGAAGTCTTAGGACCAAAACATTTTCGGACCGAATGCAATGATAGGTCTTTGATCCTACCTGCCCGTCAGTATGTATTTCCATTAGGGGTGTGACGAGCCCCTTATCTCACGAGACAAGACGAGACACGAGATTGGGTTCACAAGAACGAGACGAGACGAGATTTTTGCACAATATTTGATAGAAATCCTCAATGACAAAATTCATGACTGGAAAAAGTCTGCAGGTGGATATTGAAATGTTTTAACTAAATAATGAATGTCATTTCAGTTCTACTTTATGAGTATGAATTATCAAATACATTGAAATTCAACAATATAGAAGCAATGTAAAGGTTTTACCACAAACTCAACTGACTGGCTTCTCTCAAGTATGATTTCACACGGGTCTCTTCAGACCTTACTGTACATTATGAGCTTCCAGAACTTCTGATTGAGGCTGTGTGTGACCTCCAAATTAAACAACTTTCCACAAATTGAAAATAGAAATAAAAACAGTATAAAACAACAGTTTTTCTTAGTCTTATTAGTGCAAACGATAATTAAGTGCAAGTGCAACCATAATCAAAGTAGGCCAACTCTCTCTGTATTCAAAGTGCAAACAGAGACCAGAGCCACAACTACAACGTCCAGAGATAGGTTTGATATTGGGAGACAGGCTATTGTATGCAGTCTAATTTGCACGCATCGTGTTTTACTTTCATTTTCACTCCGTATTGGCGGTGCTGAACGCGCGTCCTACAAGATAAGGGGCCATTCACACATAATGCGTTTTTGCTTTGTAAAAATGCGATACGCTGGCAGTAAAATGGGGGAACTGATTTTAACTTGAGCGCCGCGTTTTTAGAATGCTGTGTCATGCGCGAGACGCTGCAAAAGATGCAATACGCGAGCGCAAGATTACACATCCGTCTAGCGCGTTTACATAGAAAAACAATGGAAAAGTACCGCACTGGAATGGAAAAACACGTTCTGTGTGAACCGCCCTAAGACATCTCAGATCGACTCTCTGTTGCGCAACAAATCCTCCGCCATCGTAACGCGATCAGTGAACTGATTCCTGCTGCACTGTCACAGTCTGTGTGCGACTGCAACTCGTGCTGGATGAGCAGAGTAGACGTTTACAATAGCAAAACGACAGTGGAGGCGGCCGGTGCCGCGTTGTACAACGTAATGTAATGTGAATGTAGCGGTGGCATATTCTATGCTAATCATGGCGATATCGCGAGACAGCTTTTCACTCGACGAGAAATTTCGTCACATTTTAGTCTCGCGAGATCTCATGGCACGAGATCTCGTCACACCCCTAATTTCCATACATCGAAATTAATCTGCAGCAGTCAGGTGCTACAAGTCCGAGCTCTGTAAGTTGTTTGCGTTCATTATTATTGCTTTGTGATGTGTTTGAGACGAGGTAATTTAACGGCGTCTCTCGTGACGTCATGTGTTTTGAAGGAGGCATGGCTTTAGAAACGCTCTGAACGGAGGGTGGGATCTTATGCTTTCAAAGCTAGCTTGCTTGCTCTCCGAAATTGCATAGCCTACCTTTAAGAAAAGTCATGTTCAGTCATTCAGTGAAAGGTTATAAAAAGTCTTCGTCCTTTTGAATATTATGCGCTGATGCATTATGCATAATCAGACGAGGGACATTTGTTAAAAATTTTTAATATGGATCTCTTAGATTGTATGCTTTCTTTGAAGTACCTGCATGTGATTTATGTTTATGTGGCATCAGTAACCTGCCTATCAAAATGCCCATTAGTCTCATATGCATTACATCTTCACTACACACACAAACAAACACACGCGTTCACGGGCAGGTAATTGTACACAAGCGAACGCTGTCTTGATGTGCGCGTAATGAAGATGAATCTGTCAAGGTCTGGCTCGGTCAGGGCACGCGACGTGGCAGTCTGCCAGTCTGAGCCATCCCGTGTCTCGCGTTAAAGTGCAGGTACCACACAAACAGAGACCCCGCGATTCATTTCATTATTATGTCCTCACCATCCATTGTTACTGGCGCATAAGATTAATGTCAGTGTGACTATTGCACAGCTTACTTATACGTGGTGAATTAAGATGCTGCCGCGATGTGCTCTAGCATAGATGTTTACAAACACATCTCTAATTTGAATTAAGTGAGTGTCAGGCAAAGGAAGTGAGACAGAGAGAGAATGACAATGACAAAGCGGGAGAGAGAGACAGTTTACCGACTCAATGAGCAGTAAATTTACTCACAGGCCTCCAGTGGAGAAACCAGCAGGGCCAGTCACTACAATTCATGCGGGCTGAGACAAAAAGTTTATAGGTGGGCCTCTTTTTTCCCATGGACCAATGAGCAGGCTATATGCCATAGAGGACCTTAGCGGGGCCCTCATCACGGGGCCCAGGACAACGGATCCAGGAAAGAAAAAATCACTACAGGCAGGAGAGATGAAATGAAGACTCTTCCTTAAAATTCTTTCTTCTCAGATGTGTTTTTGGAAGAAAAAAAAGTTGCTGAATGTGTCACATTTTCCATTCAATGAAGTATATTTATGTAGTATTATAACATTTATTATTTTGAATCAGCTTTTATTTTTATATTTATATGCTTTTTTCAATTTTATATTTCTATTTAGCTTAATTTTTATTTCAGTTTTAGTCATTTTAGTACATCAACTCAACTTTTATTTAAAGGGTTAGTTCACCCAAAAATGTAAATTCTGTCAGTAATTCCTCACCCTCATGTTGTTCCCCGTAAGACTTTAGTTCATCTTCGGAACACAAACTCTATTTTTGATTAAATCTGAGAGTTGTCTCACTCCTCCATAGGCTTCTATTGTAACTGAAACTTGCCGGCCCAGAAAGTTAGTAAAGAAAGACGATGTTTAAAATAGTTAAGTGACTACAGTGGCTCAACCATAAGTTTATCAAGCAATGAGAAAACTTTGTGCGTAAAAAAAGGACTTAATTAAACTATTCATTTTCGTTTGTGCGGGTCTCTGAGTGAGTTCACGTAGTGTAACAGCGCAGCGCTTCTGGGTTGTACTTCAGAACGTAGGCTCACTATTGGCCAGCATCAGACACATCACACACATGACCAGCGTCGGCCAATACTTTCAAACTTCATTCTGACTCTGTCTGAAATTATTCCTTTTTAATCTGTTATGATTGGCTAACATCATTGCATAGGAAACAATATCAACGCCCACTCGCTATTGCAAGTCATTTGAAAACATTACCTCTATAAAACCGAAATTTGCAGACAATGCATTATAAAATAATTTACTTACGGTTTGTGATGCTGCTGCTTCCAGATCCAATACAGTCGGCTGCTTCATCTCTCAATAAAAGTTTCTTTGCAAACTCTTTATTACACTGTGCCTCGTTTACAAACCAAAATGCTCCGAACAAACATATAATCCTCCGACGCGATCCAGGGCGCCATTCAAATTAACCATCTGCTTGTTCCTGACACTGGGATCCTTCTGAAGACACTAACAAGACACCAGTTTAAACTGGATGAGTTTAAACAGTTTAAACTGGACAAAGCGAACATACTTTAACTCTTCCATTTGTCCTGTTGTCGGCAGACTCAAGTGTGAGGAATAGATCAGAAACTGAACGCACATCTGTATACTGTATCCAGTGTAGACAGCAACGGCGATTATAATGGGTTTTATTTGCTTTTAACGTGACGCTCATATCCAGTTTAGTCAAGTGTCAGCTGTTAAGCGACTGAACGCCAGTCGGCGGGGCCTATGCAGCGATGATGTATAACTAACTGTGTCGATGTCTTGCTCTGGAGGCGGTCATGTGCAAATGTATTTGCTAGTCTGATATCACAAATCCCATAATATCCAAATGTAACGAGGTTAGATAGATGTTGTGGGAAGAAGGAGGCGGGAACCGGCGAGCATTCAACAATTTTAATAATAAATAAATAAACAAATACAAAAACGAAAGTAAATATGGCAGTCCCTCACGGTCGACTGCCGCAGATAATAAAACAAAACATCAAATAAAATAGTCCAGGCCTGGCCTCTCTCGCTCTTCACTGTCGTCGCTCCTCCTTTTATGCTTCCGCTCCTCCGTGAGAGATAGGAGACCGGTGCGTGGCTCATTAGTATTCACGGCACCGGCCTCGCGCCGTCCTCCCACGGCCCTCGACCTCGTCCTGCTCGCCACACCAAGCAAGGTGTTTTTGGAGCTTAATAAAAAAGCTTTGTTTATAATGAGGAGGTCGTTTTAAGCTATGAAACTTGCAGGATGATTGAATGGTACAAAGACCTCTTATACTGTATGTCAAAAGATCAAGGCAAAATTGATTTTTAATGTCATGACCCCTTTAAATTAAACCCATCGGAGATTTCAATCTTTCGCAAAAAAAATGTCCTGAAGGGTACTGTACATACAACATTGACATACAAATTGACATATTGCAATTGATATTATGAAGAAGAAAAAATGCACACATATCCTTAAAATAATCCCATCATTCAGTGGTGCTGAGAATAAAAGGCAAAAAAAATTAAAAAAATAGCATTGCAATGAAAGTCATTGTGTGGAGCACTGAGCTAATAACTGCAATGCAAATAAATTAGTATGTTATAAGAGTCTAAAGAGAAAAGACCTAGAGCTAATAGACAACTCGGGATGTCAGAGCTGCAGAATAGAGACAGATCCGAGCGCAGGGTCAGTGACCACAGGCTAGCCACTGAAAAGGGCAGACACAAACAGACCAGGTTATCGGGATAAAAAAGTTTGTGGTCGCTGTATGACAGGTAAGGTTGAGACGGTGACAGTTGAGAGGTGAACTTTCTTCTGAGCTGTGAAGAATTTCCTGCAAATGGAGACATTTTCTAAAGGCTAACTCTAGGAAGCCCAGATTAACCAGATAACAGATAAGATATTCACAAAGAAACATCACAAGAAAAGGATGTAGCTCAGGGAAAAATTGTTTTAAAAGCTGTTATGTAAGCATGATGGTTACATGCTTTAGCACTCAAGTTATCGAATGCATTCAGAGCAAAATGTTATTATTCAGAAGTTGCTCTTTCATAGCTCAGGAGACTTAATGAGGATCTTAGTAGTTTCTTTCGAATATCAACCCATGTCTTGAACATTTGGGGGACCTGATGTTTGTTTTAGATTTTTTGAGAAAGAGAGGGGGGGGGGGGGGGGTTCATTTTACAAAAATGAATTGTAAACATTCATTTGTTTACAATTCATAAACAAATGAATTGTTTAATTTATTTGTTTTAAATAAATTAAACAATTCACGTATTAAAAGGGATTTAATGGAATACATTGTCTAATTATAGTAGTTGTGCAGTAATCCATTTAAACTCTTTACAAATAATATTTTATTTAAAAAATATTTAAAATAATCTTTCACTGTAAAAACTAAAAGTGGCACGTTGGAATTCACACTCATCTTCAGTGAACATTAAGCCCCGCCTTCTTTGATCTGATTGGCCATCATTTTGACATTGATGAGCCTGTTAGGCCGCTGAGACAAACCAGCCTAAAATTGTACTTTTTATACTGTCTGCCATCCTAACAACAAACAGTGTGGTGTGTAATAGAGAGCAGCATTAAGAAATATGAAATATTGCGGGGGACAATTGTGGTTACGGCCCTGGGTAAGAGGATAATAGCTGTAAAATTCAGTTTGGAAGAGGTAGAGGAATAATGTTTAAATTCTCAGTTATAGGAACTAACCACTAGTGCGGCCCCTCAAGATCTGAAAGTTCTCGCAGGGCCGTTTTCCTTGTTGCATTTGCACCACCACGTAAGCCGTCAATAACATCCTGCCACTCTGGTTGCTGTGATCTTTTATTTTTTGTAGTCCTGCTTCAGTTTATTCATTTTGTTGTGTCACTGCTTCACCGCTAGCTGAGCAGAAATATGCTTAGTACCTTGAAAATCACATTGGATATCCTCCGTGGCTTGAGAAGGTTGAGAAGTGCCTGGACTTTGGTGTCGGCCCATCTATATAAAGCTTCAGTGGAGTAAGTATATGTAAACTGTGTGTTTACACAGCTTTTTAAAAATGGCGGGTGCCGGTGTTTTGTATAGCATGTGTTCGGCCAATCAGCGGACACTTACATCGCTGGTAGTTCCAATTGTGCTGGGTTAAACCCTACTCCGAAGTAGGAGCTAACATAGGAACACGCCACAAAAGGTGTTCCTAGAACTAAAATCGTTCCCAGTTCTTGCGGTGAACTATGGAAACGTTTCTCCGGTGTGAACGCCACTATACAGTGTCTTTTAGGGGTTCCCATCATGAAATAATGTTATATATTTAGTTGTACCTAATTTAAAACTGAGTTAAGGACCCTTTGGGTTCTATATAGATACTTTACTCAACAGAAGAAAACAAATCTTGAATCGCTCTCAATGTTACCTCATTGCTGTCTTGGAGACGAAATAGAGATTTTAAAGAGATCTCAACTGTGATATGTCTTTGTGTGCTCTCACTGCTGTCTAGAAGAAGTAATTGAGATATTAAAGAGATCTCATTTATTTTTTTTCCTCCTTTTTCTATTGTACGTTAATGATCGCTCATCTCCATTTGCTCGCCATGCTGTCTAGGAGAAACAGTTGCTTTGTTAAAGACACATCCATCATGATTTTTCTTTCCTGTGTTGCTATGATTGCTCATTACCATTTTGCTCTCCATTTCTAAACTCGTTCTAGGAGAAAACACTGAGACATTTATTCTTTTCGGGTGTAATTGCTCTTTTTGTTCCTCATAGAGTTACCTTTGTTCTGTCATATTGTTTCACACACGTATTAGTTAATAACTGATGCCATCACGCTGCATGTTCATAACCGTCAGAGTAGTAATTAGTTTTTTTTTTTTTTTTATCTCATTTTAATGTGCTCATAACCTTTTCCAAGAGTGTGTTCTCCGATTAAAGAGGCATGTGATGTGGTAATATCGTGCTATGCATAATATGCAGTTATGTTCTAATAATGTGGAATCTAAGATGAATTTCGAAAGGGAGGGAGGTGACGAACGCAAACAGAGCCACGTGTTAGCGAGACGAGACAGCGGGGTGAGGTAAGGTGACTAGCGCTCTTGCTCTTCGGGCCGGCAGTGACGGCTGGTGTCGTGGCCTGTTGCATCACTGAAATAAGCAGTGACAAGCTTGCTTCCCTCATACGATAAATTATTACACATCCCTCCATAAATTGGGCTCTCTTCAAATCACATGCAATTTCCTGCTAGCATGTAGACTCCCCGTGTGACTTCGTATATGCTTGAGCCTGGTGAGAAAATTGAGATGCAGTAGTGAGTGAAGGACGCTATGGGAACATTCTCATTGGAAAGACTTTATAATTAACGCAGTGATGCTGAATGTCAGACCTGCTCCCTCAACGCGAGCACAGGTGAACGAGTGTGTTTATGACTTATGTGAGCGAGAGAGAGCCAGTGGTGACCACAGAGGATATAGGAGACCGCGACTGACCTTCATAAACAAGTGAAAACATGTTCAAGTCCAGATTTTCGCCGTTCAATGAGAACTGTGCAGGAAAATGTTTAATTATCATAAAAAATGTCAAATTAACTCTTTCCCTGCCAGTGTGTATGTGTGTTTTAAAGTTACCAGAGGTAGCATTTTTGATAATTTTCACAAAACTTGTATCGCCCCCATTATTTTGTTGTATGAATATTTGACCATGCAATACACCTTAATTGGGTACAGTCCTCTTCCAGGGTCAACATTTAATTCGATAACATTAGGCAGTTTTAAATGTATGCTGTTTAATGTTGATGATAGTGTTATTGCACATGTGCATGAGCAATGTTTGGATCACTGTTTCTGCTTCTTCTTCCTATGTGTTTTGAGATTCTGTTCTCTTTCTGAAAATGTGTAATAGCGCCCTCTACTATATAATAGTGAAAACATGGATAGCTGGAAAATTCTTTCAGTGGCGGGGAAAGAGTTAACTGAGTAATGTAGTTACATTACAGAAAGTAAGCGTTTTTTTATTTTTTAAATACACTAATATTGGTTTAAATATAAAATACAGTATTCACATTTAAATTAAAAATTGTAATTATTTCCCTACCGCATAAATTATGTACAATTTAAATATGTATACGGTCTAAGAATAATGCATACAAATAGGTCCCAATCTACAATGTTAATATGAAGGAATGTTCTCTATTGATATTTCACAGGCGGTTTACCTGTATTTTGATTTATGCATTGCATTGTACTGTGTTTTAACGTAAAAAGAAATGTCTGTAAATTGAACGGATTAAATGACCAGTTCATTTTTTCTACAGATTTATTATTATTATTATGATATACAGTTCATATCAGTGTATTGTTCACATTACATTAATGAAAATGAGATTTTGCAGTGACAGTTGCCTTGAGGAAATATGCTTATTTGTCATGAAAATGACTTCCCTGTAATTTCTACCTCTTGAATTCGGGGCAATATATTTTGAACATATTCGTGACAGATTTTGTGAAATTCACCCAATACATTTTTTACTGATCTCTTTTCTACAGGATGTCCGTTACAAAAAATTATCTGGATGGTACCATGGGACAATTATGATCGCTTTTACCATGATAACATACTGGTATATCCATGGTACTGCAGTGTACCTGAAATAACACAGAGGCATTAACCTGGTTTTGTGAGATTCACTCATTCGTCTTGATTCTCCTCAGACTCTCATTTGCTTTCTCTTTAAGCACTCTGGGGTAGTGCACATATTAGATTAGATTAGTTTAGATTAGGTGCATATATTCACTATTAACTACTAGTTGCTTTTTCCTAGCATATCAACCTTTTTTTATCAATTTCTATTCTGAATGACCATATTCTCGATCCCATAACAATAGATCCCCATACCTAAACATAACCACCACAACAACTACTACCTTACTTACAAGTATCAATAAGAAGCTTTTTATGAGTTTTTTTTTTGAGGAAAAACACATAGTTAATAGTGAATATGTACCATAATCTAAAGTGCGACTGCACTCTGTTCTTTTTTTTTTTTTTTTTATCCTTGTTCCTTCTCCCTGCTCTTTCTAATGTCTTTCTTCTGCTTCTTTCTCTTGTGCGCGGTTTGAGATGAGCTCGTGTTCGCTCTCGGCTGCACCTCTCTCTCAGAGCCAGTAATCAAACGCATTCTGCCTGATACATGCCCCATTACAGCCACTCTCATGTTCCATTTGCCCACCGTTCGCACAATAGTGTCATTATGATGGCAAAAAACTAGCGGCGCTACTGTAGCCGCACACAGTGCTTAACACAGTCAGCACACCGAAATGAAGGATGCGGTAGAATTATGGGCACTGAGAATAAAGCAGTGCTCATCTTAGCTGGCCAGCGTACGCTTGTGTCAGTACGAGCTGCACGGTTAGCGTGGTTAGCATAGCGAGTGAGGCATTGGAAAATGTTTGTTAGGCACAAATGATTTGTAATTGTGTTTGTGTGAAGATTCAGATTTGTTAACTTAGCTGTGTGGAAGAATGCATGATGTGCGGTTTGCTCGAGCTGGATGTGTGATGTTGTGTTGGTGTTGTGGATTCAAGTTTTTCTGTCGTCTGAGATGATACGAGTATCAAAGAAAAAGAAAGGGCTGAATGTAAAATGAAGCATGCTGGAAATAACTATTGTTGTTTCCAGACTGAGTGCAGATTTCTTCCCTGTGTTGATGTATTTCCTAGAGAAACAGCATTGAAGGCCTCTGCTATTGCTACTTGCTAATGCTAGAGGGTTGCCACCCGTCCCTTAAAATACGGAATCATCCCGTATTTACAAGTAAGATGATGCGTCCCTTATCAAATCAATAAGGGACGCGATTTGTCCCGTATTTTACATTAGGCCGACATATAGTTGAATAAAACCATAAGGATTTTGCAGTATGGATAATACTAATAGCAAATATAAAGAAATCAATTTGTAGTAGAGAAGCTCATTGCGTGATTGCATTTTAGCGTCTTTGTTTCTATAGCGACTGAGTCTCGTGAACATGCGCTGTAAACCTGCACGTTTTAACCCCTTGCTTGTGCGCTGTTCGGGTCTTTGACCCCAAATGACGTTTGCTGAAATAAATACAAAATTATCTTTGTCCAAATGGCGTGAGACTTTGCACGGTTGACAACACTTTCTAGATCTACAAAAAAAAAAAAAAAAATATCTGAATAATATCTGTTTTTTCTGTGGGGGGAAAAGTCACACTTGTGTTGTTTCAACAACATGTCATTTTAAAACAACATAAGTTTTTTTTTAGGATTTATAGTTTTAGGAGGATTTTTTATTATTATATTTTTTTTCATTTAGGCTTTATTAATAAATAAATATTTTTTATACAAAAACTGGAGTTTTTTTTTTTTAAGTAAAATTCACTTTATAAAATACCCACATTTCTAACGTTCATGGATATGGATAATTTGACATGGTTTAGTGTAAGATTTTTGCCCATCTTTTGGAAAATGCCGTTTTAAAAGTAAAGAAAGGATCACTTTAGTAGATGGCTGCAGAGCTACACCATTTGCTATTTGACTAAAATACATATTTTCACAAGTTTTTAGTTGGATTCATATCTACATATTATGAAATTACAAACTTTAGCATTTTTTGTACTGACAAAAATCTGTTACATTATGATTAGAATCAAATTACATCAAGTTTAAAAGATTGACAAAATTCATCCTCAAAATCAGAAACAACGCAAAACACACATAAACAGTGACAAAGTGGCAAACTTTAAATTTGTAAATTTATATTAAAAAACAGATGTTTGAAATTGAACGAAATTGAAAAAAATTGAAGGGGGGGGGGGGGGGGGGTGTGAATGGGTGTCCCTTATTTTGCCACAGTGAAGGTGGCAACCCTAGAGGCGGTTGGTAGTAGTTGGAGTAGATATGCTCATTCTAGAGAGTATTTTATTGGCCAAACATCGGGATAATCCTGTCATTGCAATGTGAGTCATCAGTATTTGTTTGTACATTGTCCTTGAAGAGTTTAAATTTCGAATGTATTTGCTAAGCTAGTTTGTTTTTTTAGAACTACATGAACTCAACGCTTACTAAAATGAACTAAAAGTCGCAAAATAAAAATATTTTTGAGATGTTAAAGATGCTAAATTTTAAGTTTTTAAACTTAACTTTAAAGCTACTGTAGCTCTTACCTCTAACTGTTAGCAACTATTAATCTTAAATGCACATGACAGGGCAGTAAGAGCCGTCTAATAATAAACCTTCTGGCTGGTTTATTTCGCTGACAGATCTGCATGTGGGACGCATTGAAACATGTTCTCCAAAACAGTGTGTTTTTGTGAAAAAGTTTGTAACACTGTAACTTCACACAACCCATTGTGTGTCCTCTGTGCATGAAAGATTTTTAAAGCAGTCATATCATAAGACATACGTTTTTTCAACACTTTCCTTGATCTTGTAAAAGATTGTTGTAACTTTCAAAACTCAAAACTGTCTCCCTAGTCTATTGGTTTCATTTATTAACGCCAAACTGCAGAAGTGGCTCGTTCTGAAATCAGTGGATTTCTGATGTAAGAAACTAAAAACTGAATCGCCCACATTTACTTGTCAGCGGCTCTTATTCTGTTTCAAAACTTGAGCTGACAGTCTAAGTGGAAAATGCTCACAAAAATTCAATTATGACTGCTTTTGGCTCAAAGACACTAATAATAAATGCAAGAGAAAATAATAAATAATAAAAATGTATAATGTTTTTACATTTTCAATTTAGATTTAAGATATACATTTTAGACCTTAATCATTTACGATGTTGATTCAGAGTCTGTGTTTCTAATTTAAACAGATTATAATTATTTCATGTTGAATATCCAACGAAAAGTGTTATTTGGGAACTGCATTTCAAATAACATTTTCCTTGTTTAATTAAATCTGGCAAAACGGAGCAGTTCTTTTTCGGCACATTGTTTTGCACATTAAGTACCTCATAAGGGAAAAGGAAATAGACTTTAGCTATGGTAAATAATGTAAATGTTGGATTTTTTTTATTAATTTGTGGATTGGCTTCAGGCAAACTAGTGTTTCTTTTAATTCTGACAATGTAGTCTTCAAGAAATAACAGTGTTTTTGTGTAACTCTTTATAAATTATGTACATTTTCCATTTTTCTTGAAAAATATAAACATGGATTGTAGCATACATAGACTATCAGGCTAAATGCAAACAGTAACATTTTAGATGATGTTCCACTTTCTGAACAGGACATATTTATTGTCTTATGTTGTGGAAATTAAAGTTTACTCAGTTCTTCTAGTGAATGGGAATCCGGTGACTTACATTAAGCTGTTGGTTGCATCTCTTATTATTCATATAATTCATGACAGCAAATTTCGGAAAAGTCCTGTTAAGAATAATGAGGCTGGTAAGAACAAGTTGAATAACAATCACATAACATTACGACATTTACTGCATGTCATCATAATTATAAATTATATAAAAACAAATTAGAAAGGAGTCTACAGTGCTGCTTAATTTTATGTCATAACAAAATCATCATCAATGTATTGTGAATGTTCAATATTTCCACATGATATGTGATCTCAAATGTTACTTGATGAAAATATTTTTTACATGAATTGCAATTTTTCTTCTTCTTGGCAATCGCAAGATTTTCCTATACACAGGTTGTTCCAATTATAGTATAGCCTTTCTTTATGTAAGTAATGTTGTCAATTAATTGTTTGCATTGTTTATGCATTCTCAATAGATGTTTTAAATATTTACAAAGTAAGTTGGCTTTAGAAATGTAAGATAATATTCAAAATTAAGGGTTCGAAGCAGGCTATAAATAATTTTTGGGAAAATAAATCATGTTTCCTTTGCTGTTTCTTAGCTTTCTCTGTATTCGCTGCATGTTTGATTCAATCTGAAGTTTTTGTAATAAGGCTCACAAATCATATATCAAGGCTTAGATTTATTGGCTAATATATCAGTTATCAACTTCCAAAGAGTCGTGTTATTGTTCTGATCTGTTTTGCCATCGGTTGCATGAGTAACCATATGCCTCATAACTAAATAAACAGGCGGTGTGCAACAGTTAAGAGATGCGATTGACTCGCACATCAAAACGCACAATAACAACATGTAATATTAATCTCTCTCGCTCTCTTTCAGCTCGCGTACCAATGATTATCCCACCGTCCACCATTATCCTCCATTGGCACGTGCACCAAAGGTTGCCGACCCCTGCGTTAAACCTTTGCCGTTCCCCAGGGAAGGGTCTGAGGCTTTTAGAAGTGCAATTTATTGTGGATTATGCCGAGGAATTATTGAGCCCCACTCCATGAAGGCAAGCTTAGTGACAAATGAGACACTGTCGGCTGGAGTGCCAATGTAAATTGCACCTCCAAAACAGAGCATGGGACCGCGATGCTCGCTTATGGGAGAATTAGAGTAATACGTCTCCAGAAGCTTTGTGTCAGGCTCAGTGTAACAAACAGGGGAGTGTTATTACTATTAAGGGAGCATGTGAGCCTGCCGTGTTAGGACACATTCATAGGGCGGCGTCTGTAAGATGCACCACGCTTTATTACTCTTGATGTAAATGGCAGTACGACGAACCACGGTGTCAGAGTAGATTTATAGATCAATTATGGAGATCAGGAGCTAATTCGGGGCTACGCACCAGTCCACCATACCAGTCTGCTGAGCTTTAACTGAATCACCTTGCGCATTAGACAGGATGAATACATTGGACACAGATAAAGCCCTCTGTCAAATTCGGTGGAAAGATTGAGGCTAACACACCCTCATTATTCAGTAATCCGATTCATAGGCGTCTGCTAATGAGGGATTTCTGACATGCATAACGACATCAACCTGAGCGGCCCAAATTGTCCTTTTACCAAATTTGCATCTCATTAAATTGAATTTACCGGTGACTGTCATAATTTGGTCTGGTAAAACAGGAGTTTGATGGTAAAGGGCATAGAACGATATGGAGACTTGCGGTGACGGCGGTGTGCTGGAGACAATGGTATTTCACGGCATGTCTCCGGATTGTAAAAAGGAAGAATCTGCCGATTATCTCCATTTTAAGGGGTGATTACTTTAAAGGGGTCAAGAGGCTGATAAATGAATTACGTCTCTGGAAGCTCGGTTCCCAGCCATGCGCTATAACGGCTCGGACGGCTAATTGTAGGAATTTAATCTAGCGTTCCTGACCGGTCCGAGTGAACGATCCGGCTCTCTCTGCTTTCTAAGAGATGAAGCTGCTGTCATTAGCCTTGCATTGTGCTTGCCTGAAAGCCGAATAACCACAAAATGCCAGACCGCCATTTACGAGATAAGCAGTAGCTAAGTTTACGTGGCATTAATGTAGCCGCTGATAACCGCAAACAAGGAACCACAACGTTACTCAAAAGCAAACAATAAAGAAAAACAGATGAAGGAAATTCACTTAATTGCTAAAGCTGATAGTGATGTTTATTCACGCACACTGTTTACGTTAGCACTGCGCTACATGAGTTATGCTAATGGGGTAACAGTGCTTTTTGTGTGTGTGTGTGGTTACTGAGGATGAATGTTTACGCTGAAAATAATATCAATGACCTAATTTACATGTGCCTGTCACAGGTTTTTGCGCTGAAATATCCAGCTTTTTGTTAACGTAAGAGCTTGTTTTATGTGTGACTTCCACTTCCAATTTTTTTAGCTGTACAAAAACAGTCCGTTATGCTATTATGATGTTGCAAAGCGGTATTTGTTATCATGTTATTTAAATAGTTACAATACTTTGTTATTCTCCTAGTTGCTTACCTATAGCTGCTAATGAAGAGTCGCACATTCACAGGATCTGCATGGGAAAAAAAGATGGATAGTATAGATGTATAGTTTCAATGATGCAAGTGCTTAGCAAATTTGTCTCATATTTTCCTTCAGACTAATGTAAAAACATCATTAAGCCATACAATTCCCTTAATTGTTAATATTCCATGTTGTATTTCACCATATGGTTTAAAAATGCGATACAAATAGGCACTGTTTTTGCACTGATCTTATCCGCCATCATTTCCTGCTTTATTTTTGTCAGACACGAGCTTGCTGTGTAGTGGGCAATTGCTTCTTGCCACAAAATAAATGAACATACATTATCGAACGAAGCAGTGAGTGGTTCTGAGCAACCTGCGGCATGTGTAAAATAGATGGCACGTCGTGCTAGATGAGTGAGTCTGCTAAGCAAATAGATAATAATGATCGTGGTGATTATAGTAATGATCTAATGTAACTGGATAATTAGGTTATTATTTGCCTTGGATCAAGGCTGTCTCCAGATAAATAGATGTTCAAATGCACATCATTCATACATCTTCCTCTCTTAGTCTCTTTGTTCCTTTATCCATATTACAGTGAAGAGGTCGTTCTTTTGTGGCTCGGGAATCTTGAAGAACATAAAGAGTTATGAACTCTCTTTTACACATCTTAATCATTATTTTAAAAAAGGTTTTTAATGTGTCCGCTATTATGATTCTTAATACATTAAGTCATTGTGTGTGTGAGTTGCATTTTGAATGTTTTTTTTTTTGCAATAAATTTAAACAAAATTAGGACAAGAGAATGAAATTTTTAGTGAGTTTTATTGTAAATAGTTGTTAAGATCACTAGAAGAAACGTTTTGAGTCTTCAGAGAAGGTGAATCAGGGAAGCCGGAATTGTAAAATGATCTATTTTCTAAATGTATGTTATTGATATATTCTGAACAAGTCATCATGCACATTCCATTTAAAGGCCCCCTATGGTGCAAATCAAGTTTTTAATGTTGTTTATATGTTATATGTTGTTTATATGTCCGAAGACAGTCTCGAAAACGCAGTTTGAAATCGCTGGTGTTTCTGACGTCACAAACTATTTTGTAACCAATCAGGTTAACGTGTGATCGTCAACGAGTGGATCTCTGAGGTGGTGTGAGTGAGTGGAGGCGGGGCTAATTTGCATATTCATATAACCGCATACTAAATGAGGCAAGGGCGTAGAGTTACGTTCAAGCTATTTTAAGACACGAAAAAAGATTCAAGGAAAACACTTTCAAATATGTCATTTTGGTGATCAAAGGTGAGGTTTATAAAATAAAATAAAAAAGAATTCGTCCATTGAAACTTCTCTCTAGTTACATCTACCGGACTTCTCCAATCATTCGTTCTGTTTAAACCCCGCCCCTTTCTTTCAATCAACTCACAATCAAATCTGCCTCCGTCCAATCAACAACCGGATTGAAACAAGTCCCCGCCCTACATTTTTGCAATAATTAGTGTTGCTTGGATGAATGTCAATACGCAAGAAAAGATGTCGCTACTTCCGTTTTATCGCAACTTTAAGAAGAAACCTTAATTTGTTCTCCTTTTAACGTCTAGGAGAAACCATTGAGACTTTAAAGAGATTACATAAGTCATTTTTCTTTCCTATGGGATCCTCTGGATTTGAGCAAGAGCCTATCCTCCTATCTCTCTGTACTGGGAGAAATATCGCCATCCTCTTCACTGGAACAGCAACACTGATGATAATGGTGGATCAGATCAGAGCAAAAGGTCAGTCACTGCCCTAAGGCAAGCTCATAGTGAATACCCACGCTGCACTGCTCCCCTCTCAACCAGCACAGCCTCCCAAGACCGCCTGCTGTACCTCTTTCTTTTGCTCTGTACCTCTCTCTTTCTCTCTCTCTCACATCCGTCCTTTATCAGCTGGGACCGCGGGAGAGCCATTGTACCGAGTGCAGACAGAGGCGAGATCAAAAGAGAGAGGTTGAAAGACAAATTTTTTCTTATTAACAGCTACAAAAGCGAGGGGAAAAAATAGAGACGGCGGAGCCTCCCAGGAGGGGAGCATTTTTTGACCATTAGTAACATGCAGACAACAGGAAGAAGGGCTTTGTGCATACTTCCATGTTTGTTTTCCCTTTTTTACCTCCCGGACTTTGATGCTTTGACCTGCCAGCACGTGAGCGGGCTGTTTTTTTTGTTATGGACGATTTTATTGGTCACTCTCTCTTCTCTCGTGCCAGTGGCTGTGGGTTTTTGCTGTGCCACAGGAGAGGAGGGTAAATATCAGAGAAGGTCATGGGGAGGAGAGAGGGAGGATGGAGTGATGGCTGGAATAAACGAAGGAGAGAGTAGGAAGAGAGAACGGAATGGATGGGAGCTGGGAGGGATCAAAGGATGCGCGAAGGGCTGCCAAACTTGACTTCCGACGGGGACTGCAAGAACGTGAAATCAAAATGGATGATCTTTAAAGAACCCCTGAAGTCATTTTGATGATTTGTCTTGTACTCGGGGGCATTTGTAAAAAATAAAATAACAATTGTCCAATTAAAAGCTCTAGAATGAAAAATCCCCGCACCCTAACACCACCTGCTTGAATAGCTTTAGCAATCAGCAAATCATGGTTTACATAGATCTACGTTGCTGTTCAAAAGGTTGGGATCAGTACGTTTTTTTTTTTTTTAATTGATGAAACATCAATTAAAAACACTTACAATTTTACAAAATATGTTTTAAATAAATGCTGTTCTTTTGAACTATATATTCATCAAAGAATCATGAATTAAAACATTAAGGAGCACAACTGTTTTCAACATTGATAATAATCCAAAATGTTTCTTGAGTATCAAATCATCATATTAGAATGATTTCTGAAGGATCATGTGACACTGAAGACTGGAGTAATGATGCTGAAAATGCAGCTTTGATCCCAGGAATAAATTACATTTGAACATTAATACAGAAAACTGTTATTTTAAAGGTGACATATTATGCCCCTATTCACAAGATGCAATATGAATATATGGTGTCCCCAGAATGTGTCTGTGAAATTTCAGTTCGAAATACCTCCCAGATCATTTATTATAGCTTGTCAAATTTGCCTCTTTTGTGTGTGTCCCTTTAAATGCAAATGAGCTGCTGCTCCCCGCCCCCGTTCAGGAGATGCCCGATCCTTTTACATGATACAATAACAAAACATGTGAATAATCTCTCTCATTCAAAATCTCAGAAATAACCAGTAGCGGAGTGCAGCCTTACAGAGAGACTTGCTACTAGGAAGAGGTTGCTACTTTTAGACGCACATGTACATTTCTGAATGGTTAGTGGATATATTTATGTAGTTGTTGTGGAGTTATATTGATTAATCTGTTTCTGGGGGATTTCTGTTGGAAATAAAATTCATCCACTGCTCTCTTGACTCCTCTGAGGCTGGGTTGGTAGATGCACGGTTATAGCACTTAAACACAGGAACAAGATTTTTATGATATGTCTCCTTTAAATTGTAATTATATTTCACAATATTACAGTTTTTACTCTATTTTTTAATCAAATAAATGTAGCCTTGGTGAGCAGAAGAGACTTCTCAAAGTCATTCGAAAATCAAATATCCCTTATGCATGATTCATCAGAACAAACTTTTGTCTGCCTCTACATTTCTTTTCTTTTCTGATGTAACCAAGGCCGTGCAGGAAAGTAATTAACAAAAATGTATTATGTATCCATTTTCAATTATCCAAAATCAAGTGCTGCGTTACATTATTTCCCACTGAATATTCTGTTTTACTTGGAAGTTTGTCCAATTATGAAAGTTAAATAGGTTGCAAGCTTGACTCGACCTCGGTTTGCCATAAACAGTGATTGTGTCTGAACAGTCTGTTACATTAGTGTCTTTGTGTAGTGGTTTGGCCTACAAAATTGGCCAAACACTTTCCCACATGAGGAGGAAAGCTCAGAAAGTTTTCTGTGAGAGTTACATTTAAAGGTTTATGTAGGGTTATGGAGATTCTAAATATCATTAGCTAAGTATTAAAATCATTTGGTGTGTGTGTGCGTGCGCGTGCGTGTGTGTGTGTGTGGAGACATCCCTGTTTTTATTTTATTCTTCAATTTTTTCATTATTGGCAATCTTTTTTTCACGTCTATTACCAGGGAAGATCAATGAAAAGAGTGGGCAGAGGGTTATGAGGATCAAAGCAAATCCCCTTGAAGAGACACACAGGCACACACACACAGGTTCTCCTCCCAATAAACACGCAGTACGGTCTGTCTGTTCTTTCTGAACGCACAGCAGGGGCAGCATTAGCTCTAATAATTCAATGCATTTCTGTCGTTTTTTTCCTTTCAGCCCTGAAGGAAGAGCAGCCTCCAAGAACAAATGAAAGAAACTTCCAGACTGTGATTTATTTCATTAGGCAAATGAGATGTGTGAGCCCTCTGGCAGTACTGACTCGAAAACTGCCACTCTTGGTGTTTGCATGGTGCATGTCCTGCGGAGGGCCGTACGTTCACATCCATGCATATGTAGCACGTCACGTCCAATCAAGCTCTGGAATGACTGGAACTGAAGTGTTTGCCAGGGAACAGCTGTTGCCGTGTTAGTGCAGAACAAAATGGCCGCCATTCAGCTCTAGCCGTCTAACTGTACCTGACCGATGTCAAGTGTGCGCCGAGAGCTCCTCTCAATTATTTTGACTAAGTGTGATGTGAAATAGGCTGTGTGGAGCCAGAAAACACGGATCAGGTCGGAGCAACAGTGGGCATCTGGCTTCAACAGAATAACTATATTTACAGTTTAATTGAATGAGAAAACTGGCTTTTGACACATTTTTGAATGTAGCAACATGTAAAATTGATCTTTCCTACACTGTAAAATAAAATGTTGGTTTAACTTAAAAAAGCAAGTTACCTTGAAGAAGAATGGTTTCATAAACAGAAACTCAAAATAGTATGTTATAGTAGTTGGAAGAGTTCGTTTTCATGTAATCGCATAGAGTATGTTTTGGGCCTCAGTCCAAACAATTCATTCGAATTCACATCATATGTTTCGCTTTTGTTTATTTGTTTACTACTGAATTATTGGGGAACAACAACACCAGGGAAGAGATGTTGACAGCATTACAATAGTCAGCCTAAAAGAGTAAATTGACCGTAGGCGGGGGCAGATTACACTAATAGCTGGTAATGGATTGCATTTGGAAAATCTTAAAAAATCAGGATTGCTTATCTTTTGCATGTTTCTGGCTTCAGTTTGAAAAAAAATAATTTGAGTTCATAAAGCAGCATATGTTTTGGTTTGTTTGTTACTACTAAATTATTGGCAAACAGCAACACATGATAGTTGTGTTGGACAAGGAACAAGCTGTTGCCATGTTAGTTCAAGAACAAAATGGCCGCCATTCCACTAGTCATCTAACTCCACCTGACTGCCGCCAAGTTTGCACCTAGAGCTCCTCTCAGTTATTTTGACTAAGAGTGTGATATAAAAACAGAAAACATGTAGGCCTATGTGTGTCGGAGCAATAGTGGGCATCTCGTCTTGACAGAATGGACAGAATTACAGAAAAACCTACCGTTTTACCCAGATTCTTTTCAAACGACTGCTCCACCATTACAAACGTCGACCTAAAAGAGTCAATTGATATAGACGCGGACGGGTAATCTAACACCTGTTAATGAACTGCATTTGGACACATTTGAGAATGTAACAACACGTGAAATCGAGCTAGTATTGTATTGTTTGCATTTTTCTAGCCTCAGTCTGGACAATTCTTACGAATTCATATTCAAACAACATGCTTTGTTTTTGCTTACCTGGTTACTTATGAATTATTGGCAAAACAACGACACAAGGAAAGACATTTTGACATCTTAGCACAGAACAAAATGGCCGCCCTTCAGCTCTAGCACGTCTAACTCCACCTGACCGCCGCCGAGTGTGCTCCACTCAATTATGTTGAATAAGTGCGACATGAAATGGGCCGTGCAGAGCCAGAAAACGTGGATCCGGTCGGAGCAACAGTAGGCATCTCGCTTTGACAGAATGAACAGAATTACAGGCCACTACTGTTTTTTTCTTTCTTTTTATTGAGCCACAGAGGGGAAAGGCCGACAGTAAGAATTTAGGTCCTGCTATTAGTATTGATCTCTCTTTCTCATTTGTCTCTCTGGTTCTCTTCTCACCAGGTTCTCCATCAGCGAGAGGGCGTGAGGGAAGGAGTGCCCCACATTCAAGCGCCCGCTGACCGCACTCCCCCCACCACCCTTCGCTCCGTCCACAGCATGGCTCTCTCTCTCTGGATCCTCTTCACGTGCACCATCGCCCTGAGCAACATCAGCCCCTCTGCACAGGGTTGGTACTCTACTTACTTCTCTTCAGATCATTGCACAACGAGCCGCTGAATTTGTTGTTGTTTTCGGTGGAATTTTTAATGTAGTTTCAGACATGGTGCATTTACATAAAACCAGACAAGTACACAAGTATAATGCATACATTTTCTGTTACAATTGAGGTAAACTCTGTTCTCAAGGGGGAGGTCGAGAAGCCTATTATTGTCTATGCCATTAAGACAGATATGTTACTATTGAGGTAAAGATTCTTTAAAAAAATCGGCTGCGTTTAACTCGCAAACTTCCCTAAGCACTTCCCCTCAGAGGAATGCCTGCCTCCATTTTGAAGTGCATTTCATGAACCGATATTGAATCTTAAATTCCAAAAATAAACCTTTTAGTCTTTGCTATTTTCTGCTGATGCAAAACAAGCACTTCACTTAACATTATTTGTAGCATACCTTTTAATAACCCCAATAAGCCTTGTGCTTTGTTACATTTAATAAGTCTGAGCTCTCAAATTCTGCCGCTCAGTTTTGATTATTACACGTGAAACTCGAAAAAATTTAATATTGTGCAAAAGTTCATTTATTTCAGTAATTCAACTTAATTTATTAACAAAGTAATTTATAACAAATAAAGGCTTGAAATATCTCACTTTGCATGTAATGAGTCTATATAATATATTAGTATCACCTTTTAAGTTGAATTACTGAAATAAATGAACTTTTGAGTGATATTCTAATTTTTCGAGTTTCACCTGTATCTAAAAAAAAAAAGCAATTGAATTTGGACTTCGTTTAATAAATTTAAACTTTAATGTAATGCTGAATTAACTAGCTTACGGGTATGTTTACAGCATTGAGAGATTGTGAAAAAATGACATGCACTGTATATATATCCAGATGAATTCAGTCAATACTCATCTTGAGGATTTTTCTTTAGTGCGGACCTCCACTTTCGCACTAATAAAAAACACACAAAAAAAACTCCTATCTTTTACCAATTTTCTTTTACCAATTAACCATTTATTACACAGTACATTTATTGACTACAGATGGATACCTTTAAGTTAGAAGTGCCATTTGAAGTTATTCTGGCATATACTGGTCTCATCTGCCTCTATAAATGGGCCAGTGTGTATGCGTGTGAGTTAACCGTATGTGTGGTGGATGGAGGGACCCATGTGGCAGTAAAGCTGGTGTGGACGCGATGGGCCTGAGGTCTGTGGACGGGGGATGTAGCAGGGGTCTGTCCAGCTAGTGCCCTTCCACTCCGACACCACCGCACCATCTGCCGCTCTGCGGGGCCCGTGCCAGGCCTAGAGAGCAGGGAAGCGTGCAGCGTTTGCTTGTCCAGGTGTATTTAGTGGCCGCTGTATTTCCTGTGTTTAATTTGCCTGGTTCTGCTGCTGTGAATTGATGTGATGTACTCAGTGTTCCATTGGACACGTTTTGGCCCCGAGCACGGATCCGCTTCATCAATGTGTTGTACGTGTGTGTGTGTGTGTGTGTGTGTGTGTGTGTGTGCATGAGTGCCTCCAGCTGTCTCTGTGACCTGGCTCTGGATTAATAATGCATTAATAATCAATTGAGTGTTATCAAGGTTGTGCTGCTAGCGCAGGCAATTTGGAGAAATAAGGAAGCCTTCGTTCCTCTATGGGCTCATTGATCGCCTTGTGTTGCCATTAAAGCGTGCCACAAATAACACATACTCACACAGAGCACATAATTCTGTTTCTCATTTCTGCTGTTCTCGCCTGTGTGTGTGTGTGTGTGTGTGTGTGTGTGTGTGTGTGTGTGTGTGTGTGTGTGTGTGTGTGTGTGTGTGGAATATGGAATTATAAACACATATACTGTGTTTATAAAAGAGACTGAGGCTAGTTGTAACGATTTTATACTCCCCACACACTTTATACTCCCCCCCACACACACAAAGAGAGAGAGAGAGAGAGAGAGAGAGAGAGAGAGAGAGAGAGAGAGAGAGAGAGAGAGAGAGAGAGGCTATACATATATACATTTATAATGTTACAACAGGTTCCCATTTGAAATAAATGGTGAATTGAACTTTCTTTTCCTCAAAGAATCTGAAATAAATGTATCACAGTTTCTGCACAAATATTAAGCAGCACTATTAACAGACTATTTTCAACATGGATAATAATACGAAATGTTTCTTGAGCATCAAATCATTTAGAATGATTTCTGAAGGATCATGTGACACTGAAGACTGGAGTAATGATGCTTAAAATTCAGCTTTGACATCACGTGAATAAGCCAACTTGTATTATATATTTTAAATTGTAATAATATTTTCACAATGTTGCTGTTTTACTGTCTTGGTGAGCACAAGAGATTTCTTTAAAATACTTATATAATAATAATAAAATTAAAATAAAATGTACAAAATCTTACAAAGTGTTGAATGATATAGATTTAGAAATCAATAAAAATGCACAACATTTGGTTTTGTCTTATTGGTACAAGTACTTATTTTAATTCGGAGCATATAAAATTTTATTTGACCTCCTGAGATTTACAGTCAACATTTTCTGTATGTTAAACACATCTTCCACTGAACACTTTTTTTAAAAAAGATACTTCTTAAAAGTTCATGCAGCTCAAGTTCTGCTTACAGTAAAGAAAAAAAGGAAACAAAACTAATATATTATGAATTTCATGTTAATTTGTCAAATTGTTATGATGGCATTATAATTTGTGATAAAAAAAAACAAGCCTTAGACTTTCTGACCCTACCGTATATGTAGTTGACAAATACATATACGGTATATAGTTATTTTTAAATTACTGTTTACTTAAATAATTGTATTTATTTGGTTAAAATGGGTAATTAAAATGGGTGTTAACAAGAGCATGTCTCTTATTAAAAGAAATCAACACACACTCTAATTAATGCACATAATCAAAACTTGAGTTAGTAGACTGGAAATTAGTGTTTTCTTATTAGATTATTTTTCTCCTTTTTGTTTTGTTTGTTTGTTTGTCCCCTCAATTGTTTACAGAATATATGATCTGTCACTTTATATGACAGTTTCAGGGTCTAGTCAATAGGGAAATGTGACAAATTAGATTTGAAATGCTAAGCAAAAAAAAAAAGTATTATATATTATTCTCAGTATAGCCTCAAATGCATGCAATATTTACATGATTTTTATGTTTAGATTTTTTTCCCCTCCAGCTTCCAGTGTTTAAATGTCAAAACTAATAATCATAAATTGCTCAAAGGCATGCTTGTGGGACTACGTGTGTGTGTGTTTGGATTTATATATGGACAGACACACTTCCTCAGAAAAATATCCCACATTCTGATCCCCTTAATACTTCTAGTCCACATTTTCACAGTCTAATTTCTTCCTTTGGTCTAACACCGTCAGGTACACTAACAGCTCACTCAAACATTCTCCAGCGTGTCTCATACTTTTACTCAATCTAATACTCTGACGCCTTCATATGACACTCTCACATCTCGCATAAAATCACTTCTCAGTCTGACGCTCACCCCTTGATCTCACACTCTTGAATCACAGACTGTAGCCTAGTATTGTCACTCTTCACTCTAATGCTCACTCATTTGTCAAATATTCTTCCTCAATGACTTCATTGATGGCTTTTCGATTGAGTGAGACCTTGAGATGTTGAGTGACACAAATTAATGTCGAACGTCGCTCACCGTTGCGTGGATGGTTTCACGCCGCTCTGAAATGTCGTAGGGTAAGCAGCACTGCCGGTGATTGTCGGACCCTTTGATTGGTCCGCTGAGAGGACGGATTTTCGTTGTACTTTCGAACGGGGAAATCAGTTTAAAGTCAACACAAAGTGCTGTTTGCAGCCCATTTTACTTCTGAAATCTGTTTCTGAGTGAAAACGGATGTTCAAAAACAAAAAAACAAATGTAGCGTTAACACTAGAAGTGCCAGAATTCCATAACTACTAGAACTGCCACAAGCGGTCATTTTGACTGCTAGATTCCAAACTCTATATCTTTAATGATAAATACTCAATTGAGAGATTAATGCATTTATTGTATTAGGAAATCTTTTAAAAACAAAACAACACCAAACTGTACAAAACAAGTTTAATTATACATTTATAAATAATAATATCATTAGTAGCCTATACCGTAATTATCGCACATTCACAACAGATATGCTATATTTCCATATCCATTCAACATAACTCAGAACAAGATAATAACAACTAAAAGTATCTTATTTAATTATAAAACATTTTATTTTAATATAATAACAGAGAAAATAGTCTAACAACTCGTGTATATAATAGAGAATATCTACGTAAATAGATAACGTAGTCAGGTATTATTAGCCTATTTCTAATCAACAAATTTAATCTAATATACTTTTTGTTTGTAGAAATTAGCATATATGCAAAGACTGCAAAATGCAAAATGCAACAAAAGAATACCGCGAAATTCAGTGCGGTCAAAATGACCGTCTATGGCCGAAATAGGAAAATATGTTAATTTGTTTTTTTGCCTTGTGTGTAATTTATATGAAAAAATTTTTTAAATGAAAATACAGACACTTTTAGGAAAAGTCAGGTACCAGCAGGATTTTATTTATATTTTCAACAAAGTTATTGTAGATATAAAATTCAAAACGGTCAAAATGACCGTCATGGCCGTTCTAGTGTTAAACTTCAAATGCTTCGGTTATTAATTTGATATTGAAACATTGGTATTACTCGTGTGCCTGCATGAGCACCACGGCTCAGTGTGTCAGAGAATATGTGCATGCTGACCATGCTAGCCGTCACCAGAACATATAGAATGGGGGAGTATTTTGTTTTCATATGGTGCACACATTTTTATGATCTGAGAAACAGACTTTCACCAAAACAGTAACATCCCGTATTTATTATTACTAAAAAGGACCTAGTTCTAAATTAACACCAAAACACAAGATTGTCCATCCTACAAACTCCACCAAAAACCCTTTTGCATTATGCCCATATACTTCGTAAACACAAGGCACAAAAGCTTATACAATAAGCACAATAATAAAAACTATACATACCAAATAGCAATAAAAATATGTACATCTGTAGCATATTGATTTGCAACAAATACTTTAAGTGTACTCACTCACCATTAAAAGATTTGAAAGCGGCGCGTCTCTGAGTGATTTAGCCTATAAATATAGCCTAATTATGATTCAAGTTCCGTTTGGTATAATAATGCGTTAAATATTAATTTTCTGATCATAGGTGGAGGTTGAACCAACTCCAGGGTAAGTCTGAGGAGATGCACTTCCCATTTAAAAATACATTTAAATAGATTTCCTTTAAATAGTTTCAAGTTACTTGTCACAGCTCCAACTTCACACCTAAATTTGTTAATAAAGCGTCTACATTCACAAACGACTTTTAATTTGGCATGGCAGAAAGCATGAAAGCAGCTCACCCTTTACAATCACTTAAAAGCTCACTCATCTTAGTTCATCGCGATCTTAAGAAGTTCTGTTCAAATAAACGAAGCTGACTGCGCAATGAATCTCTTATTTACACAGTGTTTGTTATAATGAGGATTTGCTAGCGTGCAGAACTCAGAATCCACTCATCGCTCAAGATGGCAGAGTTTTGGTTCAGTGCTAAGTAACTTTAACGCGTCTGATTGGTCATTGCGTTCAAAAAAACCAACTGATAGGTGATTGGCTTTATTGCTCAACTCTGCTAAAATACTTTGCAAACAGAAAGCCTTGTCGTTCTTCAGAGCACAAACAGAGATACACACTGAATCGTTTGCCAAATATGCTGTTATTACGTTGAAAAGTGATCTTAGACCAGTAGTTATGGGCGAGATTTTCTCTCTAAAAGCAATCAGAAGCAGCAGGCAGTGGTTTGAGTGAGAGAATAGTCTTGAGTCCGTGGCCAGGAGAAGGTAAGCCTTGCTCAGCCTTACAATCACTCCGCTTCATTCCTGATTCATATTTCTTAATGTTATATAAAGTTACTGTTGTAGAGATTAGTGTTCATGTGAGCTAAATGCTGCCGAAGATGTTTTATGGAATAAGTGAATAGCCAAATCCACAGAAATGGTGACGGGCCTGTAACCACTAAAGTCCTGACAGAAACATTTGCCTAGTATCTTTTGCCTATAATAAATGTCACAATGGATTTATTGATTTGGCCATAGGCCTCGATTTCGGTGGGGACGGATTCGTCATGAGTCATTTTGTACCCATTAACTTTTTTAGGGTTGCTAGTAGGGCTGTAACGATACACCAAACCCACGATTCGGTTCATATCATGATTTTTGACCCACGATTTGCTTCGTATCACGATTTTTGGGGGGATTTTTTTTTTTTTTTTTTAAATTTTTTCGCTGCTGATGCAATGGTGACCCGTTCATGTAACATGTAAGGGTGGCGCTGCTGATAAAGCACCTAAAAGCTGTCACAAAGAACAGGCAAAAGTAATGATTATGAATATCCCATGTCAAATATAGCAAGGAGACATTTTAATTGTTTATTAATAAACAAGTGTTTTCTGTGTCGGCTGCAAAGATGAAGCTGACGATGCTGGCTCGCGATCTTCGCAGTAGGCTAGTGAACGCGGCAGAGAGAAATGCATATTTCATACGGATTACATATTTCTCTTTCGTTTTGAATTGTTCTGTTTAAAAGTATGATATCAAACGTTCTGTAGATAATATATATATTCCTCAGGTCTGTGAGGCAAGTAGGCTATGCTGAGTTTCTTTCGGTTCATTTATGAGACGAGCTCCAGTTCATGCGCCGGCGCCCGTGTCGTTGTGATATCTATTATCTGCTTTAGGCCTAGTTATTATTTATTAAATCCAGGCAATTGGTTGATGTAACACAGTCTCACCCCAAAACGTCACATACTGACGGGTCTTGACCATACGGCAACATATGACGAAAAGGGTACCCTTTAACGTCCATATGTGACGATTCGGGTATGGTTGGGTTTAGGTATGCGTTAGGGTACCGCTAGGAGGCGCTGCTGGTGCGCTTATGTCTGCGTCTCATATTGACGTTATAGGGGTACCCTTTTCGTCGTATGTTGACGTATGGTCAAGACCCGTCAGTATATGACGTTTTGGGGTGAGACCGGGCTGGTTGATGAAACATTGATTAAAATTAAGATACAAATAATACTAAACTAAATTCACATTAAAGAAACGCTTTGTGCTTTCTGTTTGAGGTCTCTGTGAAAGTTTTAAAGCAGTCCAAGAACTGTCACGTCCGTAACATTGTTTTTTCCTCATAAATTCGAACACGAAAAATAAAATAAAATGAATATTTTATGTTCTGTGGAGAGCATATAGCTTAGAGAGCTTGCATTAGTAAGCTACAGGACATCGTCTTTCAGAACATGACCTGCGCGAAAGAGGAAATGAATGCGTCATTGTACCCAGCACTTCTGAAAATGCACTTCCGAATGCGTCTCTGTCCGCAGCACATTTCAAACCAAACTGACTCCCATGGATTTGGCAGTAGTGTTCAAGTATCAACACCCGTGGCTTTTCCACCATCCACTCAAGAAACATAAATTAGACTTGGTTCTTTAAAACCACAGTCCAAAAGAATTATTACTCAGATTTGTACTTTTTAAAGCTGCTGTGTCATGTTTGATTCTAAAATGCAAAAATTGCAGTTTATTGTGCAGAGAAAACTATATAAAAAAACAGCTTTACTTCCTGAAACACCGTAGCATTTTTCAAAGATCACCCTTGAGAGAGACGACAAATCAACTTCTGGTTCAACCAATACAGTGAGTTTAGGATTTATCTGCCTCTCAAAACCCAGACTTTCAAGGTTTAACTATCAAAGACATGTATTTAGTGTACTCTAAAAATATATATAAATCACAAATATCGAATTATAATTATATTAGATGTTTTACCAGTATTATTATAGTGTTATAATGTAAAAAAAAAAAAAAATTGACAGGGCTCTTAAAAGTAGAATATTATGTTAATTAAGTTATTTCAGCATGATCTCAACAACTATTTTACGAATTGGCAGTTAGATGTGAATTGGTACGATTGGATTCGTATGAAAATATACATTTAAAAAAAGGGTTTCACTTTGTTTTGATGGTCCCTTTAACACATTCTGTTGACTATAAGTAATGTTGCACCTACATGTCTACTAACTCTCATTAGAGTAATAGTAGTTATTCGTTGAATGGTAGGGTTAGAATAAGTTGTCATTTACTGTAGTTGTAAAGTCACTTATAGGGCCCTATCTTGCACCCAGCGCAATTGAATTTGTATGCTGACTTATGTATCATTCCTATTATGCATTCCCCGACGCACAGCGGACTTTTCCCCTCCACAGACGCACGTCAGAAAATTAGGAAATGAACTTGCGCTCCCGGGGGCAGTTCAGCGAAAAGAGGAGACGTGTTCTGGCGCAAACGTTCCCTATTTTGCTGTTTCAAAAAACAGTTCCGCCACAAACCAGGAAAAACCTAGTCTAAAAACAGTGGCTATTCAGATGCTATTTTAAGGGCGCATGCTTGGCCATAATGTAGCGTGTGCACAACGCGCATACACTTTGCTTCTCTCATCTACATAGACGCATCAGTTCATATTCTATGGGCCCTATCTTGCACCCAGCGCAATTGACTTTGAACACCGACGCATGTATCATTTCTAAATTTGCACCCGCGCACAGCCGACTTTTCCCTCCACAGACGCACGTCGGTAAATTAGGAAATGAACTTGCGCTCGCGGGGGCGGTTCAGCGCAAAGAAGAGGCGTGTTCCGGCGCAAAACTCCCCAGGTGCTATTTTCCAGTTTTAGAAAACAATTACGCCACTGACCAGGAAAAAAACAGTCTAAAGACAGTGGCGCGTTGCGCGTTAGTGATATGGTATTTTAAGGGCGCGTGCTTGGCCATAATGTAGTGTGTTAACGCGCATACACTTTGATTCTCTAATAATTATAAACAGACGCAGCCGTTTTCATTTTTGCAAATCATACATTATTACAAGGAAAAATATTAACACACGAGGGAAATTTTTGTTGTGCCCGTGAATATGTGAAAAAGATCTATCTAGATTAAAAAAAAAAAATCTAGATTAGGCTACACATTTACCCAAATTTTACGCCTGTTTAACCGAAGCTAATTTGGGTGGGTTTCTCCCATCATCCCCAATGTCACTTCTCTGTGTTTTACGGCCCTGACGAGAACGTCGGTCTCCTCGGCTGTGAACCGCTCCTGGCGTGCGCTGGCAAATCCGCCGTTATAATAGCAATCCGCCATGGAACAAGCGCGCCGGCTCTTAAAGGGAATGTGAGAGGACGCTCTGATTGGTTTATTTCACGTTACGCCCAAACCACACCTATGGATAATGTAGCTACTTCAGACCAACCCCTTTTAGATTTGCGCCAGGCGCAAGAGTCATTTATCCCGCCGGGAAAATAGCAACAACGCCGGGATCCGCCCACAAAGTTACTTGCGCTTTGCGCTTTGAAACTTGCGTTTCAGATCGTTAAAATAGGGCCCTATATTATACATTTACCCAAATTATTCAGGCTATTGTAGTAATGACAGATCAAACCTGCTTGATCAATAGTGGCAAGACACATAGGTATATAAGGATATATAGAATATAAACAACATTCTGAAGACTGTGAAATCACCTTTACCATCATGTAAGTTGCATGCACCTGGCAAATCCACCGTTATAATAGCAATCCGCCATGGAACAAGGGCGCCTGCTCTTAAAGGGAATGTGAGAGGACACTCTGATTGGTTTATTTCACGTTTCGCCCAAACCACACCTAAAAATAATGAAGCTACTTCAGACCAACCCATTTTAGATTTGCGTTTGGCGCAAGAGTAAATTATCCCGCCGGTATAATAGCAACAGTGATCCGCCCACAAAGCTACTTGCGTTTCGCGTTTGATACTTGCGTTTCAGATAGTTAAAATAGGGCCAATAGTCAGTAGAATGTCTTTTGGAGGAGTATCACAATATTGAGTTTATAGATATTAACCAGACAGTCTACTAACACTCTAATGAGAGTTAGTTGACATGTAGTTGCAAAATTAGTATAGTCAACAGAATGTTCAAAAGGAACCAACAAAATAAAGAACTAAATTAAACATGAAGGTCCACCCCTAGAAGCATCGAATGAGAAAAAAAAGTATACGAGTTTGCGTAAAAAAAGTTACGAAATGCCACAAGAGTGTTTTGCTTATTGGAGGTGAAAGAACGCCTAGATTTCTGGAGAGTAGCATGACTGAAACCCTTTGACTTCAGATGAGGGAAATTTCAAGTATTCCCACCTTTGTCTGGAACACAGTGTTAGTCACATTGCTTTTATGGCTTGTAATTGACTGAAGAAAAAAAAGCCTATCTGCAGAACTGAACACCCATGAGCAAACATGGCAGATTTCAAATCATATGGTCCTCTGGCACCCGAACAACTGCTGTTGAGATGAATGGGAGTGCTAACGGATAGCTTTATTCAGGTATAATACAACATTGGAAGACATGGAAGTGTTGGGGAAAACCTTTTGGAAACAGCCATTATTTCTGCAATTCCATTTGATGACTTTACACACTCCAACGTTAAATAACCTCTCGGCTCAGTTAATGCTGTTCAACACCGTCACACGGCAGAACAGCACTTTGTAGTCGAGAGTTGCATTAATGTCTCGTCTGGAGCATGTCTCGGAATCAGCCTGTAGACTCTCAAAGACACACAGACACACACCTCTTGTAAACAGCAAGCCAAAGTAGCCCCTTCCTGTGCTGCTTGTAAATGTGCAGATAGGCTGTGAAACAGCATTAGTGCTCTGTAATGGGCTGGTGTATTGACCACTCATGGGTGCATGATGAAGTCTTGACATAGCTGTTTCATTTAGTGTGTGTGTGTGTTGTTGGGATCTCTCTCTCTCTCTCTCTCTCTCTCTCTCTCTCTCTCTCTCTCTCTCTCTCTCTCTCTCTGTGTGTGTGTCTGACTGCTACAATCTGTCCTCATCTTACACACGCTTAAATCCTCACTTCATGGTTGCTCTTGTGGAAAGACCTGCGGTCCTGTAGTGCGCACATGCACACTTTTTTTTCTCTCTCTCTTTCTCTTTTTCCTCCTCTTCTTGAGTTCTCATTCAGCTCTAGAGGACCAGCTGTTTTGCCTTATTTTTCTCCGAGCTCTTTCCAGCCTGAATGTTTAATGAGAGAGGAATTTGTTTGGGCTGCATGGATGCAGCATTCATGGGCTTTTGAAGCAGTCAGGGTTGAATTCATGCATGTATTGGCTGATTTTAATGCATAAATAAAGCCAGAGCTCTGCCGCTTAATCAGAGCCGAGATGCAGTTTGAAGGGGAGTCTAACTGTTTGCTCAAAGTGTTATATTATTTATTTATTTATTTATTTATTTATTTTTAAATCTGTGATTTTAACTTTTAATGTGCTGTGCTGCTGTTGATCCACACCACTCTTGGCTCTGTCTTTAGAATATAGCTACAGTATATGCACCACTCTTCCTTTCTCTTCCTCTTGTTTTCTAATGCCTTCCATTTCATCACATTTGCATTTTGTTGTATTTGTTGTTTTTCCCTCATCCCTCCTAGTGTTGTCTGTCCTTTTCTTGTCATGTTTCCTCGTTCCCTTTGTACATCATCATACCTCATCTAATGTCTCGTTTTTCCTCTCCTCGTTTTGTGTCTTTTTGTATTCTCCTCTCCATTCTCCTCTCCATTCTCCTCTCGTTTCTCCTCTCCATTCTCCTCTCCATTCTCCTCTTGTTTCTCCTCTGCATTCTCCTCTCCATTCTCCTCTCGTTTCTCCTCTCCTCTCCATTCTCCTCTCGTTTCTCCTCTGCATTCTCCTCTCCATTCTCCTCTCGTTTCTCCTCTCCTCTCCATTCTCCTCTCCTCTCGTTTCTCCTCTGCATTCTCCTCTCCTCTCGTTTCTCCTCTCCTCTCCATTCTCCTCTCCTCTCGTTTCTCCTCTCCATTCTCCTTTCCTCTCGTTTCTCCTCTGCATTCTCCTCTCCTCTCGTTTCTCCTCTCCTCTCCATTCTCCTCTCCTCTCGTTTCTCCTCTCCATTCTCCTTTCCTCTCGTTTCTCCTCTGCATTCTCCTCTCCTCTCGTTTCTCCTCTCCATTCTCCTCTCCTCTCCTCTCGTTTCTCCTCTGCATTCTCCTCTCCTCTCGTTTCTCCTCTCCTCTCCATTCTCCTCTCCTCTCGTTTCTCCTCTCCATTCTCCTTTCCTCTCGTTTCTCCTCTGCATTCTCCTCTCCTCTCGTTTCTCCTCTCCATTCTACTCTCCTCTCCTCTCGTTTCTCCTCTGCATTCTCCTCTCCTCTCGTTTCTCCTCTCCATTCTCCTCTCCTCTCCATTCTCCTCTCCTCTCCTCTCGTTTCTCCTCTGCATTCTCCTCTCCTCTCGTTTCTCCTCTCCATTCTCCTCTCCTCTCCATTCTCCTCTCCTCTCCTCTCGTTTCTCCTCTGCATTCTCCTCTCCATTCTCCTCTCCTCTCGTTTCTCCTCTGCATTCTCCTCTCCATTCTCCTCTCCTCTCGTTTCTCCTCTGCATTCTCCTCTGCATTCTCCTCTCCTCTCCATTCTCCTCTCCTCCTCCTCCTCCTCCTCTCTTTTTCTCCTCTCCATTCTCCTCTCGTTTCTCCTCTCCGTTCTCCTCTCCGTTCTCCTCTCCTTTCCATTCTCCTCTCCTCTCCATTCTCTCATTTCTCTCATTTCTCCTCTCCATTTTCCTCTCCTCCTCCTCCTCCTCTCTTTTTCTCCTCTCCATTCTCCTCCTCTCGTTTCTCCTCTCCTCTCCATTCTCCTCTCCTCCTCTCTTTTTCTCCTCTCCATTCTCCTCTCCTCCTCCTCCTCCTCCTCTCTTTTTCTCCTCTCCATTCTCCTCTCCTCCTCCTCCTCCTCCTCTCTTTTTCTCCTCTCCATTCTCCTCTCCGTTCTCCTCTCCGTTCTCCTCTCCTCTCCATTCTCCTCTCATTTCTCCTCTCCATTTTCCTCTCCTCCTCCTCCTCTCTTTTTCTCCTCTCCATTCTCCTCCTCTCGTTTCTCCTCTCCTCTCAATTGTCCTCTCCATTCTCCTCTCCTCTCGTTTCTCCTCTCCTCTCCATTCTCCTCTCCTCCTCTCTTTTTCTCCTCTCCATTCTCCTCTCTTTTTCTCCTCTCCATTCTCCTCTCGTTTCTCCTCTCCATTCTCCTCTCTTTTTCTCCTCTCCTCCTCATCCTCCTCTCTTTTTCTCCTCTCCATTCTCCATTATCCTCTCCTCTCCTCTCCTCTCCTCTCCTCTCCTCTCCTCTCCTCTCCTCTCCATTCTCCTCTCGTTTCTCCTCTCCTCTCCATTCTCCTCTCTTTTTCTCCTCTCCATTCTCCTCTCCACTCTCCTCTCCATTCTCCTCTCCTCTCCTCTCCTCTCCTCTCCTCTCCTCTCCTCTCCTCTCCTCTCCTCTCCTCTCCTCTCCTCTCCTCTCCTCTCCATTCTCCTCTCCACTCTCCTCTCCATTCTCCTCTCCATTCTCCTCTCCATTCTCCTCTCCACTCTCCTCTCTTTTTCTCCTCTCCTCCTCCTCCTCCTCTCTTTTTCTCCTCTCCATTCTCCTCTCCACTCTCCTCTCCATTCTCCTCTCCATTCTCCTCTCCATTCTCCTCTCCTCTCTCTCCTCTCCTCTCCTCTCCTCTCCTCTCCTCTCTCTCCTCTCCTCTCCTCTCCTCTCCTCTCCTCTCCTCTCCTCTCCTCTCCTCTCCTCTCCATTCTCCTCTCGTTTCTCCTCTCCTCTCCATTCTCCTCTCTTTTTCTCCTCTCCATTCTCCTCTCCACTCTCCTCTCCATTCTCCTCTCCTCTCCTCTCCTCTCCTCTCCTCTCCTCTCCTCTCCTCTCCTCTCCTCTCCTCTCCTCTCCTCTCCTCTCCTCTCCTCTCCATTCTCCTCTCCACTCTCCTCTCCATTCTCCTCTCCATTCTCCTCTCCATTCTCCTCTCCACTCTCCTCTCTTTTTCTCCTCTCCTCCTCCTCCTCCTCTCTTTTTCTCCTCTCCATTCTCCTCTCCACTCTCCTCTCCATTCTCCTCTCCATTCTCCTCTCCTCTCTCTCCTCTCCTCTCTCTCCTCTCCTCTCCTCTCCTCTCCTCTCCTCTCCTCTCCTCTCCTCTCCTCTTCTCTCCTCTCCCATGGCTGTTGGTGGTGCCATGTTCTTCAAAGTGTGAGCTGAGAGCAGTAGATCACAGACAGGTCTGTGCGAGTGAAAGGTTAATGGATGGCCTTTGAATATATATTGGGAGTGTGTGAGGAAGGGGAGGGAGCGAGAGTGGCGGCGGTGTGTTCTTTCAAATGGGCCTTTGAAGATGCTTCTCTCTCCTGTGTGTGTGTGTGTGTGTGTGTGTGTGTGTGTGTGTGTGTGTGTGTGTGTGTGTGTGTGTGTGTGTGTGTGTGTGTGGTGTGTGTGTGTGTGTGAGTGTGTCTCCACTGATGAGAGACAGAGGCCGTGTCTGAAGCCCTGCATTATCTGCTGTCTGGTCTGGTCTGGAACATTTTCTTTTATTCATTTTGTGTGTGTGTGTGTGTGTGTGCTGTGGAATGGGCATTATGGAGACGTCTGGTTTTCACACCGGTGTGTGATTGTGTCATCACTTTGTTCTGTACTGATGTTGCATTTAGATGTGTGCTTGTGTCATTGAGTGTGAGTGAGTGAGTGAGTGAGTGAGTGAGTGAGTGAGTGAGTGAGTGAGTGAGTGAGTGAGTGAGTGAGCGAGCAAGCGAGCGAGTGTGTGTGTGTGTGTGTGTGTGCGTGTGTGTGTGTGTGCGCGTGCGTCCGCGTGTGCGCCTATTCTCTATGGGATGAAATTAGTATCTAAATGATTAACTCATGCAAGCACAATTATCAATGAACTTGATACATGTTGCAAATATGTTTTATCCATGTCTTTCAACTTGCGTGTGCAAAATTAAAAATTGAATGAATGTGTAACAATTTGTACAAATGCAGACATTTTTGTGAATACAAATGTTTTCTTTTGTATTAGTGTATCATAATTTGCGCATGCAAAAAAGAAGATGTGCATGTGTGGATCAGATGACACGCGTGCATTCATTGACGTCTTTTCTGAGTCGATCTCATTTGATTCATTTGGATTTTGAGACTTTCTTTTCGCTGTTTTTAAGCATTTCACAACACACACACAAACAACTACACATGAATAGGCCTGGTGCTAATTATTAATGTGTGCACAACTACCCTTCTATTTGACAAATTCACAAACGTGCGTCGCTACATTTAAACTAATACAATACAACTTGTGTGTGCAAAATCCAGAATCACAAGAATGTGCAGCATTTTGTACAAATAGAGACATAGTTGTTAATACAAAACCTCAATTTTGTATTAATGTAGGTCAGAATGTGTGCATGCAACAAGTATAATGTGCATTTGTGGATGAGGTGACACGCGTGCATTCATTGACTCGTTTCTGAGTCGATCCTGTTTGATTCATTTGGATTTTGAGACTTTCATTTCGCCGGTTTTGCCTGGCACGATCCACACACAGCTGTCTGAGAAAACCTGCTACCACTAGATGGCAGTATTCTGCTAAAACCGACAACGGCAGTGTAATCACGCGTTCTTCCCCATTTAAGACGCTTAATGGATTTGAGTGATATTGAAGTGATATTTAGTACACAATATAGGCCTACCTTATTAATAAAGCATAGCCTACTTTATAGAGGCAAACAGATTAAATCAGATTATGAACAACCCATATTGCTAACGTGCAATAGCGCGTTGCATGTTCAATAAAGTGTGAGTTATAATTTCAGCGTCTTGCATTGATGTTAAGCTTTTTCGTAATAATCGGCTCTATGGGAGGAAAACTAGGCTATATAGCCTACAGACAAGAGCACATATGAACGCGACGCGCAATGTTTCACGTTTATGGCATTTTCCTTCCTGAGCCTGTTAAAATTGAAAAAGCTTAACATGAAATTCTGCAGTTGCGTTTAACTTTGCATGTGTATGGGAGAGCAACCGGTCCGAGAGCGCAGTGAAGTAGGTTTTAGGTTTGATATTCGCTGCATTTTCTAAAGGGACCATCAGCAAATTCCACTCACAGTCAAAAAAATATAAACGTCCAATCATTCATTCAAATGAACGATACTTCCAGTGTTATAGTAAATGCCTAGTGGGCAGACTGACTTAGCCTACTGTATGTCCAGCCAATATCTCGATTGAACAGTGTACATTGTTTTTTTTATTTTTTATTACTGTAAATTGTTTTTCTATTCATGTTCCAAAGTTTTAGTACGTTCCTAGTGATCGTCAGGTGAGATTTTGCATTATTCACCTGTAGTAAGTCACCAAAAACCCTTTTGGTGAATTACAGTAATTTTTTATTTAAAAAAAATTGTTTACTGTAAATACATTAAGGGTGGTATTGGGACCATTTCACCTGTAGTAAGCCAGTCTAGTGACTAGGACCATACTACAACCATTTTGAACATGAAAAAACCCTTTTGGTGAATTACAGTATTTTTCCTCAGAATACAGGCTACATACATGAAGGGAAGTATTGTACAAATTTTACTTGTAAGTCAGTCTTACAGGAACCTTCTACGAGCTTTGGAATTTGAAAATGTGATTTTAAATATTAAAAGTAATTTTAATGAAAACAAATGATACGTTTTAACGCAGTTAGTGTAATTGGCAGACGCTCCCTTGTGCATCATGAGCTGTGGTAGCGCGTCAAAGCATTCTCATGTATGCAGCGATACACACGCAGGGCCTAGGTGATTTTCAATGAATATTTCATGTCGATATACAATGGTTGCATATTATTAAAACTCATCGTGCTATAGTAAGACTATATAACAGTGGAAAGGGTCAAGGGAAAACAAATGTCCTGCGAAAATCGTCTTTTAACATTTAAAAACAGACATTTTCAAATTCCAAAACTTGTATACAATGTGTAGTCAGATCAAAATAAGCCTATAATATGAACTCGACTGCGAAATTTCACGTTCTTTTTAACAGGCTCAGGAAGGAAAATGCCATAAACGTGAAACATTGCGCGTCGCGTTCATATGTGCTCTTGTCTGTAGGCTATATAGTTTTCCTCCCATAGAGCCGATTATTACGAAAAAGCTTAACATCAATGCAAGACGCTGAAATTATAACTCACACCTTATTGAACATGCAACGCGCTATTGCACGTTAGCAATATGGGTTGTTCATAATCTGATTTAATCTGTTTGCCTCTATAAAGTAGGCTATGCTTTATTAATAAGGTAGGCCTACTAAATATCACTTCAATATCACTCAAATCCATTAAGCGTCTTAAATGGGGAAGAACGCGTGATTACACTGCCGTTGTCGGTTTTAGCAGAATACTGCCATCTAGTGGTAGCAGGTTTTCTCAGACAGCTGTGTGTGGATCGTGCCAGGCGAAACCAGCGAAATGAAAGTCTCAAAATCCAAATGAATCAAACAGGATCGACTCAGAAACGAGTCAATGAATGCACGCGTGTCACCTCATCCACAAATGCACATTATACTTGTTGCATGCACACATTCTGACCTACATTAATACAAAATTGAGGTTTTGTATTAACAACTATGTCTCTATTTGTACAAAATGCTGCACATTCTTGTGATTCTGGATTTTGCACACACAAGTTGTATTGTATTAGTTTAAATGTAGCGACGCACGTTTTTGAATTTGTCAAATAGAAGGGTAGTTGTGCACACATTAATAATTAGCACCAAGCCTATTCATGTGTAGTTGTTTGTGTGTGTGTTGTGAAATGCTTAAAAACAGCGAAAAGAAAGTCTCAAAATCCAAATAAATCAAATGAGATCGACTCAGAAAAGACGTCAATGAATGCACGCGTGTCATCTGATCCACACATGCACATCTTCTTTTTTGCATGCGCAAATTATGATACACTAATACAAAAGAAAACATTTGTATTCACAAAAATGTCTGCATTTGTACAAATTGTTACACATTCATTCAATTTTTAATTTTGCACACGCAAGTTGAAAGACATGGATAAAACATATTTGCAACATGTATCAAGTTCATTGATAATTGTGCTTGCATGAGTTAATCATTTAGATACTAATTTCATCCCATAATTCTCTACCACCATCTAATAATTATTAGTAGTAGCCAAAGGCAGACAGAGAGACTGATGGGGCAGAAAGCATATAAAAAGAGAAAAAATGTGACCAAATGAGGGGACATAAAAGCTATTTGGGACAGGAGTAAACAAGAGATGTTTTTTGAACACACATGCATCGCCTAGATTGTTTGTGCAAGAGTGCATATTTCTGATGCATTTTCTTTTTTACACTTGATAGGTGCAGTAAGTAAAAGGTTAGATAAATAAATAATACATTTGATAGAGACATTTAAAATTATATACACTCTCATAAGATGAAGACTGGAGTTATATCAGTGGCCTAGAAAATATGTTTTATATAAGGCAGGGTCGATCTCATGGCTGACATATGCCACTGATTTTTTTTTTTTAAAGTGCATAGGATATATTTACAATGGCATTGGTACTAGAAAAACTCCACAGCGATTCAGTATAAAACTTTAGACCACCACTATACTTAGTACAAAAATACTTCGTGCTATGTTAAATTTCATATTTGTGTACAAATATCTGATGCAAATATCCGACACAGCATCAAAGAACCCTGCAAATCCAATGTTTTCAAATGGGAATGGTGCTTCCCAATTTACAGAGATTTGTGAAAGTAACATAACTTTCATCTAGTAGTTATCACGTCTGGGTGCTAGCCACATTCAAATTACTGCTTAAGTCAAGTCAAGAATATTTATATAGCGCTTTTCACAATACAGATTGTATCAAAGCAGCTTCACAGTATTAAATTAAAATAATAATAAAACGTCCATGTTTGGTAATGCTAATCAATATTACTATTGATTCATTAAATTGAATATCCCCACTGATAAATTGAATACCGCTTACTGATTCTGCATTCATTTGGTTTACGCAAACGTTTGCCAGAGACCTCAGATTGGTTTTCCATGGCAGGCTACAATTTTTTTACGCAGCAAAGTGAAGATTTTGATTATTCCCCCTAAAATGGGAGAAAGAACATAGACATTTCTAAAAGCCATTGCTCAAAATCAATCTTATATCCCTTAAAAGAGCAGATTTATATCATGAATGTTTTTTAAAAAACTGCTGAACGTCATTCAGACAACCGACAGAGAATGTTTTACAAATTATTAACAGATTTCACTCAACATCAGTAGCATCTACAGATGAAAATGCAAGTGTTGAATAGGCATCGTGGCATTGCTGTAGCTACTTCTACTTTCAGGGTAAGAGAGTTGAGAAACAACTCTATTTAAAGACGGGGATTTGATGAATCCAACTTTATTTCTCCTTGACTTACGCACTCCACTCTCCCCTCTTGGCCTACTTGCTCCCTCCCTCTCCGCTTTTTGATTAGGGAAGGCAGTATTGAGTTTCCATTTATATCCGTTTATAATGCGGCTGCCATTAGCTTATGACAGGCCGGACTAACCAAAGTCTCTGGTGGCATTACGCCGTTGGTTTTATCCTTTGCCCTATGAAGTAGTTTTATTACCTCTACGCAAATGAAATCACAACACTGTAGCGTGCCCTGAATGACTCTTTCTCTCTCTCACTGGCTATATTTCTCAATATGGGGGTGGAAAAAAAACACTGAGGCACTGGTCTTAGGAAGTCTTTAAGCTCAAGGTGAGACATTGTTCGGGGTAAATGTATTTTAACACAAGGTTAGTTCAGCAATGCGTGTTGCGTCAGTCATGCTGCGCGAGTCACGTCCTGTCCTCAACGGGAAACGCATGACGCCCTGCGTGGTCGTCCCCTTCTCATTAGTCTCTCGCTCTGACCGAGTCCTACTCTTAATGCTAGCTGTTCCAGTCGCCGTCCTCTCTCGCCCTGTCCGCGAGGCTGATGGAGTGTGCAGAGACGCTGAGTGTGGGGTGTGATGTGTCGCGCCGGGAGAGGCGTGTGGTGTGATGTGGACACATGGGTGTGTGAGTGAGACGTGGGATGCAGTGCTGAGCTGTAATTGGGTTCGGTGCGGGTGGTTGTGATAGCCGGAGAGCTGGGGACGGACTGTAGAGAGAGAGAGAAACAGGCGTCGATTGGGGAGGAGAGACACAAAGTGACCTTCAGCCTGGTGGTTGCTTTCTAGCTCCGACTCTTAACACAAATATTGTCACCCTTTAGTCTTGTCACGTGATTAACTGCTAAATTAAAGGGGTGGTTGATTATGATTTCACTTTTTTAAACTTTAGTTAGTGTGTAATGTTGCTGTTTGAGCATAAACAAAATCTGCAAAGTTACGACACTCAAAGTTCAAAGAAAAGGAAGATATTTGCTTTTACAGAAATAGCTTTTTAAGGACTACAACAAACGGCTGGTAGGGACACGACATTCCTCCCGGGTTAGTGACATCACCAACCCTAAAATGTACATAAACCCCGCCCCCGGCCCACACGATTTATACATTATTATCATGACGAATATGCTAATCAATGACTATAAGCTCGTTTGCATTTAAAGGAACAGACACAAAAACGGGGTGTTTTTGCCCACCCTCAAAAAGGGACAATTTTAACATCATATATAAAAATATCTGTGGGGTATTTTGAGCTAAAACTTCACACACATACTTCATCAAAGACTTATTTTACATCTTGTGAAAAGGGCATTTTACCACCCCTTTAAAATCTGCTTTGACTGGCACTGAGCAAGAGATGAATGTGCTTAACGCTCAGTATTTACCACGAAGATCACAGTGATTTTGCGAAGACATGGTCCTGGATCAACATATTTTATTGATTCTGGAACAACATTCCTGTCCGAAAAATTTGTCCTAACCCTGTCCCTACCTGTAAACCTAATCGTACCCATAACTTCTCCGTAAAAGCAGAGGGAAATGATAGGTGAATAACATCTATAAACACCTATCCCTGGTTGTAAACTTGTCCCTCAAGTCTGATTGGTTAATTGTGAATGTTGTTCCAGGATCAACAAATATGTGGATGATTGGTGATGGGATTGTAGTTATTTCCCTCACTAAAGCCATTAAAGGAGTAGTGTAGTTCACTTAAAATCCATCAGCTGTTTTATTACTCATATTCTTCAAAATATCTTATTTTGTGTTCAGCAGAAGAAAGAAATTCATACAGGTTTGAAACAACTTGAGGGTGAGTAAATGATGATGGAATTTCCATTCATCTTGTACCTTGTATTTTTATCAGATTTTCAAAAACGTTGTTATTTTTTGCTTCAAATCAAAGTTTGTAGTGTTGTGATTCACGTAGGTTCGTGGCTTATAACTCTTTAAGAAGACTATTTTAAATCCCTATGGGATAAATTAATGGGAAAAAATACTTCTGGAACCAACGCTATTGTGGCTGTGAAGTGACATTTGACAAGCTTGATCTGTCACTGTGGAAATATTAAGGTAATACATTCTTAAATAAGAGTTGCCTTAAAAATAATAATTTCAAACTTACATGTGAAAGGGTTAAATTGTTGTATAAACACCTGTCAAAATAAACTGTGCAGAAATGCTATCAAATCCATGGCAGCGCAATGCATGTTAAAAACATGTGAAGAAAAGTTATTACTTAATAAATGATAAAGACATGATGTGTGATTATGCATTGAGTTCGAGAGTCAAAATCAATTAAATGAGTCAAACTCGATTTAGATTGACAAACTCGATTAAATGTATTGCTGTAGATCACTGATAGGCTTATGCTCACTGATATTCAACTGCACAGTATAAAGTCTTCAATTATAATCCTACACTCTAAAAAATGCTGGGTTGTTTCAGCCCAATTTTGGGTCAAATATGGACAAACCCAAACGTTGGGTTAAAAATGTATTTTAAAAATGTAACCCAACGGCTGGGTTTGTCCATATTTGACCCAAAATTGGGTTGAAACAATTAACCCAGCATTTTTTAGAGAGTATGGAGCAATTACCGGTATATTGATGTATGATTAATTGTTGAATTATTAATCAGCATATCATGTAAGCAATTTGTAATTGACAACCCTAATATTAATGTTTTACTAGTTGCTTTAGTTACAGTAATCGCTACAGCCTTGGAATAGATAGTTACTGAATGCTCAACTGGAAGTAATGTTGTATACAAAAAAAAAGAAAAGAAAAGAAAAGTATTTGGCCATTTAAACAGACTTGCAAGAACTGCACTAATTAGAATTGTTTGGTCATATACAACTAATTTTAGAGAGGCCAAACTTGCTGACATGTGGGCACTGGTCCACTCTCTGAACTCTTCACATCACTGTAGTAGTGCTGGCGTGGCAGCCATGCCGGCTCTAATGGTGCCGTTTCCAAAGCTTGAGCTCGGTGCTAATGAGCATCTGAGTGATTAAGTGGCGCCTGGAGATGCACTGAAAGAGGGAGTAGAAGAAGCTGATGGCATCCACACTCAACCCTGCAGTATCTTTATCCCTCACAACCTGCTTCACTGTTAGAGCTCCTAATTGCTTAATCAATCATTGCTTCATTTATTGATAGGCAGCTCTGATAATCAGGTATTTTAAGCTCAATTCAATTGATTGACTTGATTGATTTACAGCTTTTGGAGTTCACCGGCGGCAGATGAATTATTTAGTGGCAATCGTTCCTTGTCGTAGAGAAAAGCATAGAGGTTCTCGTGTGACACGTGACAAATGAATGATCTGAGCGCTAATGTATCGCACATCATTAGAAGACAATTGTATTGTATCTCTTTCTCATTCTTCTATGAATTTTTTATATATGTAAAAAAAAATGTTTTATTAAATATTAATATATTTATTAATTTAAATATATTTTTTATTAGCTTTTATAATGATAATAAAAAACAGGAGATTATATCGTACAGACTTTTTAGGATCTGAATATGCATAATATATAGTATGGACACTTTACTATCCCATGAGGCCAAGGGAGAGAGGTCGTGAATGTATAATAAATCGATCGACTGAGCTAGATTTTTGCCAATTGCCCCAATTTCGCACTGCATTTAAACATCTTAACGTGCGCATATGTGACAGGAAAGCGTCCTTATACGGCAGATTTAAGCACATCCAGCCACAGCGAGTGTTTTGCGGTAGGGGAAGAGAAATGTGTCACAAGCTCAGACTTTTTCTTGACCCAAGAAATATAAAAAAATGTGTTCTCATCTCTTGCAGCCCAAGGACAAGTTGTACAGTTGTAGAAATTTCAAATATGAGAGGAGAATGAGTCTGTGCAAGTTTCCAACTGACATTTTGAAATACTCTGGGGTTTTTAACATGTTTTTTTTTTTTACATCCGAACTCACATAATAAATCTAGAATACTCTGAGTGAAATACATGGATGCGTGCATTTTGACTTAACCACCATGGAATAACCTTTTTTTATTTTATTTTTTTAGTCTTGTAAACACATTACTTGTTTTGCTAGGTTATTGATTTGCAAGTAAATCGGGTTATTTCAATGAACTGATATTTGGTAGTTATCAGTGGTGTGCATGTAAATGTACTCACTGTAATGTGCTTTGAAAGCATTCTCTAGATACAGATGTGATCCAATATACATCTCTTTTTCTCCTCATTTCTATTGGCTCTTGAGTAATTGTGAAGCTCTTGGAATAGTGTTGGAACCCTGTGGACCTTTAATGAGCCAATCAATGGGATATTTGACCATCTACAACACTAGATACGAGGGTCTCCATTTATTTTTCCCTGCTGAGTTCATTGCACCCTTCTTTTCAACTGTCTCACTCAATTTGCGTCTTGCCTGTCCTGTCTAACTCTGTCCGTGTCCTTGTCTGTCTGTGTCGGTCAGTGTGTGTGTTCAAGACTGAGGGCACAGCCTCTCATCTCTGCTCTCTAAACCTCCCCGAGGCTTTAATTACTGCATTTGGATAATGAGTCAAATCCAATCACTCGTCTCCACTGTTCTGAATTAGTATACAGCTCCTATTATGGCAGCACCAGCCCTAGTTTCTTCACACCAGCTGCCCCGCAGTGACACGTCTTCATTTCTCGCCACTCTTTCTTTCACTTCACTTAGGACGGTGGGAGGGAAAAAGAGGAAAAGAAATGTGCTGGAAAAATCATTCAAGGGGGAAATATATGAATATGGAGCGGAAAGACCTGTTGATAGGGGAAAAGGAGGTTACATGCGGTGATGTAAAAGCATAGATGCTTTTTGAATGAAAGATAGTGATATTGAAACGATGTTTCCATTTCATGCAGTGTATTATATTTATAAAGCCAGAGGCAGTGGCTTACAGGCAATGTTGAGGAAGGTGCTTTAACCATAGCCTGTCATACAAGTTACGCGTCTTAAAGTCTGTAGATTACACGAAGCTACAGTTTATAAAAAACTGTAAAACTTGCAAATAATATAATATTAATTAAAGGCCACTTAAGTGTTTTTAAAAAGTAAGTACTTTTTAAGTGCACTTTTTAATTATCTCAAATTAAATGTTTTTTTATTGCAATAATGGAATAACTTAAAAAAGTCCTACATAAGTGGGTCAAAAAAAGCACTTTTAAGCATCTGCAAACATTACATTTATTTCACATTTAAGTATATATATTTTTTTTACAGTATATTATTTCCGCAATTACAAAGTATGCTTAAATGTACTACTTTTCACAAGGGTGGTTTCAAGGCAAATTTAAAATAAAAAAAAATCACAAAAACATTACATTTACATACAAAAAAAATAAAATAATTTGGCAATGCCCAGTTACTTAACCAGAGAGAGAGAGAGAGAGAGAGAGAGAGAGAGAGAGAGAGAGAGAGAGAGAGAGAGAGGTGTTTGATTTACCTTAGTTCGCTGAGTTATAAAGCTGCCCATGCTAAATAATTTGACTTTAAAAACCTGTGATGCAGCGTTGTGCCATGCTGCGCCGCTATTCTGGAAATAGCCTGTTAATGGCTACGTGCTAAAGCGACAGTATTTTGGAAACTGCGGTTAAAAATGTGGTTAAGTATTGCTACTTGCAGTTACTCTTCATTATTGATGAGGAAGGGTGCTCATGGAGGCAATGCCAGTTCGATTCCTGCTAGCCTCATTCCCTTTATCCTTCCCCACCCGATTCTACCATTCATTACCAGTCTACAAGTTTAACGGTTCAATAAAAGAGTCACAGTCAAAAAAGAATAATTCTGCAAGTACAAACATTCCCGAAGAAAGAGACTGAATGACAGTCCAGTTTGTACAGAGACTGTTACAGTCGGTTAAGATAGTTGCAGGGCTTTAGAGGCAAAGGACCCGTTATTCATCTGTTACAGCTACATATATTGTACACTCATTGATAGAACCACATATCAGACTATGACTATCTGCTCCATTACAAGGATTGTACTGAGCAGTCAATTAGTTCTAGGACTATCCGATGTTTGTGTAGTCCAGTCGCACATCTCATGTGCTTGTTCAGTGGCACTGATGACAGCAGGAGGAAAATTCCTCTGTCCACAAACTGTGTCTCGATTTATTTGCTTCTCATTTGTTTTGAATGCCATTCTGGCACGACCAAATATATTTGGAATTATGAGAATGTGAAAACACAGTGAGCAATTTGCATTCACAAAGCATGCTGTAAGCAAACTGCAAGGCGAACTTATACGATGAACTGTGATTAGTATTGGGAGAAAATAACTGTCGCAGTAATTGAGATCCTCATTGATGATGCACTAGATCAGTGTTTCTCAACTCTGGCCCTCAAGGTCCAGTTTCCTGCAGAGTTTGCTCCAACCCTAATCAAACACAACTGAACTAGATCTTCAAGGTCTTCAGGATTACTAGACATTTGCAGAGGTGGGTTTAATCTTGCTCCGCCCTCCTACGTACTTGCGCTCAATATTCATTTTCCTTCAGTACTACTTCTGGGATTGTGGTATATTCTTGGGTTTTCTCTGGTAAATTTTTTACCGGTCCAATCAGCGAACAGAGGGAGTGGCAGAGAACGATGACGTTGGGGTTGTGCGCTACGTCATACGTCACGACCAAACGTTAACGAATGGTTATGGCAGATCCAGAGTGGCTCCGGGCAGATCCAATAGTTTTCAACTTTAACAGAGTACCCGCCTTCAAGGAAGTTAACGCTTGTCAATGGAGAGAGGCCAGACTCTCTGTACAAATGAAATGTACGAGAGTCTGGTAGAACCAGGCTAGGTTTAATCTAGATTGGAGGTAAACTCTGCAGGAAAGTGGACCTCGAGGACCAGAGTTGAGGACCCATGCACTAGATTGTTTTTGCACATATGCCATTTTTGCACATATGCCATTGTTTTTGCATCATATGCCATTTATCAAGACATTGCAAGTGTAACGGAGGCCAGCTAGTGAGAAGAGAGCAAGTAAACCTCACTCCCCTGACCTCAAGAGGCGCTCTAGCGACTGACGCTAGAGGCTGCAGTCTTTAGCCTCCTTGTTAGAGCACCTGCCTCCCATACCAGAGACCCGGGTTCGAGGCCCACACAGAGCGGGGCAAGTAGGATCTGAGGGGTTACACAACCTTTGATTTCTCCCCCACATAATTTCAGTTGTGCGGGACACACACAGACAATGTGACGTTTACATAGGTAAACATTGAGTCATTTACTAGTCAACTGTTTCTGCATCACTGGTCGACTAAATGATGTAATTGTGCAAGCCCTAATACCGGTTTGAGAATACCAGCCCTCACTCTAGATAAACTACGCATCTCAAATTCCCCTACTTGGGGTTATTATTTGGAAGTTACCCATTCAGTTACCCACACATAATCAGCATGCTAGAGCATATGCACTACATGGCAGGCCACATCTCGACCCAAACACATTCCAATTACACATCCCAAAAACTGACCCTGAATAAAGATTTCCCAGATAATTCTCTTTCAGATATTTACTTACCCAAGGTCATTTCCCTAATCGTCTTTAGACCTGCTTATATCAAAAAGACAAAATGAAAATATAACTATCCTATCTTTTAAATGGGTTCCATCCTTTAGCTCTAGACTTTCGTTTTAATTCGGATTATGAAGATTATTCCCCTCAGTCCAATTTCCCCTTCCGATCAGAGATAATGTCTGTGGGAGCAGAAGACACTCATAAATGAGGGAATGAGCCTATTAATCCAGTGGCCGTAGTCGAGTTTGGGAGATAACTGGCTGGTTAGAGTTGGAGATACGGGCAGATAGAAAGGAGAAATTATTGGGCTGACGCATTTGGCCTTGCTTGCGGGATGGCAACGTGCAGTGTGAGACTGACCGGCCTGCTGAAACTGTATGAACATGTGGGTGGGTGGGTGATTGGTTGGCTGTGTGATTGGCCTCCTGTGGCGAGGCAGTGCCGAGCCCAGAGTAATGGTTTAATCAGTGACCAGCAGTATAGAGCTATGTGTTTGCTCCATGGGAAAGCTGCGGAAACAAGACTGCATGCTGGCACACTCTAATCCCACTTTGCTTCTTCATATATGTGTGTGTCTCATGTGGGCACAAGGGAGTGAATGTACACCAGAACAGCCTTCTATGAAGTATGTTTACCTACAGCAAATCTCCCAATCGTCTGAACTGGTCTGAACCCTCAAACCTACACATTCTATGGCAAGATTACGCCATCCATCCCAGCGCTGACTTGCTGTGGCGAGCCTGTCTGACGGCTACATGGCTGTGTGATCTATGATGCAGTTACGCATGTCCACGTACGTAAGTGCTCAGGGAGTATAAGAGAACAGGACAAGGATTACAGGACATTGAGTGGGAAAACAGCTTAGAGAGTCACACGCATCTGGGATGAATGGTTGACATTTGCAGAAAACAGAGCACTCTTTGGAAACTGTGCAGCTCTACAGTATGTAACATCTGACTTTCACATTGACCTTGGGGTGAAAAGGGGTGGCTCAAAACCAAGAGAACTTTACGTTTTGGTCCTCCGTCTCTTGCGCAAAGAAAAGGCAATTTTATGTCCGAAGCTGAATGGATGTACTTGTTCTGTTTGTCCGTACAACAGAGCCTGCAGATCACTGTTACTTACAAGAGCATGCATTGACTAAGCAGGTTTTCGAGTTGTCTGCTTTTTCGTGAAAATGTTCCCACTATTTGATTGCTAAGTCTTTGAAGCTGCAAGAGCTGAAGGAATGAATTTCAGGAGTACTGAGTGCTTCATTGATTAGTTTTTTCCTGTGCATGGCACTCTGTGGGTCAGATCCACCCCCTCATCATTCAGCACAATGGACAGCTCCACAGGTCCCCCCTCTCTATTTGTCAGCACCATGGAGAGCTCCATTTGCCTGGTTTTTGTCCTTCTGTGAGTGGAGGCGGCCGGCGGCCATTTTACATGGCTGGATCTTCAAACTCTTTGAAAGCTCTTGTTCAGTTAAAGTATCGCACTCTGGGCCACTCTCGGCCCCTCTCAGCCAGGCACAATGATTAACCCTACAGCACCTACAGCCCTCTTAACGTCTCTCTCTCGCTCTCTTAAATTGAGTGTAAATGGCAGATGCCATGTGTGGGAAGAAAGGGTCGGTGGTGCGTCTGGGGTCGCTTCTCTCCTCTTGGTTCTGCTCAGGTGTTTGGTTATTGGCTCCCGAAGCGATTAGGACACATGGGAGCTGCTTTTCTATTCTCGAGCCTTGCATTAGGGTGGCGGATGGCACCCGGCGGAGAGCTGTGTGAAGGAGTGGGAGGATGTTAACAGAGTGTGTACGTAACTCTCACAGTTTACTTGAGCGAGAGGGTAAATAGTTTGCTCCTTAGGACTACGAAGGCTGGAAATATGATCACTGGCTGTGAAAAACCCTCGTCCGTTCCTCTGATTACTTCTCTTACATTTTGTATTATCTATTTTCTCTTTTTTAGATTTGTGTGTGTGTGTGGGGAGGGGGGGGGGGGTCATAAAGGTTTGCTGTAATAAACAGTTCCATGCTGTAATGCCATAATTAAATGCCTAATTAACAGGTAACGATCTGCTAAGTACAATAATAATCCATGCAAGTGTTAGGCGTATTTTAAAATCAGCATGAAGTCATAGTTGACCCTGTTTATTTTTGAACCTGTTTCTGGTCTATATGACAAGAATCATGTTATTCATAATATTTTGTAGAAATGTCTTGCTCTGCCTCTAAAATAGAATTCCCTCTTACTTTGTAAACCCATCCTGTCTATCCACCTATGTAACGTCCACTTTTCACGATTCGATCAATTCAAATGAATAACATCATGTCCCACTCTAAAACTTCACTCTGAAATGTGGCAAATTACAGAAGTAAAATGGGTTGGGAACAGTGATAAGTGTCGACTTGAACAGTTCATACTAAACGTGCGTTTCTCTCTCTTCATGTAGCGTTAAGTCGCTCTGCAATGCCATTTGGTCTGATGCGGAGGGAGTTGGCATGCGAGGGTTACCCCATCGAGCTCCGCTGCCCCGGCAGTGATGTCATCATGATCGAGACCGCCAACTACGGTCGCACGGACGACAAGATCTGTGACGCCGACCCCTTTCAGATGGAGAATGTACAGTGTTACCTGCCAGACGCCTTCAAGATCATGTCACTAAGGTATGGAGCGGGGTTCATTTTTACTGTGTCTATTTTTGTCATAGCTTTTGTCTTTTGATGAAAAGTTATAATTCATTTTTATAATTTACCTGTGAATAAATGACAGCTGACAAAGATCACATATCAGCTGATTATAATGTACAAAATGACAAAAATGTGTAAAACTGGAGATTTTTTTTTTTATGTTATATTAAACTACCATTCAAATATGTAAATAAATATATGTAAATAATAATAATACTTTTGTTCTGCAATGATGCATTAAACTGATAAAAATGTATTTCCCCAAACATTTTGCATCTGCCTGTGAATACAGTTTATTCAGCAAGGATAATTGATCAAAAGTGAAAGTAAAGTAATTAATTATGTTGCAAAAGGTTTATGTTTAAAATAAACACTCTTCTTTTGAAATAGAAAGAAACCTGCAATAAATTTGTCACAATTTCCACCAAAATAAAAATTAAGCAGCACAACTGTTTTCAATATTTGTTTCTTGAGCATCAAATCATCATATTAGAAGGATTTCTGAAGGATCACGTGACACTGAAGACTGGAGTAATGATGCTGAAAATTAAGCGTTGATCACAGGAATATATTGCATTTTTAAAGTATTATACTGGAAAATTGTAATAATATTTTAAATTGTAATAATATTTCACAATATTACTGTAATCCTCTATTTTAGATCAAATAAATGCAAACTTGAACATAAGACACGTTTAAAAAAATCCTACCGATCCCAGTCGGTACTGTAGATTATCATCATCAACAGTGTGTTGTAATTAAAATCATTTCATTATCATCGTGATGCATCCTTTTGGTCTCGTCTTCGTTGTGGTATTTTTGTGGGTAACTTTGTTGACGAGATTAACACTGCATGGGAGAGAGAGGGTTGTATAAATGTTACAAATTACTCTGACTGTTCATGTCACTGTTTTGTTTGCGTGCACTGTGTATTCCAGAGTGTATTGATATGGTTGAGTGGTTAAGTGACTGTTTAGCGTGTGTGTTTGAATAATGTGAAGCATAACCGTTGTGCGTGTGTGCGCGCGCGCGTGTGTGTGTGTGTGTGTCGCCTGCAGTTCCAGTCCCTGTCTGTGCTCAGCATTTGCTTCCTCGGAGACGAGATCAATGATTCCCTATTCTAGCTATCCATCAGCCTTGTAATGGAGAGAGAGAGAGAGAGAGAGAGAGAGAGAGAGAGAGAGAGAGAGAGAGAGAGAGAGAGAGAGAGAGAGAGAGAGAGAGAGAGAGAGAGAGAGAGGGCATGTGGGAGGGATGAGTAGATTGAGAGAGGGATTGGACTGGGAATGATGCTGCACTAGTAGAGAGATGATGAGGGGATATAGAGAGAGGGATTTGAAAAGAGAAGTGTCTCTGCATCTGTTTGAGGGAGAATAAATCTGTACCGTGCTAGATCTTTGTTTGCATTTCATACCGATAACAACCCCTGCATTCAAACATTTATGTGCTTTAGTCCGAGGCAATATAGCTCTAAGTTGGTTTGAGCGGGAGGAATAGTCTGTTGCCTCCGCATCGCTTGGACTGTCACATGATCACACCTATAGTGAGAAATGATTTCCTCATACTTAGAACTAGACATTTGAGCAAACCCATAATCTTAAGTATTACATTTTAACATGTAGCCTATGTCTCACCTACTAACACGGATGACACCTTAAATCATGCATCTTGTTGAGGAGAGGTGTGATATTACTTCTCCAAGCCATCAGACTTGCGAAAGAGACTTCGGACATATATACATCGATATATATATGTCCTAGAATAAAGATTTAATTCTACAAACCTCTGCAAACTTACAGTTATTAGGTCTCTTGAAGATGGATTATGTGCGCATCTCTGACTTATCAATGTTAATGATCCGTCAAGATATTTTTACTGTGTTTGATCGTAATAATTCAGGAAATACCTGTAAAATAATGTTTAACGTACGTTTAATTTCTGTAAAAGTCATTGCACTTCATGTAAATTAGGATATTTTAGTTTACTTGTACGGTTTCTGTTTTTTTTTAACAGTGTCCTGTAAACCTTAAATCATTGATCTCAAACCCTGCTGTTGTTACAGTATATAAAGTATAAATCTGTGTTTTTTTACAGATTTATTTGATATTTAGATTTTTTTACATCTAATTGTTACATTTTTAGGTTACTTATTTCAAATTTATTAAAGTGAATATTATGTTATATAATATATATATATATATATATATATATAATTTTTTTCTTTTTTTTAGAGTTCTTTGTTTACTATCATTATTTGTGCACTACTGTTACAATGTATGGGTTTGTTAGGATTTCTTTCTTTTTTATGGTATGATATTTTAAGGTCTCTACTGCTCACAAAGACTGCATTTGTTTGATGAATGAAAATGCAGTCAAGACGTTAATATTGTGGGAAAACAATAAAATTTATATTGACTATTTACAATTTTATATATATTAAAATGTCATTTATTCCTGTGATGCATGCAAAGCTGAATTTTCAGCATCATTACTCCAGTCTTCAGTGTCACATGATGCTTTAGAAATTATGAAATCAAGGTAGTGTATAGGATATATATATATACACTATATATATACACTATATGTATACATATCCTATACACTACCGTTGAAAAGTTTGGGATCGGATCGGTACGATTTTTAATGTTTTTTAAAGAGTCTATTATGCTCACCAAGGCTGCATATATTTGATTATTTTTACAATAACAACAAAAAACAGGTTTTAAAAACCTGTTTTCCATTTGAATATATTTTAATTTTCAGCATCATTACTCCAGTCTTCAGTGTCACATGATCCTGATGAGTGAGAAGAAGAGACTTTCAAACCTTTGAACAGCAGTGTATATAAACGAAAAGGCAAAACAGTTCAATAGTATGTGTGTGTTTGTGTGTATAGTGGTGACTGAAGGAATGATCCTTGACTTTGCTTCTTTCTCTCTCTCTCTCTGGTCGTCTCAGGTGTAATAATCGGACTCAGTGTGTGGTGGTGGCTGGGTCTGATGTTTTCCCTGACCCCTGTCCAGGAACCTACAAGTACCTGGAGATCCAGTATGAATGTGTGCCATACAGTGAGTAACCATGCAGACACTCCATCCCAACAGCCCCACCCCCTCGCCTCTCCTGTCCCGCCCCTTCACCTCCCCAACCCCACCCCACCTAAACCCCGCCCCCTCAACCAGCTACTGCCATCCACACACACACTCACTCACTCATGCTCAGTCACGCACACACACACTCACACTCACGAGTGCGTTCTCTCCTTCACGCACACACACACATCCTCTCCGTTCTCTCTCTCTTTCTTACACTCGCACGCACACACTCTCTCTCTCACACTTTAAACCGCTTTTTTTTTTCCATCGGCAGTGCGACGTTGCAGAGGCTGGTGGAGATTTTCACATTGGGGAGGTGCTCCGTACACAAACAAACACACAAACCGGGGCAGATAAGCATTCGATATCCCCAGCGCTGTGCAGACTCAGCCTTTATTGGCGATCATAAGCACACCAACACACTCGTGCACAGCCTCACACAGTAACAAAATGACCCAGAGGGTGCTTTATCTGGCATTAAACACCTTTACCTCCCCTCTGACAGACAATCAAAATGAAAATTGGGCCGCGGCGAGGCTGCGAGAGAGAGGTGTGTGAGCGTCGCACAATGGGAATGTTAACACAAACCTCAAATTTATTTCAGACAGCACGACCCAAAAGTCGCACACATGCTAATATTCCCATGGCAACGTTCGGCTTTCTGTGGCGCTGCCTCACTCGCGAATGAGAGGCAAGTGTGAAATTTTGAGCGAGCGAGCGAACGCCGACTTGAACGCGTTTCCGGAGCTGGACTCATGTGAAAATCTCCCGTCAGACGATACCCCCCTCCTCCCCCCACCCATGATCGCTGACTTTACGTGTGCAGGTGGTCCAGACGGGGCCGTGATTCAGCGGAGGGTGGGTCTGTGGGGCTTTAGGTGTGTAGTTTGGTTTGGGGGGGGGGGGAGTTAATGGGTTTTACTGTGAGCGGGAAGGGGGTTATTAACTCTAATCTATAATCCCGGGGTCAGTTTCTCTTCTCTTCCCACAGGAAATAAAGAGGATGGACTACAACCCGCTAGTTCACTCTGCTCACTAATCCTCCTTTCTCTTTTTTCTCTCTTTCAGCGTTCTGCTTTCTTCGTGTGCTCCTCTCATTCGTAATCACTCTTCTGACATTTTTATTTTCTCGTCCAGTCCTTTGTTTCACTCGCTTATTTTTTTTGCGTTTGTTCTTCGTTTCTCTTTGGATTCACCTGCTGCCTTCTCTTTTTTTTTTTTTTTGTCTCGTACACACACACACTCTCTCTTTAGCCTTCATCTCTTTGTTTTTTTTCTTTGACATGCTTTTATTCGATCTCCACCATCACTTCCCCTTTTTCTCTCTTTCTCTTTCTTTTGCAGGTTTCGGGAGGCGCCCAGAAGAGTTGAGCATTTATCTTTTAAAGCTCTCAAACTCTCTCTCTCTCTCTCACACACACACTTGTACAGAATGAACGGGACTCTTCAGCCCACACTCTTTGACCACCTTCGCCCAGCGACCGTAATCCTCAATCCGCTTCTACACAAACACATCAAAACACAGAGTGCAAATACTCTTCCTCGCTTTCCTCTTTCGGGTGCTTAGCAAGACTCAGGCAGCGGCTAGTCTCTCCCTCTCTCTCAAAAACTCAATGTCTTTCTTTGTTATTTCATATTTTAACAGTATTAACACTTTGTTTTAAGGTGACATTGTTACATGTACTTGATATTGTAATAACAGTAAATTATGCATAATCTCTGTCAATCTCAATCTCTCTCAAAATAATTACACATCACTAGCCCTAATCAAATCTATAACCCCAAGAGCATGAAAGGAATAGGACAAAAAATAAATATATGTATTTCCTGAGTCTGTTTCAGGCATGTCGCCAAAAGACAAAAACAACATGCCCCCTTTATCATTCAGCAAACTTACTATTGAGTGCAAAAAAAAACTGTTTTGGGGGGGATTTGGCCATTCACATATTCCATATCGAAACCTCTTCAGCAGCATTTAGCTCACAAAAAAAGCTAATTTTTCTCAGAATTGCGTTATACAAACTCACAATTGCAAGTTATAAAGTCAGAATTGCGTGATATACAGTCGCAATTACGTGTTATAAAGTCAGAATTGTGAGATAAACTCGCAATTGTGAGAAAATGTTTTGAATTTAATTAATTTTTTTGTGGTGGAAACAAGCTTCCATATGCTTCTGATTGCTTTTAGAGGGAAAGGTTGTCCATAAATGCTGATCTGGGATCAGTTTTCTCCGTAATAAAATAATATTGGCGAAATCCGTTGTTTTGAGCGGCGAGTGGATCCTGAGTTCTACCCGCGCGCAAATCCTCTCGTTATAACAAGCGGTTATGTAAATTAGACATTCATTGTGCATCAGCTTCACTGATTATAACGGAGCGTGAGATCGCAATGAAGTCGTATAACCGCTTTTTAATGTTAACAAAATGAGCGCTCTGCACGTTTTAAGCCGTGCCAAATCATGCGTTTAGCAAATGTTTTTAAAGGGGACGCATATCCTCATGGTGTTGGTTCACCCTCCGCGTATGATAAGAAAATGAATCTTTTATGTTTTGGTTGTTTTGATATAGAAATAGAAATTGGTCTATTTCAGTTCTGTCAGGACCACTATCGTCAAATACGATTGACAATTAACATACAGTTTGGATTGGCGGTATGGTTCCGTTCCGGGCAAGATCTCCCGGCGCATCCATGCAGTCTAGCATAGATAAGAGCAGCAATAACCCCCCTTAGGGTAAACAGTACAGAACCAACATGAGTGTATTGCAGATATCATTCATTAATTTGAATGGATAACATAATTAGAGAATTTTCATCTTTAGGGAATTTAGGGAATCAGAATGCCAAATCCTGACTGACGAGAGGAGGAGCTGGGGAGGGAGGAGGGTAATTCGCTCCCTTTGAAACGCGATAGCTGCTGATAATACTGAAGGAGCTTATATATGTATACAGTGATAGACGTCGTATTCCTATTGGTAGACGTGGATCACCTGAGAGTCAGCTGATGCGAGCTGGACTAACGTGACCTGCCAGAACTGACGCTACGCGTATATATTAGGCTAAATATGGGATGTTATTGTTTTGGTGAATGTCTGTTTTATAGTTTTATTACAAAAAGTTTTCTCTTTAGATTCTTTCCAATAGGCATTTCATTGTTTCTGATGGAGTAAGTGTGTAAGGCAGGCTAGTCGGTGCGTTAGCATGACATATGTTGGCGAGCCGCATGCAGTTGAGTCAACAGCTGAAACACTAGCACGCCTCACCACTCTGCTCACTGCTCCATTTAGCCTGTCACAGTTATTTTCCTCTCTTTTTTTTTTTTCTTTTTTTTTTTTGTTGTTGCTTCCTCCTTAGTTGCCATCTCTAGGATGTTGGTTTGAAATAGCGCCGTGCGCAGAGGTGAGAGGATGCGTGATTAACTAGCTGCTGACTTGCATTTTATCTCCTATTTTTAAAAAAAACTTTGTTTGTGGTGTTTGAGGAATAGAAAGGTGAGGGAAATTGGGACCTGATTCCACCATGATGAAAAGTTCTCGCTGTCTGAAGTGACAAAGAACAGCCAATTATCGGAATCCGCCGTCAGTCTCGTCTCCCCCGAGAGGCCGTGGGCACGTGGGCTCCGCTCCTTTCCTCCGCTCCTCTCCGGCTCCACATGTTGTTGGCTAGCGTGATGGAATAAATAGAAACTCGCCTCAATTATATCCAGACTTCACGCCCCTCGAACGCCGAACCAATTCGGCCATTTTTAATTACCGGGGGATGGTGGCATCGCGCGGGCCTCTGTGGAGATTTGTCGAGATTAATTGAATTTACTGCGGCTAATTGCTCTGATAATGCCCCATCTTTCACGGCTGCTGGAGAACACGTTCCGCGCCGTTATTGGCGTGTTTATCACTGACACATGTCCATTTGTTTGTTTATTTAATATGTAAGGAAGAATGAATAAGGGCTAGTGCGTTTAAGGACGCAGCTTGGCTTGCCGCGCTTCTGACAGACAGTTTGTGTGCGAGTGACGCAGCTCCCATTATAACAGCCACCCGAGACAGAACGGCGACAGATTCAGCCAAACTGTCTTACACTCACGCACACACACACAAATGCTCACACACGACCGCGACTGTAGCCAGCATGTCAAAGTCGGCTGCTGAGTGCCAGCAGGAGTCAAACTTTCCAGCCCTCATATCCACAGAGCTCAATGTCTCAGAGGAAATGACAAACGGGCAGCGCCCCATAAAGACAAGCAGCAGCGCCCGACTCAGTCAGCGGAGACTCGCTCCAACTCCACACAGCCTGAGGCCACGTCGGCCAAGAAGCATTAATGCATCGACGACCTCTGTAATACGTCCTCATTCGCTCTTGCGGCAGAAATCTTTTAGTTGAGCCGGTTGGCACCTTTTCCTCGGTGTCCGGTGTCGTTTTGCATTATATAACAAGACCGCACGCACTTGATACTCGCGCTAGCTTATCTGATAAACTTAGCCAGGTCAAGAAAAGGCAATTAGATGCATTTAAAGGCACGGCGTCTTTAGTTAGTCTTCACAATAGGCAGCACACGCTCAGCTTATCACTCTGTCCAGTTCATCGATCGGTACTTTAAGAGTAACTCCGTGGTCACGTCATGCCAGAATGACCGCAATTACAAGATGACAATTACTCTCTGCTGTTCACGTCCTTGCAAACCGACATTAATCATTTCTTTTGACGTTGCTCTTCTTGCCAAAAAAAAGTGGAGTGGGTGGCTTGTCAACTCTCTATGCTAAGAAAGTAAACCATTTATAATATCTTTGATTTTTTTTTTTTTTAGATCAAACTCATTGTTATTATTACTTTTATTATAGTTGAATTATAATAATTAACCTGCATTTTGTTGAAATAACTACAAAAACATAGCATTATGTATTTGTATGACTGTAAGTTTATAAATATAATGAACAATTATAGTGTGTAATTTAATAGTTTTATATGATTCCAGTGTTCTATTTGATTGTGTGTGTGTGTGTGTGTGTGTGTGTGTGTGTGTGTGTGTGTGTGTGTGTGTGTGTGTGTGTGTGTGTGTGTGTGTGTGTGTGTGTGTGTGTGTGTGAAACTCAAAAATACTTAAACCCTGTAGTCAATAATTTTATCCCTTAAAACTCATATTTGATCACCAAAATTTTAAGCGTATTTAAAAGTTTTTGTTCTTGAAATAAATTATTTATGCCTTAAAATATCTTGAATGTAACTCCACACCCTTGCCTCATTAAGGATACAAGCTTCTATTAATATGCAAATGATCCCCGCCTCCACTCACTCCACACCAGCTCAGAGATCCACTCGTTGACGATCACATGTTGATCTGATTGGTTACGATGTAGTTTGTGACGTCAGAAACACCAGCGATTTCAAACAGCAGTTTTAAGGAGAAAATACTCAGCAATGGTGTTCACTTATGAATATGTACATGGTTTGTCTTAAAGTATATTAAAAACAATACATAGACATATAAAAAAAGCATTAAAAACTTGATTTTCACCACAGGGAGACTCAACATAATTACCATAATTTTTTAACATTTACTCAAAAGGTTCAACTATAAACATAATCAACTAATGTTTGATATCCACAAGGAAATATATATTTTTCAGACTAGGAAATGCATGCCATTTGGTTTTATATGTAATACAATGGCATTCAAACATTATGACCGTGAATGCTTCCACACATTGTACTGCACATAATGTTATACACATAGCCAGCAGCATGCCATGCCGCTATATGATTGCATTCCTTCACCAGAACCTAAGAAAAGCAAATGCAGTTGTTTATATTCAGTGCACATCCTGACTGCATTTGCTTGTTTTATTTTGGCCTCATAAATCCTTAGAAGAGTTGTTGTTTTATTTGTATTTTTTTTTAAGGATGTAAATGTGAGAGAAAATATTGTAGTGGTATTCCAGCCCAAACTCTTCAGAAAGTGTTAAAGAGTGGGAGTATACAGTATATTTGAGCGCTAGGTGTTTTGGTGTAATTTGGTCTTTGTGAGAGAGAGAGAGACGGAGAGCTTTGAAACCGCTGCAGCTGGGAGTTATTAATATGTATTATGCCTACATTATTCGTGAATCTCATGAATGTTCGTGGAGTGACATGCGCAAACAGTTTGCCGCCGGGTGTGTCTCCAACTCCACCTCTTGATGCCAAAGAAAAAATATTAGCGCGGAGACACGCTCTGGTGGCTATGCGAAGCACGCATCATCTTCTAGCTGTGCTCCTCAGGTGTGTGTTCATTAGCTCCCCTCATTATCACATGAGTAATTGATATCATTGCGGAGACCGCTGGGCTGAGGGGGCTCAAGGGCCACCGTACTTGTTCACAATGACAGCCAGAAGCAGGAAGCCACTGAAACGATCACAGTGAATCCGCATGCATGAGCGCTTGACATGTTTCTAATGCGCGAGTGTTTATGTTTGTGTGAACGTGTGGATGTGCGTGTCTTTTTCTTTACAGGTGGAAGAGGAGACATGAATTAATCAAGTAACACTTTCCTTTTATCCTTCTTCCTGCATTTTCATCATAGCCTTATGAGGAAATCTATCTATCTATCTATCTATCTATCTATCTATCTATCTATCTATCTATCTATCTATCTATCTATCTACCTATCTATCTTGTCCTATCTATCTATCTATCTATCTATCTATCTATCTATCTATCTATCTATCTATCTATCTATCTATCTTGTCCTATCTATCTATATATCTATCTATCTATCTATCTATCTATCTATCTATCTATCTATCTATCTATCATCTGTTCTATTTACTATTTCTAACCATCCATCCATCCATCCATCCATCCATCCATCCATCCATCCATATTTTCCTATTTTTATCTTTATCTATCTATCTATCTATCTATCTATCTATCTATCTATCTATCTATCTATCTATCTATCTATCTATCTATCTATCTATCTATCTATCTATCTATCTATCTATCTATCTATCTATCTATCTATCTATCATGCTATTGTTCCATCTACCGTTCTATCATTCTATTTACCGTTCTATCTATCGTTCTGTCTTTGTACTTCTGTCTTTCTCACTCTCTTTCTCTCTGGATCAAGGGGAATTTTTTTTAGTATGACTCAAATATTCCAGAGCCCCTCAATGAAGTCTGGTATGAATCAGCATTGTTGAGGCTTCTGTACAGAGAAGAGAGAGCACTTGTTCCTTCATGCAAAGACCAGTGCATAATGTTCTTGTCCGATTGCATCACCCTGTTAAACGGGATGAAATCACACACACCGAGGGACGTCTCCGTCGGCTATTTTTTATAAAATGAAGCGCTTTGCATTTTGATAATATATCACCTTTAGCGTGAGGAAATTTCTGCTTCAGTTTTACATAAAAAATACTAGCAACAAATGATGAGGCCATTTCATGACACTTGGTTTGATCTGTTTTGTTCTGCTGGAGCAGACTCAACACTATGCTACTGTACAATACACTGTCAGTATATTTTACGTGACTGATGTGTCACAATATAATAAATGATACAGTTCTGATTTTGTGGCCTATAAATGTAATGAATCGGTCAAAATGACTCATTCAAAACGAACTGAGAAGTGACTTTGTATTATGTGTACTATGTAGTGTTGTTATTGAGTGGTTGCTCATACCATACGACAACATGTAGATAAAAGTTTCCATTTAAAACCAGATTTTCCTACCGTTAGTTTTGGGTTGGATGTTTTTTTTGTTTTTGTTTTTTTACTCAAAGCTGAATTTTCAGCATCATTTGCAGTGTCACATGATCCTTCAGAAATAATTATAATAAGTTGATGTGATGCTTTAGAAACATTATTATCTTCAATGTTGAAAACATTGTGCTGCTTCATATATTTTTGGTGGAAAATGTGATCATTTTTTTTCAGGATTCTTAATAGCATAGTATATTTTTTTGTAACATTATAAATTTCTTTACTTTCACTTTTGATCTATTAAATGTGTCATTTCTGAATAAAAGAAAATACTAATTAATTTCTTTAAAAAAAAAATCTTACAGACCCCAATCTTTTGAAAAGTAGTTGGTTTGATGGTCTTAGCTGGTTTAAAATGGTCTACTAGCCTGGCCAATCTGGTGTTTAGTAGGACGGCCAGCTGGTCTCCCAGTCTGACAGCGAAAAAAAGAAAAAAGAAAAAAAAAGATCACCTCTTAAACCATCTTAAGCTTTTTATTCTCAGCAGGGTTGATGTTTTGTACCAAAAGTACTAAAATAACTGCTAATCGAATCATTATGGAACAGGAATCGTTAAATGGAGTCTCTAAGTAACTTTAATTCCTTTTGATTCCCATTCTTAGTCCCCCTTCTCTTCATTTCTCAAATGGTGTGAGTGAGTTAGACAGTGACGACTGGCCGCTGCCTTTTATACAGACAGTGTAACTGTGTCTGTATGTGTGAGATCACTTCAAAGACCTCAACTTCAGAACCTTAAACCCTCACAGGCTCAGAAAAGAGAGTCTCTTCCCATTTCTTTTCTTCACTGATCGCTCCATCCCTCTCTCCCCTGAGATCCCCCTCTTCAGATACTCCAGTTTGTCTTTTAGGAGACACAATGGGTCTCTGGGGGGGGGGGGGGGAGAAGCTGAGCTTCACACGTTTCTTGCGTGTTGCCGGCTACACGTTAGCGGTTGCCTCAGCGCTTATGTGTGTCAGCCACGGGTACAGGCTAACACTGCTAGCACATCCAGATCAGCGAGACAGACAAGCTGTCACTCACTGTCACACGCTGGCTGTCTCTCTGTCATACATACCAATGCTGTTCGCTTCACACATACAAACACACTCCGCCCAGAAAGAGAGAAAAAGTAGTAATTCTGTATTCTGTGCAAACACAAGTGCTGCTGGATATTTCAGCTAAAACCAGCATCAGATGGTTTAATGTACTTTGTAATTGGTCATTGATGGTCAATAGGTGATCTAAACTGGAGTAGATGGTTGATTAGATGCAAGCTAACTGTGCGTTCACACCGCCGCCGGCGAGAGCGCCAAAATTCGCTCTCGCCGCCCTGCCACCGACGCCGTGAGATTCGGGGACGCTCTGACGTAGATTTTAGAATGCGTGATTTTTTTTTATTACTTTATTTAAAGGAGCCGCAAAGCAAACAAGAACTGAACATAAATCAGTATCCTATTTTGTGCAGACTGGCCACACGTACGGTATAAGTTAACCTAATGAAATCTTTTAAATGTGAAAGTAACAAAACACCAACAATTTCAGACACCTTTTTCCATGTGTCGTTCTTTTTATTAATGTCCCTGTATGTAAACAGGGACAAGTCGTACAATAACGGGAAATCCGAAACAGAAATAATTAACTTTTCCTCCATTTTGCTTAGGAACTAATGTGGTCGGAACCAGGGCCGTCGCTGGTGGGGTGAAAGGTGGTGACAATTATAGGGGCCCCCGCTGCCCAGGGGGCCCCACAAAATCCAGCAGTTATACTATAGGGACACTATTGCATGAATAATTATAATATTTATTAGTTGTATGCCTGAGATTTAAAATGAAAACCACAAAAAAACATGCAACTTGGTTAAATATTTTTTCCAAATAGCTGCTTCTCTTACCTCCCTAAAAATGGTTTAGTCCGATCTATTTATTAGTTATTAATAAATACCCCGCCCCAGCTCGTGAAGAGAACCAATCAGAGTTGAGGCGGCATTGCCTGAAGACGTTAATCTGGTGGAACTGACTCACTGGAAAAATGTCGGGGAAAAGAAAATACAAATCTGGTTATCAGAAACGCCACGAAAAGAAGGAGAGGGAGGCCAGGAGAGTTGTTGGATCCCAGTCAATTAAAACCTTCTTTAACGCAGGTTAGTGTATTGTATTGTTATTTCGCTGAGAATCAGAAAACTACCGTCTTCTTTCACTTTTCATTAACGGGCGCGAGCGGCACTACAACCGACTGAATGATTAACGTTACGCGATTAAAATCCCTGTCCTTTTCACTATTGTAAATAACTTGACACGAGACACGACGCATTGCATTATGCATAATATGACCTGCTGGCTGGTGATGTGTTTATTAACTTACATCAAGAAACACGAATACAACTGCACTTGAATGAATAAATGTATGAGCTTTATTTAAATATTATTTTACCAGTTCCATATTATCTCTATTAAAATACATAATAAGATAAATCTTTTTTAAAACTTTGACTACATTCTTAAGACTGTTACTTACGTGGTTTGACCATACGGCAACATACGACGAAAAGGGTACTCCATAACGTCAATATGAGACGGAGACATAAGCGCACCAGCAGCGCCCCCTAACGGTACCCTAACCCATACCTAAACCTAACCATAACCTGAACCGTCTCATATTGACGTTATAGGGGTACCCTTTTCGTCGTATGTTGTCGTATGGTCAAACCACGTCAGTATGTGACGTTTTGAGATGAGACTGTGTTACAACCCATAAAACATTATTTTACCATTCCTTTTTTAAAAATTGGTTTTCTTATTATTTAAATTTTTTTGATTTATAGGCCTAACCTTTGATGACTTTACACCTCACTTCACTCCACTTCAAGCTTTTTGTTAATTTTTATTAGTTGTAATTTTATAGAATTTTAAGATACTCAAACTGCAAAAAAATGCCTTTCTTACTCAGTATTTTTGTCTTGTTTCCAGTCCAAATATCTCAAAATTCTTAAATCAAGATGCATTTACTAGATAAGTGAAATGCAATAAAATATTAAGTCTTGTTTCCTGTTGAAATAAATCAAATTTAAGTGAGTTTTTGCTTAAAACATGTCAAATAATCTGCCAATGGGGTAAGATAAATAAGGACATAATCAGTGACTTTGCCAACAAAAAGGTCAGACAATGGGATTTTGGTTTATCCTAGTGAAGTGACGTGTAAGGTCATCAAAGGTTAAAGATCAAACAAACCGATATACATATACTAAATACTTGTATAATTTTATTAGTTATTTCAATGTTAATTTTTGAAAGAAATTTCATTTATCTATTTAGGCCTATTTTCTTTTTATATTTAATGTTATATTTGTTTATTTTGCTTTTGCTGATGTTCATTAAAATCTTGATTTACATTTATTTGTTATCTGCTTTGTTATTTTGTAAGAAAACCCTAGTTACATGGGCCTCCATGCATATTGTACAGTACACCAACAATATATGAGTATGCATGCAGAAAATATATTGGTGGAGGGTGGTGGGGGGCCCACATCAATATTTTTTCAGGGGGCCCCGGATCCTCTAGCTACGGCCCTGGTCGGAACCAAAGTTTACAGGATTGTGTTCTCTGGTATCCTCTCAGGCGGAGGACTTCTACATGCCGATCGGTTGCCGCTGGTTGCCGCCGAACCGCGTCATAGCTTATTACCATAAAGTTGACTTGATTTCAACTATTCTCGCCGCTCTCGCCGTCCAAGACGCGCCGCGCCTCCCTCGCCGGAGCTCTCCGCCGGCTCTCATTGAAAATGAATGGCTTCCGGCCACTTTGACGCTCTCGCCGCCGGCGGTGTGAACGCACAGTAACAGGGCTAAAAGTCTGGATACACGAGTGTAGGATTAATACTGTTGAACTAAATTCGTTCTACGGTCTACGGTACTGCCGACTATTTCAGATAAACCCCGCCCTATTTGGCATGTTAAATGATCACTTTATGTGCCGTGAGCGAAATCCAGTCATTTCAATAGGAATCCATGTAATCTGTATTTCGCGTGAGGGTGACATAGACTTCGCAGAGGGTTCAAGTTGGTCACACAGATTTGCTTGTAAACGTTTTGCTTGTAAACTTTCAGTGACTGTGCCTTAAGTGGGTCATAATCAGCATTTACGCTGATAGTCAAAAGTCCTGCTTTGTGAGACTTGGCTAAGATCAACCTTAGCTTAGATGACCTCTTACCAGCAACAAGCCATCTACCATTTTCCAAAAACCAGACTGACCACCTCAAACTTGTTTGACCTGTATTTATTGTTTTGTTCTTTTTTTACCAGCACGCAGTGGAAACAAAATGTTCCTCTGTTCTGCTTCCCTCTGTCTTTCTCTATTTTTTTTCTCTCTCCAACTTCTTCCGTACAATAATGGCCTCTCTCCTCCTCCCAGCCTGTTTCTGGTTCTCAGAAATGTAGCTCTGCCAAGCCGCATGGTCCCATGGACCGTAATCAGTGATTGGCAGCTAGATCTTGATGGATTTAGTGAGTAGAAGCGATAAGTGGTCAAGCTCTATGAGAGAGAAAGAATAGCTCGCTCACCGGATCCCAGCTGAGCCAGGACTAGCCCCTTTAGGTTCAGAGAGAAATCACCCATTCCTTTTCCACCATTTTCCTTCTCTCTCTTTCTCTCTTCTTCATCACTGCATCAATCTGTGTCTGTTTTAAACTCTTTTTTTCCTCCTTACAGCTGCAGAAGACTCCAGTGCACTTTGAAATATGTTCAAAATGGCATACTAGCATACATCTTACTGCACAGTATATACTACATAGGCCTATATACAAATATAGTATGCACACAGCTTGCAGTATGCAACGATGATCATTTCAAACCTTAGCACACTAAATCATTGTCACGATTATGTTATGAGTGGCATACAATGAATTCAGTTTGAAAATAATTCATTAATAAAATAAAATATTATATGACAGTCTGATCAAAAATTAGAAGATTGTTTTTCTTTTTAAATGAAGACCGCTACTACACAAGTTTACGCCAATGTTCTCTAACACCAACTTTATGCTTTTTGAATTGCAGCCTGACACATTTCGCAATGCATTACAAATGAAATAGATTTTATGCACTAGAAGTGTTTGTGTAACCGAACCTACTTGACCCGCTCCGAGTGGGATTCGAAACGGAGTCCCCAGCGTTGGTGGTGGGAGTGCTAACTGCGTAGCCTCTAGCGTCAGTCGCTAACGCGCCTTTAACTACCATCTAAACTCTCACTCCCATCCGGGTCACGGCACCAAATATAACCAGTCCTACTCAACCCACTCTATGAGTGGGATTCGAACTGGATTCGAAGTGGGGTCTGCAGCGTTGGAGGCGGGCATGCTAACAAGGACGCAGCCTTTAGCGTCAGTCGCTAGCATGCCTCTTGAGGCCAAGGGGTGAGGTTTACATGCACAGCTCTTAATGACCTATGTCTGTTACACTCCTTCCCACCTAAACCTTACTCCCATCAGGGTCACAGCACCAAATATAACCAGTCCTACTCGACCCGCTCCGAGTGGGATTCAAACCAGGGTCTCCAGCGTTGAAGGTGGGCGCAATAACAAGGATGCTGAAGACCGCATCTACTAACATCAATTGTCAATCGCTATCACACCATTTTGGGCTTAAACAAATTCCGCTATAACACAACCTTGTAGCAGTGCTAAGAACTTGCGTTGCATTATGAATTATAGCTTGAGACATTTCGCAATGTGTGACAAATGAAATAGAACTTGCATACTAGAAGCATTTGCATTCACATACTAGTTCATTGTACATGTTTGACCTACAAATGCTCATTATAACACAAACTTGTGGCAGTGTTAAGAACTTTTGTTGCATTATAAATAAATTATTTTGCAATGTGTGACAAATTAAATATAATATGCGTACAGGAAGCAGTTGCAAGCATTCACATACTTGTGCATTGCACTTTTTGGGCCTAAAAATGGAAGTCCAGTTCTTTGCATTATGGAATACATTATAGCACACAATGTGCTCTGTTGCACACACTTTGGCAAAATCTAGGTACTTCAAGCGTAAATGTGCATACTCCGCACAGTGTACATACTGCATACTGCAAAGCTAGTATGAGTACTATGCCATTTCGAACATACCTCATGTTCTCTCTCACAGCAGCCCAAAGATGCAGAAGTGCGGATAGAGGAAAGACAGACGGATGGAGGGGAGAGGGGGCAATGGAGGGGAAGCGAAGGGGGGGCGGGGTCCGTGTGACTGGGGGAAGTGTACGTGTGTCATGTGACAGGAAGAATGTAAGGGGTTTCACAAAACTTTGTGAAAGCAGTTGAGGCCATTCTCCCCTCTCATTACTCACTCGAGTCATCCTCTCTGTAAAGAGACTACATCACACTGACAGAATGCCATGATTTGAGAAAGGATAGCCTTTTATTTAATCTCAATTTTCTCTTTTTTCCTGCACCTGTTTTTCTTTCATTATCTTCACTCTCTCTCTCTCTTTCGCTCTTTCTTTTGCTCTCCCTGTCTTCTCTCTCTTTTTTCCGATGCTTGAATAGAAGTGGACCAAAAAGGTAAAGACCACAATGAACATAAAAACCACAGCTCGCTCCGCCCGCCCTCCTCCTCCTCCTCCTCCCCTTCCTCTTCCGTTTCCTTTCCTTCCCTCATCCCCTTCTCCTAACCCAGCACCTTGTGTAGTGCTCATGTTTGATGTTTATATCCCTCCTTCTCTCTTTCTCTCTCTCTATTGTTTTCTCTCTTTCTTTTCTCTGGCTTATAACCGAACCTCCTTCCAGATTTGGTTCTTGTTTCAGATAACACAGACACGCGCCATCATATGTACGGTCCTGCATACACGCACTAATCCCTGTGCACAGAAGACCTCATGCATGCATATCGAACGCGCACGCACGCAACTCTCACTTGAGGAAAAGCAGCAGAACTCCACCAGCTGTCCTGCTAAAAGTTCCAATTAAGTCTATTTGAGAAATTAATAACCATCCTTTAATCTGATCACTTCTACCCCAAGGGAAACACGCTCTCCTAAATGCGGCACATGTACGCGTGCACGCGCTCTATTCTTTCTCTCTCGCGCGCACTCGCACAAGCCACTTTACGTCGAGCGTTTCTCCGTTCTACTTTTCTGTTGGACAGGAAGTCATTTCTCCCACTAAACCCATATCCTCAGCCGACACGCGCACCCATCTGTGCAATTCCACCCTCTCTCATGCACCATCATTTATTCATTCCTCTATTGTTTGCGATTAATTTTGTATCTGTCCTTCCAGATCCAAAGCGACTCCTCCATACAGTTTGAGACCTTTTTGTTTTTTTTCTTCCAGACCCTTTTTTTGTTTTTTTTTATGTCTTCCTTCCTTCCTTCAGGATAACCCCTATGTTTTGTCTGTGCTATTTTGGATTAGAGTAACGATTTGTAGAGCTGGTAACTGCCCGACCCCCTGCCAAATTCTCTCTCCCATTTCCAGGTGCTTCAATGTCTCTCTTTACAAGCTTTCTCTTTTTCGCCATGTCACGTTCTCTCTCTTTTTTCATCTGTATTCTGGTTCCTCTCCTCTCGGTTGATATCCTTCCAAATTCTCATGTGTTCATCACAAGCAGCCACAGGTTTTCTGAGCCTACCTCAGACACTCCCTCCTCTCTAATTTGTTGTCTGCCAGTGGCGTCATTCTTCTTTTTAATCCCTTCTGTTTTGTTGTCTGCTCTTGGACGCTGCTCAGTGGCGTCTGTAGCAGTCGCTCCCTCCCCGTGGTGTGTCCGTACGTGTCCAAAGGGGAGGGTATGGCGACAGTTGGCGTCTCTGTAAGATGGCTGCTTTGTTAGGCAGAGCTGGTTCCACTCACGCGTCATCTCTCTGTGGTGCCAATCACCTCACAGCCTGATTCAGTTCAGCCAGCCAATCACGGAGATTCAGGGCTGCTGTACTTGATCCTCTTGCCAGTCTCCTGAGGACTCAGTTTCAAACTTTTACAAGACTTGAACCGAGCTTGAACCAGGCATAATTCAGCCCCATATCATCTACAGCTGGCTATACGATTTGAACGATTTGTTCCAAACCCTAGTGAGGTGTCTTGTAACTGCTAAGGTCTCCACATAGGCAGCAACTGTAGTAGTACATCACAGTCTTGAACTTGATTTGCTGCTTGCTATTGTAAGTCAATTGCAGGTGGTATTAGGTGGGTATATATCTAGGATGGGAAACGTCGGTCCTGGAGTGCTGCTGTCCTGCAGAGTTTTGCTCCAACCCTAATCAAAAACACCTAAACAAGCTAATCAACGTCTCTAGGATTATTAAGGCCAAAGCCACATGAAGGCAAGCCTGCAACCTTAGCCAAAAAAAAAAGTGTAACCCCTGTTAACGTCGCGGGAAGGAATGAGACAAGAGCCTTTTTTTTTTTTTAATGAATGTCAATGTAGGAGAGCCTGAATAAATTGCTTTTGTGGGAAAATGGCTTATCATTTGGAATCGACAGCCCGTCAGCTAATCTTCAACATGTTTGGTCTTAAATAAAGTCTGTTTTATAAGAGAAGTCAAAGACAATTGTGCGACAGGTATGATTCAGTTTACGGCACTTTTCATTCATTTCTATGGTTTCCGCAAACAGTGATTGACTGTCGTACAACTCCGAACGAAATTCAATGACGTCGAGGCCGTAATGTGATTGGTTATCAAGGCACATGTGATGCAAGGTAGCCGTTACGCTTTCTCCAATGGTAAAGCCACTATCTTACAATAATAAGACCATCTCTGCTAAGGTTACAGGCAGGTGAGTTGGAGCTAGTCTCTGCAGGACATCGGCACTCCAGGACAGACATTGCCCTCATAGGTACTGTAAAGGGTTAGTTCACCCAAAAATAAAAAAATGATCCCCTAATTTAGGCCCTGTTTACACGAGAACGCTCACGGGTGAAAACGTAAAAATATTTTATCAGATGTGCCTTTCGTTTACACGGCGACGGCGTTTTGGGGGCTTAAAAACGCAAAAAAGTGAAACCACCCTCCAGAGTGGAAATCTTAAAAATGCCCCACTGTCGCGTTCCAGTCTAAAGGGTAAAAACGCAAAAGTCTACTAGGGAGAGAAGTAGAAGGAAGGTTGTACGCAGGCGCGCGGACTTGGTGTTGTTGTGTGGCAGTGCTTCACATTGCCACCTAGCCGCCTGGAGTGCATACTACATCAAATTTCACACACTTTTGCGTCACCATATGCATACGCATACGCTAACCCTTTAAAAAAATCCTACCCACCCCAAACTTTTGAACATTTGAGTCCGCTAACAAACATAGGCTAAAAGCTTTTTAAGTATGCTAAATTATTTTGGACTCCTCAATGAATGCGGCCAACAGGGTGTAATGCCATGCTCCAGGGATTCTTTATTCATTTATAAATCGCAAACAATATTAAATTCAAAATGTAAAAAATCTTTTCCACGTTCACATTACCATAAAAATTTTAAGTTTGTATTCTGTGTTTTGAGCCAAGAGGTCAATTTATGACTTTGGAACCTCTGTTGGTTAAATGCGTTTCTGTTATACGAATTAGCTGATCAGAGTTCACTAAACTTGAACTTTAGTTTACATTCCAACTCACCCACATATGCATGGATATGAATGGAAATTAACATGAAGTCCAGTGTGGTTGCACATTAACACTCCCTCACACATATTTATGCAAATATCACTTGAGACTTTCACAGACCTACAAAGTTTACCGTTAGCATTTATGCTAAGCTAATGACTGAATACTCCAGTGAACATAAAATACAGTCTTTTAAATACTTTTCAGTTCTTTAACTGTATTTATTACTCAGTTCTCTGGGTTACTCATTGTGATATTCTGTGGTTAACTATTTTTATGCAATTATGCTAATCTGAATAATTGACTTACGCAACTGATTTCCTACATAGCTGTGCAAGTTTTGTCTCTCGTAGCACTTTGCAGTCAATATTCAAGTCCATTTATTGATGTATTTGTTAAGTGTAATACGCTGAATAACACACAGTTCGCCAGTCGTTATCACAAAATAAACCCTGACAGGGTTATCAGGAGGACCCAATTGACATTTCTTTGGAATTTTCCTAAAGCTCATTGCAATGGATTCTGGTATTTACATCTGCAATTTACACAGCCAAAATGATAGAAGTGTCACAAAACGTATGCGTACAAATGTTGTCTAGATAGGTAGCTCACCTAGGGTTTGGACTGAGCAAATCTGTTACTTCCTGCCCATATTTTTTTTGGCCCTTTACATGTGAATTCTCCTGGCTGCACCATTCATAAACACATGTGTGAGTGTTTGTGCACCCTGTTCTGTCTCTGTTTTTGTGGGAATGAGTACTAAACTTGTTCTGAGACCTGCACCTCAGTGTGAATCTTTCAATCCGCTGACGCTGACATCAGTTTACACATCTTCGATGTCGGCCCTCCATTTTGTTTCCTCCCCATGGTGCTGTTGGCGAGTGTTGTTGTGAGAGTTCTGCCCTACATTTCAGATTGTTCTTACCTGCAATCATGCCACAGCGGACAGCCGGCCCCCCCTCTATCCCTTCTTCCGCCGCTTTATCTGTCCTCTCGCTCTGCTGCTAATTATTTTCTCTATCCTCTATCTATTTCATTAACAGTTAACAATTATTTTCATTAACAACATTGTCTTGACCACCCACCCGCCCCGTCTTTGTTTATTAACACTCGTTGGTTTAAGGATCGATTAATTGTCTGATTATGGAGTCATGGGAAGTGCCTCGATGCTGTTGTGCTCAGGGTTTGTCTTTGTTTGAGACACACACACACACACACACACACACACACACACACACACACACACACACACACGCGCGCACACACACACACACACACACACACACACTTTTTTCTCTCCTCTTGGCTAGTGTTTAAGGGATAGTTCAGGTAAAAATAAAAAGAAGTTATCTTGCAGAATCTCCAAGCTTCTCTTCTCCATAAGAAACTCAAAGGTGACCACGGCTTTCCATTGGACCTCATTCACTTTAATTGTATGGAAAAAGCAGCCTGGACATTCTGCTAAACATCTTCTTTTTTGTTCCCGGTTTTGCATTTATTTATTTTTGTGCTGAGCAACGTTTAATTGCGATTCATCGCATCCAAAATAAAAGTTTGTGTTTACGTGATATATGTGTGTGTACTGTGGATAATTATTTTGTATATATAAATACACACATATGCATGTATATATTTAAGAAAGGTTTGCATGTATATACTGTATATATGTTTATACATAATTTATATTATTTATTCAAATATATATTTTATATGTAAATAACACATTTGTATTAAATATATACATGCACGTGTATATTTATATATACAAAATACACAGTACACACAGATATATCATGTAAACACAAACTTTTATTTTGGATGCGATTAATTGCGATTAATCGTTGCCCGGCACTAATTTATTTATTTCAGTAACCGAAAATGAGTTTTAAGAGTTTAACTTTTAGTCTAGGATAACCACTGGTTTCAACGTAAATGATCTCAGAATTTAGATTTTTGGGTGAACTATCCCTTTAATACCTGCCAACATATCAAGTATAATCCACGCACACACATTGTCTCACAAGCTGGGCAGCCACTCGGCTGGGTAGTAAGGGAGATAGGAGATCGTCTGTGTGCACTTGTGCATGTGCATTGTTAAAGCTAAAGAGCCAAAGCGTACGCAGGTGGTCACGAATTTCAATGAGTGTGTAATGTGATGTAATTCAGATACAGATAGACTGTTCTGGACTGACAGCGCTGCTGTGAGAACAGACTCCGGGGACAGAACGCAAACCCTACATAACAAGGACATCCCAACTGTCCCCGTAATTCTACAAACATTTGTAAATTTTTCAGTTTTCTGTGAGGGTTCGTTTAGAGATTTATAGAGGGTTAGCCGGTAGAAAATATAATTAGCTTAGTATACCGACATTTGTGTCCTGGCATTGTGTTGACGATTGTACAGGCATTCAAATTTAATTAAAACTGACATATAGATGGGCTTTATACAGTAAGCCTGTGTGTGTGTGCGTGCGTGTTTTTGAAGGATGTGGATGTTATTGAGGTGTGTGTATGTTTTGGCCTCTATCTGTGTTTGCGTGTACATGTACGTGGAATAAACGTAGCACATGTTTTCTGTCTTGCTGCTAACCTCTTGCTGTCCAGGACACAATCTGGGAGCCCTTCTAGCCTTTACCGAATTAACTCAATCCTAATTCTCATTTCACAGGAATAACCTTTGACCCTTCGCCTTTTTCCATCCCTCTCTCTGCTTCCAAGCACACAGCAACACTTCTTACAACCTTTAACTGTCTTTCTCTCTTTCTCGCTCACATTCAGATGCACAAAACGGCAGTTTTACACCTACCTCTCTGTCTACATCTGTCTCTCTCTCTTAAAAACACACACTGATGCTCATCCACATTCTTAACGCATCACTGCTGACGTAGAAAATAAGCGCACAGCAACCCATTCAGATTTGAAGGGGATGCCCAGTGCCACACAGAGCTCTGCCCCCTGTTGGCAGCACTTTTGTACCTGCCAGTAACAGGTGTAGGATTCAATTAAGCAGCATGTTCTCAGCAGTGAGGCCAGACAGTTAGACGCCACTGCGGGAAGGCCTGAATCTCACACACACGCACACACCTGACTACACGCAGTAGTGGATGTAGTATTGTACTTTTTTTTTTTAGATTGTGCCTTGGAGATGATTTTCACTCTCATTTTTTTTAGACTCAAATATTGTCTATAAATATTATGAATAGGCCTAAGCAAGTTAAATAATTAATGTATCAGAGTGCTGAGGTGACTTTTAAGTAATGCGTCAATAAAGTATCAACTTTGCCTCAGGTGTTTCTCTTAAATTAAGAAAGAACATTTGAGGAAATTATTGACGCACAGTAAGAGTTCAGATCTATTTAGATCTAATGTGGAAAGCTCAGATATTTTAGTCTTAGAAGAATTATTGAGATCACATATCTGAGTCTTGATCGCAGACTTTGCTGTCTTACCAGAGGAAAATTGTACTGCTCAAAGGATGCTCTTTCATGCCTCGGGAGACTTTAATTGTGTTCTTTGATTTGTATTAACATGTCTAAGAGGAGGTGTTGAGAAACATTTGATGAGTTGATATTGAGTTCATATCTGATTGCTATATCAGATTTTGCTGACATAAGAAAGTTTTACTTATGAGAGGTCATGTTTCTGAGGGACTTGTTAGGGATAGTTCACCCAAACGCACCCTCATGACATTCCAAAACTGTACGACGTTCTTCTGTGTAACATAAATTGGAAATCAATGGTCGCCAAAACTGTTTGGTATTTTTCAAAATATCTCCTGGAACTAATATAATTTTCACTTTATGATTAAGTTTTCAGTTATGTATCAATTTCATTTCCAAGGTTTCTTAGAATAACAGACATAAATGAGACAATTGCTCATTAACAGTATCAGTATAAAATAATTTAAATGAATGTGGATAAATATTCAGATATTGGATCAGAAATGTTTAAATTCATATTTTATTTTGGTATCTGAGCACAGTTTGAGACATTATTGAGATGTCTGAACTGTATAAGCTATGGACACGTGCGATTTCTGAGGTCTTTTGTCCAAGTGAAAAAGTCCAATCCCTAAACAGATGTCTCCATTTCATCTATATACTTTCTAGGACTGTGTTTCTAAACTGGTGGGTCGCAAGACGTTTTGAGTGGATCGTGGAAAGTGTGCAGTCAAAGAAACAACAACAGCAATACAATGTAATTCTAAATGTTTGTTCTGAATTGAGACTTTTATTTTGAAAGACATGCGTGGCAGCTGTTGACTCTTCTTTTTCTTTTTTGGAGTAACTGAACTGTGCCTTTAAATGTTTTTTTTTTTCGGTTGACTTTTCTGTCAGATGCATTTTAAGGAAAGAGTTCCTGAGAAAAAACATGTTGTCCTGATTCAGCATCTGCAGTCAGATTAGATGTTTTCAGGCTATTTGTCAGTGTCATTATTCTAATGTCATTTTCGTAACTTGTTACTAAACTAAAGTCGCATTTCATTAAAAATGTACTTTCCTGTCCTGTCAGATGTTTAACTGTGCTTGTAGTGCACTCTTCAATTGCGCTCGCTGTATATCACTTCACCACATATACGTATAAAGAGCAAAAGAAAATACAAGCATGCAACAACATACTTACGTTGTCAATTAGTAAGTCATGAAATTACCAAAAAGTACCAATTATTAAAGGTACAAAATGTATGAATTTTGTATCAAAATATCCCAAAAACATTTGCACAGTGTTACTTGTGTACTTACATTATCTTAAATGTTTCCAAGAATTTGTAAATTCAAAGAAATTCGCAATTTAAAATTGTATATAGTGCCCGTCACGTGCCTCATGTCAATGACAATTGTCAATATCCGCGTTATCCCTGGTTTACGCTTGTACTGCCATAGCAAGACAGACGTGGACAACAGCGTAACGTCTAGCGGCACGCTGTTGTTGTTTCGTTCAAACATTATGGACCATGCCAAGCAAAAGACTTTGGGACAAAAGGAGAAATAAAACGAGGATCAATATCGGTGTGGCGTTTTCGAGATGCCGAGAGCTCCACGTCCGCGACAAACTTCGACTTGACAGAGTCAAGCATGTACTCTCTTAGATGTACTCATGTACTCTAGCTCTTGCATGTACTTTTTTTAGACATAAAACGAATCCATGTTATAAAGCTCAACATGATAAAATGTTAGAATATGATCAGTATGTTATTCTAATGTTGATCTAGCTTACTGCTAGTCTCTTACAGCCAACAAACTAACACATAGAATAACATTATAACTTTCAACAATCTCAATGCAGTTTAGTGTAATAGTGTAGTCTTAGGGATGCACCGATACCGACATTACTCTGGTGTCGGTCCGATACTGTGCTCACATACTCATAATACTACCCCTATACAACCGCACCCGATACCGCTTTAAGGGGCCGTTCCCATATCGCTTCTAAAACGCGTGGGAAGCGTGGCCGCAGCGCTTTTTCCTTCTTTCCACAAGGGCTTATGCTCTCGTGGCGTCTGTCGTTGCTATGCAACCATGAACATAGGCCTGGAAAAACAAGCGCGCCGCACCGCATGCTCAGCGCGACCGTTTTGCTTCTATTATGAGCGCGCTGCTGCACGCCTACATTTGAAATAGCGAATTTGCACGTGCAAAAAATGCGATATGTGAACGGCCCCTTATGGCAATGAGACATTAGCCTAACGTCTCGTCAGTTGAGCAGATAGTCGGAGGAGTAATGTCAGCCATTTGGAAATATTTTAAGATAAGCGATGATGATAAAAGTAGAGCAAACTGACTACAGTTTCAAGAGGAGGGGTGAGAAATAGCTCCTTTAACACAAGCAATTTGATTATACAAGTTGTAATTACTTTGTTACAGTCAGAAAGTAAAAATCATCTGATGAAAATAAAACATTGTAAGAAGAACTGTATGGTATTATTAAGTAATCATATCGGTACTTGGTATCGGCAAGTAAGTACTTAATGTGCTTAATGTACTTACTAAGCAAGTAATGTAAGTACTTGTACTTGTACTTGGTCTGAAAAAAAGTGGTATCGGTGTAGACCAAGTGAAACAGCGCTGCGTTACCTCACAATTTTATTTTATTTTTGTTACATAACCTGACACATATTAGTAGTATTTCAGCTTTTGCTGGTAATTCGGTAGAACGAAATGTCCTCATTCCTTTATATCCGCGGGACTTGCGTGTGACGCTGATATCTGTCTCTAATTAGCAATCGCGACCTGCTTCATACCACAGTCATGTTAAAAAACATGAATGTAGTCACTTATCCATAAACATTATTTACCATAAACATTATTAGATCCATCGGCATGACGACAAGTTCCATAATTCCGCTTATTCACTACGTCATCAATTTACAACTTTGTTGTTATAAGAGGTTAGCGACCCCTAGTGGCGAAAAAAATTACTTATTGTAGCTTCAATGTAACTGGTACTTCTTGTGTAAGCTAGGAAGGATTTGCATGTGGGTATGATGTTCATTTTATTCGCTTTCCCAAAATACCACTTTATTTTCACTTTGTATTATTTTGTATGTTTTTAAATGACTTTAGTGGCTCATACCAATTTACTAACTTTATGGTATTAACAAAGTTTGGGACTGTTTGGCCTACTTAATAGCCTTACCTTATACTGTTTATTCATCCGTGTTAGTCTTATTCTTACTGTTTAAGTGTATGTTAAGTAAAGTGGCACGCTTTAGGAAGTAGGAATTAGATAAATTTAAAAAATTGTGTCACGGCTTAAATCAGGGATAGGCAACTCCGGTCCTGGAGGGCCACTGTCCTGCAGAGTTTAGCTTCAGCCCTGATAACAACTCACCTGCCTGTATCTATTCTAGTAATCCTGAAAACATTGATTGCCTAGTTCAGGTGTGTTTCATTAGGGTTGGAGCTAAACTCTGCAGGACAGTGGCCCTCCAGGACTGGAGTTGCCTATCCCTGGCTTAAAGGATTAGTTCACTTTCAAAAAAGAAATTTGCTGATAATTTACTCACCCTGATGTCATCCAAGATATCCATGTCTTTCTTTCTTCAGTCGAAAAGAAATTAAGGTTTTTGAGGAAAACATTCCAGGCTTTTTCATTTAAGTCCATTCTGTGTAGAAAAATCCTGGAATGTTTTCCTTAAAAAACTAAATTTCTTTTCGACTGAAGAAAGAAAGACATGGACATCTTGGATGACATCGGGGTGAGTAAATTATCAGCAAAACATTTTTGAAAGTGAACTAATCCTTTAATGACCATGGGAAAATGAGGGTCCCATGGTCAAACCAGTTGAGAACCACTGGACTAGGAGACAAAATTTAGATGAAAATTGTGATATTTCTTTCTGTCCTAAGGGTGGATAAAGGGAACAGTAAAGGTGACTATGAAAACAACTATAATTGTTATAATAGTTCTGTCTATAGGTAAAAATCTAAAAAAAACTCTAGCACTATGAACGAGAGCACACAGAAGCCCAGCCAGCTTGGGTCTTTTAGTGTTTTATAGAGATGGAGGTGCTAATTCTCTTCTTACTCAGGGTTTAAACAGTAGGGAATTGGTTTCAGTCCTAGGTAAGTGTGACTTACCAGGACATTGGTTTTGCAGTGAACACCACAAGACATCGAGGTGAGAGCGGAGTAAAGTGACCTCAGCCTAGTGTAGATTGACAAGGATAATTGCACACTGTATGTTGGTCATTTTTCCAATAGTTTGGTATAGGATTGTGTTAAAATTCTTGTTTAAGAGAGAGAGCGAGCCAGAGCTCTGTATACAGTAGGGAACTGAGCTGCCAGAGAGCACAGGTCGGGTTTAATGAATTCTCTCAGGTCACACTGTGTGTGGGAGTGTGTGTGTTTCTGTGGACTGAAAAGTCCCACACATACACACTCGTTCCTATCTCGAGCCTCTGTAATTATCATATTCACCATAATAAGCCCTTTGTTACATCCCTAATAAAGGAAATAAAGAAGCTCTAGTCTAGAAAGGCATCTAGAAAGAGAGTGCCAAAGCCTTTATCTTAAATTAGAGCATGCTGAGCTGTTTGTGGATAGCAATCGCTTGAACGTTGACAGCACAGCAGCTGTAGTCGTTGCAGGGTGTGTGTGTGTGTGTGTGTGGGTGAGTTGCTTGTATCGCCCTCCATGTAGTTGAGCAGACACTTGGACAGGCCTCCGGGAGCTTTTCTCTGTGTAACCTAGATTACAGCCCCTGGCATTAATACTGCATAAAGAAAGCTTTAACCCTGTGACACGGTGTGGAGTTTTCAACCCGATGTGCCATGCTCAAATATTACTTCCTCCATAAACTCTGACTCACTGTCTATATAGGAACGACCATTCTTAGCCTGTTCTGTTCAATGACTGTTTGGGGAAAGTGTGTGCTTGTGTGTGTCTGATGTTGCATTTGTCCCAATTTCCGTTGAAACTGAGGGTACTCGTTCTTTGTTTTATGGGTCACCCATATAGAACAGGTCAATATAGTGTGTTGCCGCTCCTCTCAGGAAGGCACTGCCTCCCTGCTCTTAGATGAGTCTATTAATATGCTTTAGTTCAGAGATTCTGATTTGTTTGCTCCTCTTCATGGTTATTCTTTTAAATTGGCATTTTGGTATAAGTAGTCTAAATACTGGTGTATGTAATAGGATTGTCTTTGTATTTTGACGAGAAATTTTCAGACAGAGGTGGTTTAAATTTCACTGTATTGGTCCTGTAGAGAAAAAGTGGAATTTTGCTGCTTAACACAAGCTGCTTTATGCTGGTTAGGTCTGGCATATTGTGAGGATAAGTTGAACAGATAACCAAGAACTGTTGGTGAAGCAGGATAATGGATTATGATCTTTCTGGTAAACTTGATTGACCAAGATTGTGTAAGCTAGGCTGCTGTGATCACCAGCACGTGTGAAAGTTGCAAGTGTCTTTCGTACACGGCTTGCATTCTAATATTTGCCCAGTTTGACAGAATTTTTTGTTCAAGTTAATGCCATCTTCAGACATTAACTTAGGAAAACCCTGCTAGAAAAAAAGGTCATACCATCTTACGGTGATCAGTCTATGAAACCAACTATCATGCTACAAAATCCAACTTTAGCACTTTAAGGTTAAAGGCTGTTTATCATCTTGACCAAGATGGTCTACCAGAGCAAAAGCAGGTTCTCTGACTATCTAAACCAGTGTTCCCCAACCCTGTTCCTGGAGGCACACCAACAGCACATGTTTTCGAACTCTTCCTAATTAACCACACCTGATTCAACTCATCAGCTTCTTATAAACTCCAAGACCTGAAATGGATGGGTCAGATTAGACATGGGCTATGTTTACACGGAAACGATCTGAAGAGAAAACGCAAAAGTGCCGTTGCGTTATCACTTTTTTTTTATGGGGGGGAAATCTGCGTGCATATGGTGATGCAAAAGTGTGTGAAATTTGATGTAGTATGCACTCCAGGCGGCTATGTGGCAGTCCACACAACAACACCAAGTCCGCGCGCCTGCGTACAACCTTCCTTCTACTTCTCTCCCTAGTAGACTTTTGCGTTTTTACCCTTTAGACTGGAAACGAAAGGCACATCTGATAAAATATTTTTACGTTTTCACCCGCGAGCGTTCTCGTGTAAACAGGGCCTTTGGCTAATGTGACAAAATGTGTACTGTTGATGTGACTTCAGGAACAGGGTTGAGAAACCCAATCTAAACTACCTTGACTAGCTTGGACCATAGCCATGCAGTTTACCAGGTGGTGAAACTATTCGTACAACATGATTTTTCTGGTTAATCTGACTGAGCAAGACAGTAATACTGGTCAAGTTAGTTATGAAGCTTGGTGAGATTAGCACCAACATGGTGAAGCTATACTCATTTTCTTAGCAGGGCATTGCTAAGAAGAGCTAGTGCTTATTTCTTCTACATTATGGTTATGGGATTTTTTACTGCTCCTTCAGGATGAAGACTGCACTTGATAGGTTAAAAAAATATAAATCTTAACCTGGATGTATTTCTATAGCTACTGTCCAAATTATAACAATTATCTGTAATGTGGTGTGCATGAATGTCTGTTTCTGTGTTCATGTATATAATTTACTAATTACAAAAATCCTTTCAGTTTGTCTTTCAGTTTCTCATTATTGGTGTATATGTGTGTGATTGTGTAGCAACAGTAAGTACTGGCTGTCTGGGACACACATAGCCTATGGCAGGAAAACCCCACTAGCTTATCCCCCCTCCCTCCTCCCCCTTGAGATGTCCTCACCATCCATACATGCTCACAGCTCTCCCTTGTGACATCACAGTACTGATGATGTCTGCTTTCTTTTTCCATAGACACCCCCAGCTCCCTTTCCCCACACCCCCAAGCAGTAGATATATTCTCTCAGGTCCAATGCCCTCTCAGTCTGAGAGTGAGAAACTGCGTCAGCCAGCTAATTCACACCAATCCCAGGTGAACAACCTTGTTCAGAGTACAGAGATACATGGATACAGATTGGTGTGTGTATGCGTGTGTGTGTCTTGATCAAGTACTCCGAGCACATAAAAGTTGAGCACTGCAGTTGTTTTTGTACATGACTGGCATCCCAACATTTGTCCTTATTCAACATTAAATACAAAAAATATATATTTTGACATTACAGCAGTCCTTTGTGTCAGAGCAAATACCAACTTTATACAGAGGCTCAGTCTCAAATGTAAGCCTTAATGTGGGTTACATTAGTTTTCTATAGATAATAGAGTATTCCATTGGTCATTTTAGGTTTCAAAAGGGTCACAATGCGTGGTCCCTTTAAGACTGCTAGGTACCCTCAGTGCTTATTTTTGCAGAGCCTCCTTGCACTGGTGTGGACTTCCCAGTGCAATATTACCCAACAGCCCATGTGTTCACATATATATTATATTTAAAGGGAGACTGCGATTGGGCAACCAATTGGGCTATTGATGTAAGAAAACCCTGCTGGAAATTTAGTGACATACCAGTTGAAGGTGGACAGACTGATTTGTTGCTGGATTAAGTGATCTATTAGGTCTAACTTCCTTGTTCAAGATGGTCTACCGAGTTTAAACCAGGTCCATTCGGTGATGGTGCATCTGATGAATCACTGTTTTCCAAGTCTGGTCATGGGCTACCCCTAAACACTGCACATGTTGACTCTCTAGTCCAAAACACCTGATTCAACTCAGTTATTGGTAGTGACTCCAAGACATGAAGCCTAGCGCAAGTTCTGCCAGGAAGACTCAATCGTTCACGTCACTTATTACCTTCTCATCTATACAATCATATCCTAATAGCCCGCATAAAAGTGTGGTACTTACACTTGTCTGAGTTCGCAGATGCTGTCGCTTCAACCACCTCCGTCCTCCCCAACCACCACCAAGTCGGGACCTTAACACCCCCCCCCCACCCCCACCCCCCCCTCAGAATGCGAGCTACGGACGGGGCCTACGCCAAAGAACTTGATTGTTTGCTGAGCTCTTAAATAAATGTTCATTGTCACAGTATTAATTATCCCTAGTCTTTCTGGTAGAACTGAAATGGTGTTAGATAAAGGTGACATCCAAAATGTGTACTGTTCTGGATAATCCAGGATTATGGTTGGAAAACACTGCGCTAAACAATCTAGACCAGCTTGGACCAGCTAATGACCATTGACCGATTTGAAATCAGTTAGCATCAGAACCTGGTTTCCCTCCTGGTGGAACAGGCCAACAGACTTACTGCAATTCCTATGTGGTTTACCAGCTCTGACCAGTTTGACAAAGATGGTCTAGAGGCTTGAAACCAGGTACACCAGTCAGACGTCCAGCTAACAAACCGTCTATTCCAATTTAGACCGATTAATGACCACAAATGATTGGTCAATCTTGAAACAATGTAAAATCAGTTACCATCACAAGCTGGTGATTTTCCAACAGGGAAGATGAAGTGGGGCAGGGTTTAAAAAAATGATTCCCAGCAATATATGAGCACAAGCAGCCAGGATTGTGTCATCTCCCCTCACCAGCCTTTAGTCCAGTGTGCAGATACTTGACTAATGAACATTAACACTCTTTCATTAGAAGAATGGTCATTTATCTCATGTCCTCTCTCCCATTTCTCTCTTCATCTTTCTTGCTGCCTCATTCTCTCTCATATTATCGTCCCTCATGGCCTCACACCAACTCCCCTTCTTCCTTTATCCTCCATTTCTCCATTTGTCTTCCCATCAAATTTCTCCTCTTTTTAATCCTATCACACCATCATTCTGTGAATTCTTGCTGTCCCCTCCTTGTTATTTCATCTCTCCCTCTCTTTCTCTCCCTTTCTCTCTCACTTCTGCCCTCTCTCTCTCTCTATTCCACATCTCCAGTCTTTGTATGTCCTGGGACTCTATTAAGGGTGCAGGCAGCAAGTGTGCTGCAGGAGGCGGAGCATCAGTCGGGGGCATGGTGTAAGGATCCCCTGCAGTCTGGTGACCGTCTTTACGTCATGCCCTGGACTCCGTACCGCACAGACATGTTGTACGAGTATGCTTCATGGGAAGACTTCAAGCAGAATCGAGCCACAACCACCTACAAGTGAGTGAGGACAACAGCTTGGGTCTACAACCATTAACCATCCCTGTGTACAGTCTACAAAATAATGATTTGTTTTAAACCTTACGTTCAGCAAAATGCTTTTGTTGTTTAGAGTTCTTGGGTTCTTTAGAAGGGTTCTTGAGTTTCTTCTTGATTTTACATTATATATTGATTACATTTCAGTTTAGCATATTCCTTGACAAGTATATAAGAATGTAAACTCCTGCTTTCAGATCATGTGTATAAAACATGTCAGAAGTTACAGAGTTTTTCATGTATGGCAAGTCGTCTCAAATAACGCACTCTTCTCCCACAGGCTGCCAAATCGTGTGGATGGAACAGGCTTTGTCGTGTATGATGGTGCTGTTTTTTACAATAAGGAACGTACACGCAATATTGTGAAATACGACTTGCGCACACGTATCAAGAGTGGAGAAGCCATAGTCAATAATGCCAACTATCATGACACCTCACCGTACCGCTGGGGGGGCAAGTCTGATATTGACCTAGCAGTGGATGAAAACGGTCTATGGGTCATCTACGCTACCGAGGCCAACAATGGACGATTGGTGGTCAGTCAGGTCAGTGTCACTGAACAGTCCAATTTAAGATATTGGATTTCAGCTGAGATCAAAATTTCAGTTACATTGTAGCCATCTTCCATTTTACAGAACTGCGGAGTAATCAAATTGTTTTGTTGTATCCAACAAACACAATTAAAATCTGAATCCTTTCCTTTTCACTGTCTTTTAGGTTAACCCTTACACCCTACGCTTCGAAGGAACCTGGGATACCAGCTTCGATAAGCGACTGGCATCCAATGCCTTCATGGCGTGTGGTGTTTTGTATGCCGTGCGCTCTGTTTATCAGGATGATGACAGTGAAGCGGGTGGAGATCTGGTGCTGTACGCGTACAACACCAATCGAGCCCGGGAAGAGTCCGTCCACATTCCCTTCCCCAACCCCTACCAGTATGTGTCCTCTGTGGACTACAACCCAAGAGACAATCAACTTTACGTCTGGAATAACTACAATGTTGTGCGCTACCCCCTAGAGTTCGGGCCACCGGATCCCACTGCTGGTAAGTGACAGAGAAAGAGCGAGATCAGCGGGAGGCAGAGGCTAACAGACAGTTTGATCTGTTAAGTGTCAACGTTCTGTTAGTGTTCCCCTCTGTGTCTTCAATACATTGTCTTTATGGTTTAATTAGCTGTGGTCATTAGCGTTTTGTCAGATCAGAAAAAGATTTCTAATCAATTATTCATTCTCATCTTCTTGCCATGAACATTCTCTGTCTGTCTGTCTTTCTTTCTCTATCTCTCTCCCTCTATCACTCGTTCTCCTCCTGTATTTCACGCTATCCAGCTCTCAGGGGGACTGTGTGAACATATAGTCATGCATTAAAGACTAGCAAATGCTCCTGCTGCTTTAGTTATATTCTTACCACCTTTCTCATATTCCTTTTGCAAGACACATCAAACGTTTAGGATTTCTTTTCGTCTATTTTGTCTTCTTTTTTCATCTTCATCAAACATCTGCCGACATTCTCGCTGACTCTGTAGGTGTTCGCAATCTGCTTCTCTGCCTTTTACTCTCTTGTTGCCTAAGTTTACATTTTCTTTGCATTCCTGTCTGTCGTTCTCTCTTGCTCTCAGGTCCTCTCGTCACCACCCAGATGAGCAGCAGCACCACCACCGCAGCAAGACCCGTAACTTCCAGCTCCATCCCCTCAACCATACGGCCTCTTCCCCCCACCGCTCACCCGATAGGGGCCATCAACAAGGCGCCAGATCTGCGACCTATTACCGCCACTGTACCGGTGACACGCAGACCCTTGCGCGTCCCACCCCAGGGCCCTGAGCTCCAAGTATGCGAAGCCAGAGTATCCCGAGGGGTGCAGTGGCCCGCCACCCAGAGGGGGGAGACCGTAGACAGACCGTGCCCTAAAGGATCACTGGGTGAGTAATAGATGATAGTGACTGTTTATTGAGAGATTATAAGTGTCGATGCTTTCACAAATGCAGCCCTTTCCATAAAATGAATGGCTTTTTCAGTTAGACGGCATATGTGAACAGGACATTTTGGGAAATACAAGTCTAGGGATTTCTTAGAATGAGAAGTATTTACATAAGTGGTGGAGTTGTTTCAATGGTGAGCGTGAACAAAGCCATAAAGTAAATAATTTGAGCATGTACAAGGTTATGATGCTCCGGTTGTTAATCCTGTCAATACCGGACACAAATAGCACATCAAAATTACAATTCTCTAATTATGTTCTACCCGGGTAAATGACATCAAGTTTATTTGCATTTTAATGCTGATGTGATGATGAAGTTTACCAGGCTTCATGTGTGAAAGTGTCTCGTGGTGGAATGTGTTGGGGTGTCCTAACCAGGTGTCATGTGACTACTGTAGTTTTGCATGATTGAAAATTGTCTGCGAAAATGCTGGATGTAGCCACAAAATCAGGTAACATTATTTGGATGGTCCACTTTACACATTCTACTATCTACAAGTTTCTTTGCAACTACATGTCACCTAACTCTCATTAGAGTATTAGTAGACTGCCTGCTTAAAGGAGAACTCGGTCTATTTTAACATTGAGCTCAATTTGTAGTAAATTTGGAGTGCTGTCAATACAGAGAACAACGACAAAAATCGGTGAATGCCTACACCGTGTTATCCTCTTTTTAAAATTTGCACCCTATTGACTTGAATGGGGCAAGTTTTAAACCTGCTTTTATCCTCTTAACATCCTTGATGTGTAATTACAAGTGCCCAGCCATGTTGAGTGAATTGATTAATTCAACAAGCGCACATACCTGTATTTACTTCCTGTTTTCGGTCGAAGTCCACAGTAGTCGATTGACGAGTTCACGCGCGTGATCATAGGTAACTAAGCAACAGTGGAGACTCAGACTGTCAGCTGTCAGCCGAAGACGGTGCCGTGTGGTGTTTTGAGAATATCAGCCCTGATGGATATTTGTAAAAAAAATGATTTTAGTTACCTATGATAACTGCGTGAACTCGACAGTCGACTACTGTGGACTTCGACCAAAAACAGGAAGTAAATACAGGTATGTGTGCTTGTTGAATTAACATAATTTTTATTAATATCTTTCACATCTAATGCAGTCAGATTCACCGTGTTCAAGGAATCACTCAACATGGCTGGGCACTTGTAATGACCCATCAAGGATGTTAAGAGGATACAAGCAGGTTTAAAACTTGCCCCATTCAAGTCAATAGGGTGTACATTTTAAAAAGAGGATAACACAGTGTAGGCAACACCGATTTTTGTCGTTTTTCTCTGTATTGACAGCACTCCAAATTTACCAAAAATTGAGCTCAATGTTAAAATTGACCGGAGTTCTCCTTTAATATCTGCTAACACTTTATTTTGACGATCCTCAATAGACATTCTACGAACTATAAGTAACTTTTCAGCTACATGTTAACTTATTCTACTTACCTGAAACCTAACCCCAACCAAACAGTCTACAATCTACTAATACTCTAATGAGAGTGAGTTGACTTGTAGTTGGCAAGTTACTTACAGTTAGTATAATGTCTAAAGCTGACCATCAAGTGTAACCCAAAATCACTGCCCATCAGAACATATATAATATACATCTATAGATAAACAGCTAAGTGGAGCAGGTTTTTTGACCAAATACTTGTTGCTGTGGGTGGGACAATCCAATGCGACATCACTTATCTCTTCAATGGCAATCTGAGTCCTTGTTCTTGCCAGTTGTGACTTTGTCACTTCATTTCAACTGATAATAACATAGACTCATATTGCCATAGAAGAAATAAGATGTATTGCTTGACACAAGGGATGAGTTTCGACTAAAATCCTCAAGGTATGAGTTATTTTACATCATTATAAACGTATATATAACAATATAGTAATTTTTGCTGGAAATTCTATAAAAAAATGGTCACACCCACTGATAGTTGCACGGATATCTACCAGGGTAAAAACAATACAGCAGAATGTCTCAGTGCTGTTTGATGTTTTAGCGTGTTGCACTTGATTACAACATGATGTAATGTCAGCAAGAATCACAGCTTTACAGGAAGGAAGGGCGCATGATGTTTATGACATAAAGGTCACGCAATGTTTGTGGAGACAGCTTTTCAGAGAAGTGTTTATTTTGTTTGGTCTACTGGCCTATTGTATATGTCACAGTTTATGTACACATCCATGTGTACACGCCCATTTCTTTGTATGGAGAGCCTGCTTCCTTTTCCTCCTCATCTCAATACTCTCTCCAGCTGGCAGGTCCTCTTGGGAGTCATAGATAAAAGGCAGTCCCTTGCAAATGAAAGAGTGATCTTCAAACTCAGCAAGGGTTGTCCCTGCGAAACTGCCGAATTAAAAAATGAGCCGCTAGACAGAGTACAGACGACAACACAACCCTATCCCCCCCTCCTCCTCCTTCTCCATACAACCGCTTCATCAAATGCCTCTTTCTTGTCATGGGAGAAAAGCGTCTCCTTCCTCTGTTAGCATCTCTCTCTCTCCTAACCACAGACAGAATGCTGTCTTTCTTCTGTCACCTTTTTTTCCCCATCACTGAAATGACAGACAAGTTAAATTAGCAGCGGCTTTAATTGGTGAATCCTGGCAGATCCTTCAAAGCCAATCTATAGTGGATGAAGGAGTGGAGAGGAGAGAAAAGCAGACAGCAGCTGAGAGTGAGAGAGAGAGAGAGAGAGAGAGGGGGAAGGAAAACTCCCGGTGTCTCTGATCTTGCTGTGGCTGCTGTAGTGCTGCTTCACTCCTCCATAGCTTTTCCTCTCTCTCTTTTCTCTTCCTCCCTCTCTTCTTTTGAGCTTTTTTTGTGTTGTGGTTGCTGTAAAGGCCTGCCGTTTGTTTGATCGCAGCATGTTGTCCTCTCTGTGAACTCGGCTAACTAAACAGCCCAACTTAACTGAAAATGAGGAGTGGTAGAAGGTGTCTCCCTCAAGGTGTTTTCTCAGCATTCAGAGGTGCTGATGGGATGGCTGTGCTTGGTGTGTGTGATCTTACACAAGTGTGTGCAAGAGTTTGCGATGGCGTTCATGTGTCAGCAAGCTCATTTCCACAGGAAAAAAAAGTGTTTTTTTCGTGCAAGGTTTCACAGTGAAGCTCTGAGTAGCACTCTCGCTCTTTCTTACTTTCCGAGGTAACTAAAGATTTATATTATATATATCGTATGGGCCACATCATACACCTGGCGCAATGCGGTGCCAGGCGCGACGCAAGTGTTTTTTGCTAGTTTCAGCCTGGCGCAGTTATTTTTTACACGTCCTGCGCCACGAAAACACGGTGTGTTCAGGCGCATTGTTGGCGCGTTGCTTTTTTGAGGCATTATTTTCTTTGTTATTTAAAGGGCACGTTAGTAATATGTGCCTATAGGCGAGTCCACAAAACACGTACAGTACACTCTGCTTATTACACACACAGCAGCACACAAACATGCCAAATATAAAAAATAAACGGATTACAATGTAAAAGATTAATATTGTGTACATAAAGATATGGTGGAATCCGGCTTGTCCCATAGATGGTCCACTTTTACCTCACACACGAGCAGATCCGTTTCCTCGATAGAGAAGCGTTCAGTCTTTCCGCCTGCTAATTTCACCATGTAAATAGCGAGTCCGCCATGAGGCGAGCGCAACTGGCTTTTAAAGGGACTGGGAGGTGAGTCTCTGATTGGTTTATTTCACTTTACGCCCAAAACACACCCATTACTCATTAAGAGAATAGGGATGACCCTTTTAGACCATGCGCCGACCATTTTTCCCGTCGTTAAACTAGCAAAAGTTGATTCGGACACGGCCTAAATGCGCTTGCGCCATGCGCTTTAGACCATGCGCTTGGATCGTTAAAATAGGGCCTTATATATTTGTATACATATAGGGCCCTATCTTGCACCCAGCGCAATTGACTTTGTACACCGACGCATGTATCATTCCTATTTTGCACCCGCGCACAGCGGACTTTTCCCTCCACAGACGCACGTCGGTAAATTAGTGAATGAACTTGCGTTCGCGGGGGCGGTTCAGCGAAAAGAGGAGGCGTGTTCTGGCGCAAACGTTCCCTGGTGATATTTTGCAGTTTCAAAAAACAATTCTGCCACTGACCAGGAAAAACCCAGTCTAAAGACGTTGCGCGTTAGTAGTGTTGCTTTCGTCAACGAAAATTATGACTAAATATCGTCGTCAACAAACCTTTATCACGTGACGAAAACGAGACGAGACGTAAATGCTGGTCATGTGACGATGACTATAAAAATGTATAATGCAATATTGTTGACGAATAAAAACGAGACTAAAAGTGGTTTACAAAATAAAAACTATGCTAAAATGTCTCCTCATTTTCATTGACCAAAACGAGACAAATGTTAGTCTCCTTGCACTGGGATTCGAGCAGCTGCAGCTTGCTTAAGGTAATGGCAAAAAAAAAAAAAAACTTTTAGAACAGCGGCGAAAGAGACACTTCGAAACATTTCAACCGCTGGTAATAGCTACTTTCACTTTTGCCGCAGAGACAATTATGTCCTATAACGTGTCGCAGCTCAGTTTACGATACATACTGTTGAATGTTATTAATAACAAAACATGAATGAATGAGAAAGAAAATAGCAGGATGTGCTTTTTATATTGAAAATAAATATTAAAAGCCCGATAAGTCGCGAAAGAGAACTGAATTCTACTGATAGGAAGCTGCGCGCGCTTCAAGCGCAACACGCACACACGCATAGTAGCCTGTCTTCGGTTGCGCGCCTAAACGGCCAAATAAACACAGAAATATATTTTAAAAAATGCCAAGTCGAGTATCATGTAAGTAGCTACTGCATGTGCATTCTCTCTCTCTCTCTCTCTCTCTCTCTCTCTCTCTCTCTCTCTCTCTCTCTCTCTCTCTCTCTCGAAGAGGAATTATGCTCAAAAGTCATCAGTTGGTAACTCAACCTCACAGTGAAAGCCATGCCCAATTAATTCTATTTTGCAACTTATTTATTGTTTGCTGAATATTTGTTTGTTTTTAGTTGTCTATGGACCTAATTATTAGCCTACTGTTTAATTTTAATGAGAAAAAGCACGTCTTTAATAATAATATTATTCTCTTTTTTACTGTGGCTCTTTTGGAAAGTGCATTAACCAAAAAAAAAAAAAAAAAAAAAAAAAAAATGGCTCTTTGGTCAAAAAAAGGTTCCCGACCCCTCATTTAGAAGATGCCGCGGCGGTGAGTTAGTGCAAGGGACAGGCTATATTCTTTGTAAAATAAATAGGGCCTATGTTGTAAATTCAAATCAGAGCGTTTTCCGTGTCTAGTCTATAAGGTAACAATATAATAAGATAACATTGTTTGAAATGAGTTTGGCTAAAACAAAATTTGTTTCGTCTACATTACTACGAAGGCTAGTCTACTTACACTATATTGACTGGGTAAAATAGAACTGCATTGCATTACTAAAAAGAGACTAAAATACTATTTTCATTGACTAAAATTAGACTAAATGTCATTAGTTTTCGTCGACTAAAACTAGACTAAAATGCTCAGACTTTTCGTCGACTAAAACTAGACTAGACTAAAAAGAGTATGAATGTGACTAAAACTAATAACAACTAAAATGACAGCTTGACACAAAGACTAGACTAAAACTAAAATTAAAACAGGCCGCCAAAAACAACTATACGCGTTAGTCATATGCTATTTTAAGGGCGCATGCTTGGCCATTATGTAGCGTGTGAACAACGCGCATACACTTTAATTCTCTAATCTAAACAGACGCAGCACAACCTATAATAAAAAGACTCCCTCCTAACATCTGGTTTTGTGTTTTCAGGCATTGCCTCTTTCCAGTGTCTATCCTCTCCTGTGCTGTGGAACCCTCGCGGCCCTGATCTAAGTAACTGCACCTCGCCGTGGGTCAACCAGGTGGCCCAGAAGGTGAGACCACAAAAAAGTTAAAGCTTGCTCCGACACCCCCATTCCCTGTTCTGCTCTGTCCGCTACCTCAGCTATTATCATTCCGGCCCCAGCTCACATTACCACACACAGGGTCATTCTTTTGACATGATTTGGAACAAAATCTCTCTATTCTATCTAGTTCTAAAAGAGAGTTTAAAAGCATCTCAGGTGAAAGTCACACTGCACTTACACATCAAGGACTGTTTGTTCTGCTTTTCACATATTACAAAACTTGCCGTTTTTATTTTAAAGGCATCATATAACTTCTTTTTTTTTGCCATTTTTTCCCCATTGTCTACTTCTACATATTAGTAAAAAATTACTGCACCAAAAACGGATGTAATTTTGTTTATTAGTCACTCTTTCTTTGATCCGTAAAATTAAATGGACTTCTGTCACTTTAAGACTGCATATGATATTAGCTCCAGCTATTTAACGGATGGTTTGCTCTTTACTGCAGCTTTGTTCTCAGGTCTAATGGTCTACTGTACTTCAATAGCAGACTCAATAACACTGTGACAGATTCACAACACAGTCTCAGATCAGATTAGAAATGTTAGAAATGTTGCCATGTAACATGTGCGTGTAACATAATTAGCATAGCATTATACCATGCTAAATGAAATAAATGGAAGTTTATACACTAAAATGACTAACTGGAAATAAATATAAACTAAAAAAGAAATTATAAAAATTAATACAATTTAAATATGAATATAAAAAGAAACTAACAACATTGACAAAAGTGCTTAAAAAATCAACAAAAATGTAAAATATAATTAATATATTAAATACAAATCTTATTCAAAATGTAATAGTATATAGATAATTACTAAAACACTAAAATACATATTTTTTTCCCAAATGTACAGTATAGTGTTGTGTGTGTACAGAATACAGTGATGAAACATGGAGACAAACATTTTGACATATCAGACTATAAGCGTGGATGGCGACAATTTAACCCGTTTTTTTGCGTTATTAAAGTAGCAATTTCAGATCTATTATTGTCCTGCACTTATTAGCAAACACATAATGCAGATTTTATAATGGTGTTGTCACTATTGTAAATTACTGAACTCTTTGTTTACAGAATATGATTAAGGACTGTCAACTGCAAAAGGCTTTAGTAAATAAATTGCATTCTTCAAAGATTCACAATTAATTAAAACATTCACATTAAATTAAGGTGATTCTTTTTTTCTGTGCACAGTACTATGCTAACAGCGTGTGTTTTTTTTAATGGTAATACAGTAGTGCACTTTGATGTACCTTCAAGTACCTTCAAAAACACAATGGTGTATGTTAGTTTTCTTTTACTAAATGTTAAGTGACACATTTGCTTCAGGGCAATTGCAGACATATGTTTCTGCTTTCAAATCAAGTGAGTAATTTTATCACGTTTCACGCTTTCGTTTTTTCCCCCTTTTTGTTTTATTTGTAATGGCTTGATTTAGAGTCATTAAAGATTTGCTGTCTTTTGTCTGTGCGTTCAGCAGAATAAACCCAGAAACCCCCAGCTCACACCCCCACAGCGCACAGCAGGGGTTTGAGCTTTAGAGACCAGACTGTGTGTGTGTGTTCACTGTGTAGATAAAAAGCGGAGAGAATGCTGCAAACATCGCTGCTGAGCTGGTGAACCACACGCAGGGCCGCATTCACGCCGGTGATGTCAGTTCCTCTGTCAGACTCATCGAGCAGCTATTGGATATATTAGACGCACAGCTGCAAGCACTCAGACCCGGGAATAAGGAATCGGCAGCCAGGAACTATAATAAGGTGACAAATACACGCACGCACGCTCTCACACACATTTGCCCTTTAAACAAACCCTTCATGTTCTGTTTGCTGCCACATCGGTGTACCCTCCCAACTCATAGCCTTGACATGAATCACACGGTGCGCACCTATTTCTGCCGCACTTCTTTCCCCCTTTTTATTGCTTTAGTAGCACATTTTCAATTGAAAAAAAAAAAAAAAACATTTAAAAAAAGTTATTATCATGGCTGCAACTAACGATTATTTTGATTGTCGATTAATCTGTCGATTATTTTTGCGATTAATCGATTCATTAGATGTAAAATCTTAAATCAATGTTATTCAACATCCTGCCCAATGCTGTCCTCCAAACAACTTGTAATATAAGCCTATAAAACATTACATTCTAAACCTAAAAACAACTGATTGCTTACTATGTTAAAGGGGTGGTTGATTATGATTTCACTTTTCTAACTTTAGTTAGTGTGTAATGTTGCTGTTTGAGCATAAACAACATCTGCAAAGTTACAACGCTCAAAGTTCAAAGCAAAGGGAGATATTTGCTTTTAAAGAAATTGCTTTTACATAATTGACATAAACCCCGCCCCCGGGAACACGATTTATAGATTATTATGGCAGAATATGCTAATCAATGACTAGAAGATAACTACACATAAGCTACATAAATTCATCAGTTAACCATTCAGAATGTCCTGTTGCTTCTACATGTTGTAGAAGCTTCTTCTTTGAGTCTCTCCATTATTGTCTGACTTCGGTTTGAACATAAAAGGCTGAAAGTTTTCGAAGTTTCACTCTTGAAGCTCCGCCCCCTGTGCCACTAGCAGCAACTCATTTGCATTTAAAGGGACAGATACAAAACGGTGCGTTTTTGCTCAATCTCAAAAAGTGACAATTTTAATATGCTATATAAAAATATCTGTGGGGTATTTTGAGCTAGAACTTCACATACACACTCTGGGGACATCAGAGATTTATTTTACATCTTGTTAAAAGGGCATTATACCACCCCTTTAAAGCAGAAATCAAAACGACTACATTAAAAATGATAACAAAAACAAAAGCACAGAATGTTAACTTATACGAGGTATGAGAAACACACATTTTTTCACTCATCTGAAAATAGTTATTATATTACATGAATGTGCTATACCAACAATAGTGCCTTTACTGTTACTGCTGTCATAAATATGATTACTTGTCTTACATGTATATTTTTAAACCTACACTTAATTTCTAGCAAAATGTATATTTTAGTCAGAATTATTGCGCTCTCTGTTTGACGCGCATGCGCCCACCTTCGCTCGTTCAGTGAAGTTTAACAATACTTTTTGTCAGAATATGCTAAATGGAAATACTCGCAGGACTTTCTGACATTTACAGATAAGGACATAACCATAAAATGTAAGCTATGTGCTGTGTTAAACACGTGTCGGAGGCTTTAAACAGCACACGCAAGAGCGACAGAGCAAAACACGGTAAACTCGTATACTTTAGTTTGAAGCGCTTATAAATATAAAGCATTCTCTAGTGCTCGGACATCTTGGATCATATACCTTTCCCGGAGCACTCAGTCTGTGTCCTCCACGGTTTTCCATATGTGTTTGGCACATATACTCAAAATTATTGACTAAACCAACACTAAATTATGAGTGCATATGACTCTATATATATAAGTTCACAATACTCATATGTATTTATTTTTAAACTTAAATGGTTTGCGGCAATCAGTTTCCTCAATCGGTTTGAGTTGAGTTAACTTATTGGGTTTTACAGTGTAGGAATGTGTTATTCACTACTGTTAAAGGGTGTGAATAAATAGTTCACCCACAAATGAAAATTAGCCCATGATTTACTCACCCTCAAGTCATGTGTATATGACTTTCTTCTTTCAGACGAATACAATCGGAGTTGTATTAAAAAATATAACTGGCCCTGGCCCATACAGTATTTGTTTACAATTATCTTTTTTAAAGTACAAATTAATAATCATAGATGCAAACTATTATTATATTGATTGTGTTTGTTTGTTGCATTATAAATTGACAGATGACGAACATAACTCTTCTACATGAACGCATGTGTGTAACTGAAGCTGTCTTGTTGTGTCTTGCAGTGGCAGAAGCGAGAGAGGACCTGCCGGGCTTATGTTCAGGTATTGTGCAGCGCTATCTGTATGAGACACTTCACCTCTCGTATCTCGTCTTATCCTCCGTTACACTGCACACATATACTGATGCTCGACTGCTATCCCGCGCCTGACTGTGAGCGTTTTATTACAACACTTTCTAGGAAGTTTGTATATGAAATGCTTTTCAAAGATATTCATATACATTCATACAAAAAATCCTTACGTGTCTGGGCTTTCATTGCACATTTGGGCTGTTCAGATGTGATCCTGAAGGGACGCTGTACTAAAATACTTTAAAGAAACCGTAACACATGTGATGCAACATTTATTTATTTATTTTCGGGCTCAGTTTCCTTTTAATAAGATGTACATTTTAAATGCATCTCTTTTCAAAAGTTTGGGATCAGTAAGATTTTATTTGTTTCGATTTTTCAAGGAATTCGTTTAATTCCGCAAGGATGTGTTACATTGATCTAATGTGAAAGTAAAGATTTATAATGTTTAAAAAGCTTTCTATTTCGAATAAATGCTGTGCTTTTTATCCATCAGAGAATCCTGAAATGTTTTTTACTCTTTTCACTAAAATATTGAGCAGCACAACTGTTTTCAACATTAATAATAATAAGAAAATGTATTATAATAGCATCAAATCATCATATTACAATGATTTCTGATGGATCGTGTGAAACTTAAGACTGAAGTAATGATGCTGAAAATTCAGCTTTGATCACAGGAATACATTTTAAATATTACATACATTTAAAAAAAAAAACTTTTTAAAATGACGATTTGGTGAGCATAAGAGACTTTCAAAAACATATTTTTTTAAATCCAACTTTTCAATGGCAGTGTATTTTATATATATATATATATATATATATATATATATATATATATATATATATATATATATATATATATATATATATATATAATATTTAGAGCAAAATGCTTGCTTTGATTTCATGGGGTCTTTTAACATGGTACCAGGAATTTTTATAATCTATTATATTGGCGGTTACTTTTAATGAAAAGATATAATGCATTACAATGTGGCATTATGACTGCATTCATAATGCATAACATATACAGGCTTCATAGAAAGTGCCATCCATATTTTTTATTGCATATGCCTACCTCAGATTAATGTTATACACTGTGTGTGTGTGTGTGCATGCGTGCGTTCGTGTGAGAGAGAGAGAGAGAGAGAGAGAGAGAGAGAGAGAGAGAGAGAGAGAGAGAGAGAGAGAGAGAGAGAGAGAGAGAGAGAGAGAGAGAGACTTCTAGCAATGATAATACTGTATGTCTTGCCCAAGGCTTTCTTTTAGCACTCATGTCATTTATAATGGCCTATAAGATGTTGCTCCTTAGTAGAAATAAATTCCAGCCGTTACGTAAGATTCCCAGAGAGTCATATTTTATGATCTTTGATGTCAAATGTAATCATAATGAAGTGTAACTGTATGTTTGTTTGTGTATGTGTGCGCAGGCGGTTGTGCAGACTGTGGATAATCTCCTGCGTGCCGAGGCTTTAGAGTCATGGCAGGACATGAACAGTACGGAGCAGGCGCACACCGCCACCATGCTACTGGACGTCATGGAGAAAGGCGCCTTCCTGTTGGCCAATAACATGTACAATAATCACTTCTCAGACCATGCTGCCAATGTCGGTGAGTTTCTGTCGCGGTGTAACTAAATTAAAGTATTGATGGCTCTTTCAAAAACATGACAATTTTGTGTTTCAAGATTGTGTTTTTTTTCCCTGGTAACAAGCTATTAGTTCCCGAGTGACTTAGTAGCAGTGTAGCGCAACTTAATGTTACATCTCTGTTTGCAGCTGTTCAGTCAAGCAAACACACGGTCCTAGAATGTTGTCTCACCCTCAGGTGCCATTGAGAAGTCGGATTCGTTTTAGGGGATTAATTCATTATAATAGTTTATTTAATTGATATGTTTAAAATATTAATTCAGCAGTCATTACTCAGTTCCCTGCACACATTTTTTTTTTTTTTTTTTTACTGCTATTAATGAACTTTTTCACTGCCGTTTAGTTTTGATTTTGTATTTAGTATGTATTTAGTATTTTTTTTTATACAAATATACACCACAATTCAAAAGTTTGGGGTTGGTACGATTTTTTAAGTTTTTGAAAGAAGTCTCTTATGCTCACCAAGGCCACATTTTTGATAAAAAAAATCTTTTAAAACTGAAATATTATTATAAGTTAAGTAAATATATTATATTATATGTTAATGCATTTTAAAATGTAATGTATTCCTGTGATCAAAGCTGAATTTTCAGCAGCATTACTCCAGTCTTCAGTGTCACGTGATCCTTCAGAAATCATTCTAATATGATGTTCAAGAAACATTTCTTGGTAACACTTTACAATAAGGTTCGTTAGTTAACATTAGTTAACTACATTAGTTAACATGAACTAATAATGAATTGCACGTCTACAGCATTTAGTAATCTTTGTTAATGTTAAATTCAACATTTACTAATACTTTATGACAATCTTGTGCACATTAGTTCATGCATGTGAACTAACATGAACTAACAATGAACAGCTGTATTTCTATTAACTAACGTTAACAAAGATTAACAAATACAGTAACAAATGTATTGCTCATGGTTAGTTCATGTTAGTTAATACATTAACTAATGAACCTTATTGTAAAGTGTTACCCATTTCTTATTATTATCAATGTTGAAAACAGCTGTGTTGCTCAATATTTTTGTGGAAACCGAGATCAGTTTCTTTCTTTCATGATTCTTTGGGCCTGTTTACACTTGGTCACTTCATGTATTTATTTAACTCTGATCAGATATCTATCCGATCGAGAAAAGACCAGGTGTAAATGCATTTACATCTTTATTTAAATCGCTTAAACCACTTCAGGAGGTGGTTTGAGACGCATTCCAGGACTGGACAAGTGTAAATGCGTGTAAATGTAAATTTTATTCCTCCCAAAATCATAAAAAATAAATGTGTGAGAGCGTGTTAGACTACATGACATGTTATTATAACCAGATATGACTGCTACTGCAACACGCATAGCCACAGATGAGTAGCTGAGTATCTCTTCAGCCAATGCGCAAACTGCCACCAATGAAACTGAGTGTAAATCGCAGACGCTCAAAACACAATCGTCTTCATTAAAAGTAGTGAGACTAAATGATCATACCAGTGCTGATGCCGCTCTCTCTCTCCTATTGCGGTCTTTGATCTTAAAATTAGCTGATGATAAAAAAATGCAGCTCATATCTGTTACTTCCGTTGACGTGAACTCCGTTGGATTTGCATATAGTGAATTGACACATTTATGCAGCCAAGTGTAAATGGAACCATTTTAACAAATCATATAGCTATCCGATCAGTAGGACTGTCTGAATATCTGTTGGAGGACCGTCAAAATAAAGTGTTAGCAGATATTAAGCAGACAGTCTACTAATACTCTAAAGAATGTAGGTGACGTGTAAGGGTCTTTGTTGGCCGCCTCGGCGCGGATTGAGAAGGACTGGTTACAGATTTAGGCCTGTTTGCTAACTTATTTGTGTTTACGTATTTCATCCTATTGAAATATTTTCACCAACAAAAGTATTCATTTCTTTAAAAAAAAAAAAAACTTACTGACCCCAGACTTTTGAACAGTAGTGTATATGATATAAAAATAGCTTCAGTGTAGTTAGCTACTCTTTCAACATGCTTTAACTTTTCCAAATGAGTAGCTTTATTGTAACCTTTAAAGGGGTGGTTGAGTACGATTTCACTTTTCTAACTTTAGTTAGTGTGTAATGTTGCTGTTTGAGCATAAACAACATCTGCAAAGGTACAACGCTCAAAGTTCAAAGCAAAGGAAGATATTTGCTTTTAAAGAAATTGCTTTTTAAGGACTACAACAAACGGCTGGTATGGACTACAGTTGACTGTTATGGCCATTCAAGGTAGAAATACTCAAAACTCTTTTGTGTCTTGTAATTTTTATAAAATAACAATGATAGAATAAAATATAGACTCATTTAGGAAAAGTCAGGGTCCTATTAGTTACATGGGTTTTATTTCAACAAAGTTATTACATTGCAAAATTTTAAAACAGTCAAAATGACTGCCTTGGTAGTTCTAGTGTTAAGGACTACAACAAACCGCTGGTAGGGACTTGACATTCCTCCCGGGTTAGTGACATCACCAACCCTAAAATTTACATAAACCCCGCCCCTGGTACACGATTTATAGATTATCAAAACAGAATATGCTAATCAGTGACTAGAAGATAACTACACATAAGCTACATAAATTCATCAGCTAACCATTCAGAATGTCCTGTTGCTTCTACATGTTGTCACTTCTTCTTTGAGTCTCTCCATCATTGTCTGACTCCGGTTTGAACATAAAAGGCTAAAAGTTTTTGAAATTTTCAGTGCATGTCTGTGTGAGGTAAAAGGACACGAACTCTTGTAGCTCTGCCCTCTATGACGAGAGCAGCAGCTCATTTGCATTTAAAGGGGCTATGTGTAGTTTTTCTACTAAAATGAATCCATTTTTATTGCCTGTGTGTGAAAGGGTTGTAATCTCACAATAAAATGATCCACTTGGCGGGTTTTGCTATTACCTCAGAAAGCAAGTATTCCTATTTCTATGTGAAGTCTCCGGGTCGGATTTGCCGCAAAATCCAGTGACGTGACTGAGACCTGCATGCGCGCTCCCGAGCGTCTCGCCTCGTCTACTGACTTTGCACTCAACAGCGACGACACTGCAACTTTATGACATGGAGTCTGCTAATACTAAGAAACGACTAGCACAACACAGACTCCACATAATAATAAACATTTTTAAAAAAGCACGCGCACGAGCACTCGCTTGTAAACGTATTGGTTGCAATCTGAAACATCACCGCTAGATGCCGCTGAAAACTCCACATAGCCCCTTTAAAAGGACAGACACAAAACGGTGCGTTTTTGCTCACCCTCAAAAAGTGACGATTTTAACATGCTATTTAAAAATATCTGTGAGGTATTTTGAGCTAAAACTTCATATAAACACTCTGGGGACATCAAAGACTTATTTTACATCTTGTGAAAAGGGCATTATACCACCCCTTTAATTTATTTATTTTTTCTCATTACTGTTTCATTACAGTTCAAACACTCAAAATGTGTGTTTTTGTGTGTCTTTAGATTTAGAGGTGCGTGTGTTGAACACAGAGACGGATTCTCAGGATTTGTCGTTCCCTCAGAACGGTCCCAGTGATGGCAGCATCCAGCTCTCGGCTTCCACCTTCAAACAGTACAGCCGCAACGGTCAGTCACAGCTGCATCTCTCCTTCTGCCCCTCTTCCATCACTCTTCCCCGTGCAGTTTCACTGAAGCTTAGCCAAACTTCCACTTTGGTTTACGCCGTTATTAGTTGATAATAATAAACCTAATCAGATTAACAAAAGCGCTGAGACTATTTCTTCCCTGATGGTTTCTTAACGGCACTCTTAATCGAACAGCCCGAGAGGCGACTAGATTACTATCATTTTCAGGCTGACGGAGCAATCTCAGCTCTCTTTTCTCCTGCTTCTCTCCTTCTTGTCCCCTCCATCTCTTAACCATCTTATCCCGCCATCATCTCTCCTACTCTTCGCTTTTTCCGCCACTCCTGCGTTTTGCCTCTTTTTGAAGGTACGCCTTCGCTCGCTGCTTCTCGAAGGCAGGTCGGGCGGGGGGAGCGAGATTAGTATGATTGAAACAAACGCACATGAAATATTCATACGGAAGAAACGGAGTGAGTGAGCGCTGAAGAGATGAATGTTACGTTGCCCTCCATATTAAAATTCCTTTATCCCCTGATCACTCACTCACCCCCTCCCAGTCAAAATCATTTTAACCTTCACTCATCTCGCTCCACCGCTCCCTTTTTCCTCTTAGTTGTTATTCATATCCTCCTGCCACTCTCTTTCTTGTGCTGTGTTTCTCCATACAGGCCAGGTAAAAGTGGTTTTCGTGCTGTATAAGAACCTGGGCCCGTTCCTGTCCACGGAAAACGCCACCGTGAAGATGGAGATGGAGGCGGGGCCTGGTGGGCGGGGCTTGGCGGTCAATTCACACGTCATCGCAGCGTCAATCAATAAGGAGTCCAGTCGAGTGTTTCTGACCGAGCCTGTGGTGTTCACACTTAGACATTTACAGGTACATTAAACTCTCATAGACACACACAAGCAATACACTATCAAGCCATCTTGCATTAGCTACTCTCACACATGGGGTCTCAGCAGAACGAGTTTCTGTGTAAATCAATTTGTAAACAAAATTTGCATTCAACTCAATGATTATTATTTGATTATCACTACCCCTAAAGCCACCTGTCCTCAAACCATAACATAGTACTACATGTACACTACCATTCAGAAGTTTGGCATCAGTTTTTGTACAGTATTTATTATCAAATATGTGCAGCCTTGGTGAGCATAAGAGGATTATTTAAAAAAAAAAAAGCATGATATGTGAATACTTTTCTCAAATTGTAAAGAAACTGTTATTTTAAGTATGTAACTAACAACACAACAAATAGCTCCTTCATTTAACACATGTGTGATTTGCATAATAATGTACGGGCATTTTGTCAACACTTGTAAGCTGAAGCCACCATCCTGTAGCCTCAATGCATTGTGACTGGTACATGTGTCTATAATGAACATTTGCTGTGACAGAACAACACACACTTGTGAGAAAATGAACGCAGCAGTGAATTGTTCGTGCCCCTTAAACATGAATTCTTCTGAACATGTTGAACAGATGAATACAAACATAATTCCAGTTCTGTAGCGTGTTTCACTACTCGAGAATCGATGAGAGATTTATTGTTTATAATTCAGTCTAACTGTGCTGCCTTTGCAGTGGAGAAACTGCTATTTCAGACAATACAGTGAAAATAAGTTTGTAAGAGCTAGAAATATGGTTCCTGACCATGATGGGTTTGCACATGACTCCTATCCCAGCCAACATTGCATGGCCCCCAATGTAGCCACGATATGTCCTCTAAATGGGGACATGTCCTCTAATTCTTCATGTGTTCCATGTCAGCCCAATGTGAATTAGCCCCAGTATGGGCCCTGAATGGTTTTGTCCATGGATTTCATGTCGGCCCTATCTGAATTAACCCTAGTAAGGGCCCTAAATGGGTTTGTCCATGAGTTTGATGTCAGCCCTATCTGAATTGTCCCCAGTTAGGGACCTAGATTGATTTGTACATATGTTCCATGTTGGCCCTATCTGAATTAACCCCCATTATGGGCCCCAAATGGATTTGTCCATGGGTTTCATGTTAGTTTTATCTAGTTAGCCCCAGTAAGGGCCCTATATGTGTTTGTCCATGCATTTCATTTTGGCCCTATCTGAATTAGCCCCCCGTATAGGCTCCAAATGGGTTTGTCCATGGGTTTCATGTTGGTACCCAGTGGCGGTTCTACATTGAATTACACCCTGGGCGAGACCCCCATTCGAGCGTTGATCATAACTAGAGCAGTTGATCATAACTAGAGATGAAATGCACCCCCACACTGAAAAGTTTAGATTTTTTTCATCTGGCTGCCCCTGGAAAAAATGAGTGTGTCGCTTCAGTTGTAAGCGCACACTCCCGTGCGCCTACATTTGAAATAACGAACTCGAGCGTGCAAAAGACGCGATATGTGAACATAAAGCAAACTTTATTGGCGAGCTACCCCACTACTGGTAGCTCGCGAGCGACGTGTTATAAACCCCCTTGACATAGCTTATGTGCACGGCACCTTCTCAGCAAGCAGGGGTGCCAATTTGCCAATAATTGAAATGATAGATAATAGAAAACCGCTTCGCGGCGCAGAGTTTTAAATTTTTTTCTAACAGCTCGTGCCGCCCCCCATGTGACATCAAAAAATGCCGCCCCGGGCCACCGCCCGGTTAGCCCGTTACAAAAACCGCTACTGTTGGTACCTATCTGAATGAACCCCTAGTATGAGTGTCGTAATGGCTCTTTTGAATTAGCCTCAGTGAGGGCCTTAAATGGGTTTTTCCATGGGTTTCATGATGAAGTAGCACAGTGTGGGCCCTAAATAGGATTGTCCCTGCGTTCCATGTCGGCCCTAACTGAATTAGCCCCAGTAAGGGCCCTAAATAGGTTTGTCCATAGGTTCCATGTCGGCTCTATCTGAATTACCCCCAGTATGGGCCGTAAATAGGATTGCCCATGCATTCCATGTCGGCCCTTCTTTAGCTAACTCAGAAAGGTCTGACATGGAACCTCATGGACAGACCCATGTAGGGCCCATTCCTCAAGCCCATATCATGCCAAGAAAACATTATTTTGTGAAAGCCACTGATATTGAGTATGTTCCCGTCTCTCTGTTGTTTTCTCCCGTCGCCACATCTTTGCAGCTGGAGAATCATTTAACCCCAAACTGTTCGTTCTGGAACTACTCGGAGCGTTCGATGACGGGCCAGTGGTCATCTCAGGGCTGCAGGCTGATGGACAGCAACAGCACACACACAACCTGCTCTTGTAGTCACCTAACCAACTTCGCTGTGCTGATGGTACACCACGAACCTGACGTAAGCGCACGCACACACATATTCCCTTACATTTATCACTGGCTGATAAACAAATCTGAATAAAGCTCTCATACACATAAACAACTTTTTCGCTTCCATGCTGTCTGTAAGACACTCACACACACACAAATTACACAAATACACACACCGCAGTTTCAGCTTGACATTTACTGGATTCTCATAAGTCACTCTCCCTCAGGCAGCCTATCCGTTTATACAATTTCCCTTATCCATCTCTCGCTCTCTCAGTATCCAGGAAGGATGCACGAGTTGATCCTCTTTGTGATCACGTGGGTGGGGATCGTCATTTCGCTGGTGTGCCTCGCCATCTGCATCTCCACCTTCTGCTTCCTGCGAGGCCTGCAGACCGACCGCAACACCATCCACAAGAACCTCTGCATCAACCTCTTCATCGCTGAGCTCCTCTTCCTCATTGGCATCGACAAGACGCAGTATCACGTGAGCAGTCCAATGATCTATATAAAGGGGAGAGCGCACTGAGAATGAATTTCACACGTTGATTGTGACATTTATGTGCACCCACTGATAGTACGTGCTGTCTGCATTGTTTTAGCATTTGATTAACTAAAGCCCTTAAATGCGAACTTGCATTAAGTGCAGGTAATTTGCATTCATTTGCATGCCACAATTCCCCATCTTGCAGATGAGTGCTTGCTCTGAGTGCTCGGTTGTTAAGGATGTAGCAGACTATCACAATCTGATGTACTTTACTGGGACTGGTGTTCTTGCTCACTCCCATATATACCAATACACTACTGTTGAAAACTTGCAGCATAACCTCTTTTTGTGTCTGAAACCCTGGAATCCTTTGATAAATAAATATCTCTAAACCCTCCTTCTGAGAGCCTACTCTGCTCCGATTGGTCAGACAGCCCAGTCTGTTGTGATTGGTCTACTCTGCCCTGATTGGTTAGACGGCTTAGTCAGTTGTGATTGGTGTACTCTGCTCTGATTGGTCAGATGACCCAGTCTGTTGTGATTGGTCTACTCTGCCCTGATTGGTTAAACGGCTCAGTCTGTTGTGATTGGTGTATCTGCTCTGATTGGTCAGATGACCCAGTCTGTTGTGATTGGTCTACTCTCCTCTGATTGGTCAGATGACCCAGTCTGTTGTGATTGGTTACAGATACGAAACACCCATCACCATATATGAATTTCAGCTCCGGATGCTTCCTCAGCACTACGTACACCGTGATATGAACAGTAACGATGGCATTGATCCTTTGTAAGGGAATGCAATATGTATTTGCTTTCGCAAAGCAGAAAACAGCGTCTTCTCGAACCAAACTCTTCCAGGCCTCAGCTACAACTACAGTGTTTGATGGCGGGTCAAAATAGACATTGTTCGCAGGCGGCCAATGAAGACCATACTGATTTGTTTCAGACAGTTCAGAATCCATTCTTTGAATTGAGAGACAATCATTCATTTTATCGTACACTACAATCTTTGAAACTTTGCAGACCTTTTACATTCACTTACAGCTATATTACACACTTCATGAAAGGTAAATCCGAAAAAAGCATAATAGGGCCACTTTAAAATAAATTAAGATTGAAAATAGTTTGTTTTTACTGTATTTTTTTATCAATTAAATGCAGCCTTGATGAACTGCATTCTAGAGACTCCTTTCAAAGACACAAAAAAATGTACCAACCCAGACTTTTGAGCTGGTGTGTATATTTAACAATAGATTTTAGAAGCACAAATATTAGCGTGTTAGCTTGTGTTATGCACATGATGGAGCAGTCTTGGAGCTAGAGAAAACACTTTCACTCTGACTTTCAAAAGCAAAAAAAAAAAAAAAGGCCTCCAGGCAATATTATGCAACTCTGCTTCCACTGCTTACATGCTCCAGATTTTTGGAAGAAAGCTGTATTATATGTTGATTATGCATTTTCTGTGCCTTTAACCAGCTGCCCCTGTATTTGATTCTTTGGGGCCAATTAGGTTGGTTTTAAGGTTACTGTTTTCTGGCGTATTCTGTACTCCTGCTCTATCGAAGTGGCATGTCTTCTTTTTTTGGTTGGCCAATTAAAACAGTACGCATTGTGATTCTTTGAGCATGGAACAGAGTTTAACATTGACCACTGGAAGTATATCTGATGATAGTTGATGTTGATGAGGCTTATGTTTTAGTCAGCCAACCAAAAATCTAAATCCTAGTGAAAAAACACTTCAGCAGAGCAGAACAACCGATTAAAACATTAACTACTGTGAAAAAAAAATTATGTTTCTGAGTTCAGATCGAAAATTATACGTGCTTGCAAGTATCAGCTCTTAAGTATCAGCCCTTCTGTGTTTTCAGATTCAAGAGAAGCTGATTAATTGCATAATCAATATAGCTCTCTTCAGAAATGAAAATTAGCATGGATACATTTTAGCCTGCAAAATAATTAGGATATTGTGACATTAGTTTCATGATCATACAAATTGTGATGCCCTTGACATCAGTGTATTGACACCAAAATATTCCTGTTGAAAGCAGTGGTGGTTTTAAGAGTTCAGGTTGCATCAGTATGATGGGAATCAAAATCATTGACAAGATACCAAGGCTGCTTCAATGAGCTGTTCAGAAGAAGAACTGGATAATGTTTGCAGGCTTTAAAGCATTGATTTTTTTTTTTCTTTTATGGAAGATAAGAGTCTAGTTTGAAACACTTAAGTAAATGATAAATCCATGAGCAAATCGGTATCTTCTGCTTTGCAGGGGCGTGCGAACAATACATAAAGTGTGTGGGGTGCATTATGAATCTCATCAGCCTCTCTTTGCAAGTATGGTTGTTTAAATACCTAGTTTCCATGGATACACTAAGATTATTTGAAAGTTTAATAACCAAACTTTTCAGACACATCAGTCACTCTACAATACATACAAGTCATAAAAGTTTAAACATCAGGGCTAAAACATTGTTGCGATAACTATACGTATATATAATTATAATTGTTTTGGCCGAAGATTATTTATCTTCTGTTGTTCACGTCTTCTCTCCTCAGAAATGTGCTTCTTGTCAGGCTCAGCGCACAAACTGTGCCAAGCACAATTTGAGTCATGAATATTAATATAGTTATGAGACGTTTGCACTAAGTGATTTGCTGGAAGGTGGATGTTTTCAGGTGAGTGCGCTTGCAATAGTGGGATCACTGTTTACCGTCGGCGCATTTCGTTCAGCCAATCGATTGGCAGATGCTTCTGCCTGGAGTCCTTTTAATGCGACGACGGCTACATTTTCTTTTCCTTCCCTCTGCAGCCCCGCACAATGAAACATTTACACATATAATTATCATCCAGAAAAGGAGAGGGTGGAATTTATGTTTTTGAAGTTTTCTATCCAAAATGTCATGTAAGAGTAAACTGTAATTTCCATGTCAGTCAGAGGGTCTCCTCCTGTGTAAGGGGCCATTTACACGACACCGTTTTCAACTAAAAACACACAACCTTTTATGCATATTGGCTGTGCGTTCATTTACACGTCAATGGCATCTTGGAGGCCTGAAAGGCAGACTTTTAAAAATGGGTTTTAAAATATATTTTTTTACAACTACAGTTATTGTCTCAGTGTAAACTACAAAAACGCAAATTTGTGAAAACGGTGACATCATGTGCATGTTTATCATGTGTTCAGTCTAAAGGCGCGTAGTGTTTCTTTACAATGTGACATCGCCACCTACTGGCCGGGCAGCATAATACAGCGTTTTTAATCATTTTCACTTATCCGTGTGAACGGGGATCGTTTTGACAACGTAAAGGAATTTTTTTTCTGTTTTTAGTACATGGTTGTCGTATAAATGTACTTGTAGGTGGTTCTGGACCAAAACAAAGTGCAATGTGGGGTAATACTTTATTTCGATGGTCCACTTTAGACATTTTACTTATTAAAATAGGTAACTTTGCAACTACATGTCAACTAGCAGTCATTAGAGTAGCCTATTAATAGACTGTCTGCTTAATATCTGCTAACACTTTATTTTGATGGTCCACCAACAGACATTCTACTGACTATAAGTAACTTCGCATCTACATGTCAACTTATTCCACTAACCCGAACCCTAACCTAACAGTCTACTACAGTCTACTAATACTCGAATGAGAGTTAGTTGGCATGTAGTTGGACCATCAAAATGAAGTGTAACCCAATGTGCACCAGATTTCAAAAGATAGTTCACCCAGAAATGAACATTCTGTCATCATTTTCTCACCCTTACTGTTATTCCAAAACCTGTTTGACTTTCTTTCTTCTGTGAAACACAAAGGATGATTTTGAAGAATGTTGTTGTTTCAGTTCCCGCTTCCATTGTGTTTTTCCCCATACAGTGAAAGTCAATAGGAACCGCAAACTGTTTGGTTCATTCTTCAAAATATCATCTTTTGTATTCCTGAAATGAAACAAAGTCACACATGTTTGGAACAACATGAAGGGTGAGAAAATGATTTTCATTTTTGGGTGAACTGTCCCTTTCATAGTCACTAAGTGAGTATGATCAAATGTACTTCAGATATGTTTCCAGCTAACCCTCTCTTCCTTCTCTTTGTCCGAACGCAGATTGCATGCCCCATTTTTGCGGGCCTGCTGCATTTCTTCTTCTTGGCTGCGTTCTCCTGGATGTGTCTGGAGGGAATCCAGCTGTATCTGATGCTGGTGGAGGTCTTCGAGAGCGAGTACTCTCGGAAGAAATACTACTACCTGTGCGGCTATTGCTTTCCCGCCCTGGTGGTGGGCATCTCGGCAGCCATTGACTATCGCAGCTACGGGACTAAAAAAGCGTACGTGTGAAGCAGTCTATTTGCACTCGGCCATACAAGGGCCGTTGGGTTTTTAAGCAGGGGGCACAACCCCTCTTTAAACCATTTGTTTCATTTAAATGGATTCCAGCAAAACGTCTCTCTGGGAGTTTAAATTCCAATTGCAGAATCATCTTTCACTAGGAAACGTATACTGGTATTATGTAGTTTGGAGTTCAGTAGATTGATTGCTGTCATGTGATCCTGGCTTAACCAAGGTCATCATGTGAATTATAAATGAAGCCAGTTAAAGGTGTTGCAAGCACTTTTATTTGTTTTGAAATAGCACACATAAATCTGGCAGATCTTGTTCTGATAAAATACTCTAAAAGAACACGTTTCAAGGGAGCATCCCACTTTTTCTTTTTGCAATCTGAACATTAACCAATTTGATAACAGTCTAGAAAACCTGGAAATATTAGGGGGCTTTAAAATAATAATACACAGGCCTGGAAAACTTTTGAAATAATTAAAACATTAAACTTTTTTTTTTTTAGCTTTAATTTTTTGTGTGCGTCAGGGGAGGTGGGCATGCTTACAAGTATACTAAAGACCCTTTAGAGTGCCTCTTGAGGCCAGGGGAGTGAGGTTTACATGCACAGCTCTTACTAGCTTGACTCCATTACACTCACCCCCCATAAACCAACCCGGGTCACGGCACCAAATGTAACTAATAATACTTGACCCGTTCAGAGCAGGATTCGAACCGGCCTCTCCGGCATGGAAACCGGCTTACAGCACCCCTTTAACTTAACTGATTACCGCATGTGCGAGTGTGTGTCACTCTGCGTGTTTGTGTGCATGGGAGTGTGTGTTGGTCTGTGTTTATGTGTGTGCGAGTGAGGAAAAATAGCACAGCTGCAGACTTTTGAATGTTGACTACAGTGCAGAAAATGAGACGCTGACTCAGTGTGCTAATGATTAAAAACTGAGCTTAACCTTCAACTAGACTTTTATTGCTCTTTTATTAGCTTGTTTTTATGCCCAAAATTTTTTATCATGATGTTGATAGTAATACAATTTTAAGATATAAGATAGCATTGTTTCAGTGCATTCGATGATCAATAATCAGCTCAATTCTAAAGTGTATATGCGATTTTGCCTGTAATGAAGTGTTCGTTCTTTGAACAGTGAAATGTTACCTATAAAGTTATTGTGTGTGTTTTGTGTGTAGGTGCTGGTTGAGGGTGGATAACTACTTCATCTGGAGTTTTATCGGCCCTGTGTCCTTCATTATCATGGTATTGTTCTCTCCAAACATTCAGCGCACTCTCTGCTTTGCTCACAGAGTTTGTTCTTTTTTCCCTCTGAAAAGTGCTGCGCTAGTCATATCAAACAAAGCACTTTTGTTCACCTATGGATCTGTTGCTGCTGACGACTATGTTTTGGCTGTAATATGCTTTATATGAGTGTGGAGTTTAGATTAGGTTTAGATACGGGAACTTGCTGACATTTTCGTAATTACAATATATTTTACTAATGCGCTAGCGCTGTTTTTGTTGTTATTAGTTTGTGGGTAAAAAACAACAACCTTGCATTGGGTCTCTAATCTAACACGAACAGAGCGAATTTCTGTGTAAATGTTCGTATCACCATTCTCATGTAAATCGTGCATTTAATTGCAGCAATTTAAGCTAGAGTGGTTTCACGAGCAGTTTACACCGAACTTCTGCTTGTGTTTTATGAATGAGCTCTATTGTTAAGAAGACACCAGGGGTATAAACTGTCTTTCCTGTTTAGACGTTTTCTAAAGGGTTTGTCCTTTTTTGAATAACCAATAGGTTTTAATTCGACTTTATGAAATCATTAAGTTACACTCCTAACACCTTTTCCTTTTGTCTCATCTTTGGCCTTTAGTTAAACCTGGTGTTCCTCATGATAACACTTCACAAGATGATCCGTAACTCGTCCGCTCTCAAACCAGACTCCAGCCGCCTGGACAACATCAAGTGAGCGTCTTCCACTGCAAAAATACATAATCGCCTTTTTTGCTGTACGTTTATGTATTTGTGAATGTGTGCATGTTCTCACTCAGGTCCTGGGCTCTGGGGGCTATCGCACTGCTCTTCCTCTTGGGCCTGACCTGGGCCTTCGGCCTCCTCTTCATCAATGAGAACACTGTTATCATGGCGTACCTTTTCACCACCTTCAATGCCTTCCAGGGCATGTTCATCTTTATCTTCCACTGTGCTCTACAGAAAAAGGTCAGTTTTGTTAATGTCTCATACCTAGATAGTACTTTGGGGACACATTTGCTGCTAAATTTCCTCAGAAGTTAGCTAAATATGGAAAAAAAAAGTTTTCTTTTAGGAATAGGAGAAAGCTTCGGACTAGGATTCATCTGTATCATGCTAATTATCATTATTATAAAGATAATTATCATAATTAGCTTTATTTAAAGGTAATTTTTGCTAGATTATTGTTTTCAAACTGGTTTTCAAGCACTCCATCTGCCATTGTTCAGCCAAATTTGTTGAGCCCTGGGGAGAAGTATTTTCGAAACTCTTGTTTCCCAAGCTACTTACTGTATCATTTAAAGTAGTGTATCATTTGACTATCTGAGCTATTAACAAAAAGTAGCGAACTACACTTGAAATGTATAAAAGGTAATGTTATTAAATATATAACTATCTAATGATATCATACATTTTTACAGTTAGAGCAATTTTTATATGACACAGTAAGGGCATTGTTTAGGGCATTGTTTAGGCTAACAGCATTAAACAAATAAATGTATATAATATACAATAAGTAATACTGGAAATGCCTTAATTTCAAATGAAAAGAGTCAAAAATAGTGATGTCTAGCAGTGATGACAGTAAATTCAGGTTTCAGTTGAATCATTGAATCTTCTTTTTAAGTCGGCATGAAACAGACATTGCAACCAAGTTTTCTTCCCGTCCCGTTTGACGTATATCCAAGTAAACAGCTTGTCGAATGAGAAAAAAAAATGGAGGGCAAGACTTTTGTCAGATATACTGTTATGTGTAATACATTGTTACTGTAAAACGATGCTGTCGCATTACCGCAATATACAAAAAAAAAAATGTTTGAACTACTAAAATGACAACAAAAAGCAGTGCACTTAATTGTAGCAAATGTGCCCTTGTAGTGTACTTCAAATCGTAAAGTTGTATTTAAAAAAAAATTGCAGGTAATATAATATTAATATTTTAAAAAGACTGCTTAAGTGTGCTTGAGGACTTTCATTACTATTTTAACACTTTTAAAAAGTGCTCTTTGCAATAATGTCACATTAAAAGTTTACAATGTTTGAATAATCTTTTGTCATGATTTAAAGTTCACTTATTTTGTTGTGTTGACTAACATATTAAAGCGCAAAAGCATTTGATTGTAATTTTAACTGTAGTGTGTTATTTAATACAGCATTTTATAGTTCATATATTTTAAATGTAATAAATTGAAACTTCATCATTACAAATGTGGAATTACAAACAGTTAAATACATGATGACATACTAGGTTTCAATAGAAATGACCTTAACGTTTATTTTAGTTCACCATAAATGTTTGTCAGTATTGGGCAGTAGTACACTTCAATCATATTTCAAAGACAACAGAAGTAATTATTAAATGACGTAAAGATTTCTTAATTAAGTTGGTCAAAAAATAATTAATTTCACATCCGCGAAAACACATGTGGAACACATACTTTACACATGGTAAATGTGTTAGAACAACATGTTAAATCCTTGTGAAAAAACATCGCATTTACTATCATTTTAAACTATAATAATTGTTTTTAATTGATGTTAACATGAAAATAAGTGCCTGAAAACATTACTTTCAGTTCGCACCTTAATAGACAATACATGTCTGTACTATAATTTAGATGCATTACTGCATCAGTCAACATGTGTAGTGTGTGTAAGTGCCAATGCTCTGTGTTCCAGGTTCATAAGGAGTACAGCAAGTGCCTGCGTCATTCGTACTGCTGCAGTCGCACCTCTACTACGAGCTCTCACGGGTCGCTGAAGAATTCTGCCCTGCGTGCCAACAACCGCTACTACACCGGCAGCCAGGCACGTCATGCAGCCATACACCGACAGGTGACACACATGCACACTGACAGCATGACTATTTATAGACTGCTGTTCTCTTCCATTTAACAATTCCATCACCTCATTCACCGGTTTCAGAGCCGAATTCGACGTATGTGGAACGACACGGTGCGAAAGCAGACAGAGTCATCCTTCATGGCCGGAGACATCAACAGCACTCCTACCCTCAATCGTGGTGAGACACTCTTTCAGCCTCAAAACGTCCCAGCATGCACCTCTCTGCATATGTGTCTGTGCTTAAAAGGGTTCTATTTTTTCTGAGAAAAGTCAGAAAGTCATATTTGCAATGCCTCTATTTCAGGCATGCAAGACCAAATCTTGTCTACCTGAATGGGGAAATACGGAAATATAAAGAAAGTGCTGGCCAAACTCACATTTAAATAACAGATTTCAAATCAGCAACAAACTTTGACATGAACTGTCCTTTAAATGTGATTGGCTCTTTTATTTAGCAGGCGGGGCTCATTCCGCCATATTGCATGTTGGACTTGTTCCCATTTATAGTAATACGAGTGAACCGTCTTGGTATATTAGATGCACATATAATATTAGTAAAGTTTTCAATTCTGCAAAACTCCCAGAATTTAGTTTTTCATGACCATTTTCATCCCTCTGTTTGGCTCTTAGAATGAAATGGGCTATTTTTGCATATGAAATGCTCAAACACAGGCTGTGGGTTTTGTTGTTGTGGTCAGTTAACGTTGATGCTGCCATTTTTTTCCATTAGCAGCTTTGCAATTACATTGAGACATATTTACCAATAATCTGTGCTGGAACATGCTACACAAAACATTAAAGACTGGAATGTTTAGTTACTTCAGCTGCTCTTTTCTAATGTTGGGATCCAATATTTGGATGATTTTCCCATATTTTAATTAATTAGTTATGGTGTTTATTAATAATGGTATCTTTATTTTCTCATTACCTGAATGTCCTTATAGACCAGCGTTATTGTAGAATTATTTATATAATATTATAGTATTTAATAATTATTTGAATTAGCTTGCATTTTCATATTTCATAATTTTAGTCTATTTTATTTCAGTTTAGTTTCAGTTCGTTTCGGGAGTTCGAAACAGCTTGCCAAAGCAACTTTCCGAAAAAGTTTGTTAAGAATGAAATACTTTTCAAAGACTTTCAAGTACTTCACACAACCTTTTCCTGCACTTCAAAGCTCAAAAGTTTGAATATTGTACAATTTAAATGTTATTTTTAATGTGATGACCAAAAACTTTCAAATCTTTCAAAGATTGTCCCAATCTGTAAAAATAAAAGCATCTATTAATAGAATTAATAATCTATTTTTGTCATTTTTTTTCTATTTAGTATCACTTTACATGATAAGGTTGTAGGCAAGGTCACAAATTCTCGTGAAAACGAGTCAAGTTACAAAGACAGCGAGTAAATAGTGCTTCCATTATAATCACTGAAGCTGTCAGTCCGTTCAGTGCAAACTCACTGAGTGTAAAAAACTCCTGTTTAAATCAATGAAACTGACTAAACTTTACAGCTACTGTATTTTCCGGACTATAAGTCGCTCCGTAGTCGCATCAATCAAAAAATGCGTCACGAAGAGGAAAAAAACATATATAAGTCACACTGGACTATAAGTCGCATTTATTTCGAAATTTATTTCACAAAATCCAAGACCAAGAACAGACATTTAATCTGGAAAGACAAGTTATTCAGCTCCACAATAGCACACTGAACAACAGGCTGAATAGGTGTCCGGTATGTTAACATAACACATTAACATATTCAGCTACACAATAGCATAAAGAACATATACCTGGGAGGCTGAATAGGCTAAATTAACATTAGCCAGCGAGTCCAACAAGTTACCGGTAAGAAAGTTCACCAAGCTCCCGATCTCATTCCATTGAATTCTTCATCCTCGGTGTCGCTTCTGAACAACTCCGCCAACTAGAGCGCCCTCTCGCGGCTGTAGACGGTAAAGTTTTCTCTTGGTTCATCTCAGTAGGTTTGAATTCATTTTGATATATAAGTCGCACCTGACTATAAGTCGCAGGACCAGCCACACTATGAAAAAAAGTGTGATTTATAGTCCGGAAAATACGGTAACCTCCCATTTGTTATAACGAGAGGATTTGTGCGCGTATAAGGGTCATGAAACCCTGAACCAAATTTTCTTGGAGATTTTAACAGAGGTATGTGTGTTGAACACCATTGAAGACAATATTAGCATCTGTTAGATTTAATAGTAGGGGGGAAATGGTTGTATTTTTTTCCTCTATTTTCGTCTTCTGGGTTTAATACCTTCATCGTGTTGTAGTGCTTTGATGACTCATCGGTGTCTCATAATTATTAATCAAACTGAGTTTTCATATCCTATGAGAAGACACTGTCTCTTAATTATCCAGTGACAGACATGTCAAAGTTTTTTTTTTTAACCGGAAAATGTATTATTTTCATATATAGGCTTATGCATTTATAGTGTGTATATAAACAAATATATATTTTATAATGACATTATAATTATACATGTACATTAATATGTTTTACGATTACTGTAGGCTAATATATGTAGCAGGGCATTCAGTTTGCCTACTTTTGAAAGGACAAAAATAAGGTGTCAGTGTATTTTATTAGACTTTAACTTTGCCAGCTATAAAAAATCTAGCATTTCCTCACGTTTTGCCACAGATTTTTATGGATACTTACTACTGGTAACTTAAACGCCTCTGATTGGTCAATTTTTTTCAACAGAAATGGCTGTGATTGGCTACAATTATCAACTCTGCAAAAGCACATTTATAATTAGACACATTTGCAGCGCCGTTAAACTTACGTGGCATGAATAAAACAACCAGATCGCTTTAATTTACTTGCTTTTTCCCTTTATTAAACAATTACAAATTAAATGTTACACAAAGAATAACTCCACTAATCCTGCAATAAAAATAAATTACTTTGCATTGACCTGACCAGGCACCCAACGTATGGCAGCCATGCCACAACCCAAATGACGCCCCTGATGAACAGATGCTGTTTTCTCACCGCTGTCATTTGTGTTGTGTGTTTATTTTATTGAAAGGAAAGTGCACAGCACATAATTATATATTCATCTGAACGTCACTCTCAGTGAGGATGTTCGCTAACATTATATCGCTACTCGTGCATTTCAAACTTCTTTTTACCCCAAAGCAAAGAGCTAAAAAGAGCTTCTCCGTGAGTATATCCGGGCCTTAAACGATACTGAACAGAGAGAAGGAGAGAGAATGTGAAAAGCAGACTTATTTCCAGGACCGGATCTGGATTGTGGCGTCACCACCATTCTGATCATCCCAGGGATCAGTGTTTGTGGGAGGAGAGGGGGGTGAAGACAGAGAAGCTGCAGCTAAATCAACCGCCACTCTTTATGCTAATTCTATCCATTTTGTTTTTAATGAAGTGATTAGCCGGCGAATGAACGGGGGGTAATTACTCTAATTGAGGAGAATGACAGTAGCGTCCTCACTGCAGTGTGCCGATTGTTGCTTTCCGGGGACTTTAATCAAGCCGAGAGAGAGAGAGAGAGAGAGAGAGAATTTACGAGACAGAAAGGCAGATCTAAACCGTATAGCGGCAAAAAAAAAAGAAGAAGAGAAGAATAGATTCTGGGGAGAGGAAACCGGCAGGGTTTTGTGCCGCGGGAGAAAAGTTTTTAGATGTTACAAGAGTGAATGGCAGTCAGAAGTAGAGATGGAGGGTAATGAAAGGGCGCGTGCATGTGTACGCCGCTGTTTTTATCAGATTCATCTCCTATCGCTCTCATTTCCCACTTCACCGCTGTGTGAAGTCTATTCTGTGCCGCCGCCGTACCTCCACCTCCCCCCCGCTGGCCTAGATTCCCTCCTCACGTTTTACACAAGACACTCCTGTGAGATGTTTACAGGAATTAAAGGAATGTTCCGGGTTTAATTCACGTGAAGCTTACTGACAGGATTTGTGGCATAACGTAGACTAAATCCGTGAGACTGCTGGTGGCGGCAGAGGACCTGTTGGTACCAGCAGTAACACGGTCTTAACAGCAGGGAAATCAAACTCTTTCAGGTGGGGCTATACTTTGTAGGTGGATGAACATCTGGTTATGTGTTACCAACATCATTTTGGCGGGTGGAGAGAAGTTTGTGTCATGTAAACAATCCCTGACAGATAGTCTCCTTCTGGTATCGCCTACTATACGAAGTTAACACGTTTTCAAATCAAATCACGTTTAGTGAATCATTTGCACAGCTTAAATGGGTTTGTGAGCTTTAGCGGCATTACATTGTCATGACAGATGGAATAGGTCACACTAGTCTCATGTTTAAGTCTTGTGGCTATGATTAACAGTGTGTTTACTGCATGTACGTTTTTTGTGGTTGTTTTTATTCTGAGGAATAAGTCTAAAATATGTTCTGCGATAATCAATGTTATGCCACAAATGCTGGTGGCACCGCTTTACTTTTATTAAACTTGGAACATTCCTGCAAGAGGTAAGAAATGCGCGTAGTACTGTATGTGTGTGAGAAAGGCGAGCGCGAGCGAGCGCACGTCTAAAATTAATTCTTGAGGCGGTCCTCTCTGATAGATGATAGCGCGAGAGTGCAGGGTTGCACTTTGCCTCAGTCCACTCGATGTCATACTGGCCTCTTTTTAATTTCATGGCATTTCTGTCTGAAAGCCCCGGGCTGGAGCTCTGTGCCTGCATTATGGGCCATACTGAATGTTCCATTTCTCTGAGTCACATTTGTCTACTGCAAGCGTTCACATTTCACTGGGAAATGAACCCACATTTCAGTGACTGCTCTGTGAAACTACATAATGGCAAATATTACCATTTCCCTCCCAATGACTCCATCTGACAGTGAGGCATAGAATTACGCTCCACAACTACTCTTCAAATACATTTTCGACTTGACTACAAATAAACACTTCATCAAATCAGCCATTACAACATCACACACCGACATTAAGGTTTTTTTTTTTTTTGATGATGATGATGAACAGTCAAACACAATAATCATACTGTAGAGTGGCTTCTGCTTAACCTTAATGTGAAGTGCAAACAGCTATTCCATATTGTTCATATTGCGTATTACCCCTCTTAAAACTGATAGTTCTTGCTTCCTGGATGCTCCGAAATCAAGCCACAACACAACGGAATCAAGCCACATCACAACGGAATCAAGCCACATCACAACGGAATCAAGCCACATCACAACGGAATCAAGCCACATCACAACGGAATCAAGCCACAACAAAACGGAATCAAGCCACAACACAACGGAATCAAGCCACATCCCAATGGAATCAAGCCACATCACAATGGAATCAAGCCACATCACAACGAAATCAAGCCACATCACAACGAAATCAAGCCACATCACAACGAAATCAAGCCACAACACAACGGAATCAAGCCACAACACAATGGAATCAAGCCACATCCCAATGGAATCAAGCCACATCACAACGAAATCAAGCCACATCACAACGAAATCAAGCCACATCACAACGAAATCAAGCCACAACACAACGGAATCAAGCCACATCACAACGGAATCAAGCCACATCCCAACGGAATCAAGCCACATCACAACGGAATCAAGCCACATCACAACGGAATCAAGCCACATCACAACGAAATCAAGCCACATCACAACGAAATCAAGCCACAACACAACGAAATCAAGCCACATCACAACGGAATCAAGCCACATCACAACGAAATCAAGCCACATCACAACGAAATCAAGCCACATCACAACGGAATCAAGCCACATCACAACGAAATCAAACCACAACACAACGAAATCAAGCCACATCACAACGAAATCAAGCCACATCACAACGGAATCAAGCCACAGCACAACGAAATCAAGCCACATCACAACGAAATCAAGCCACAGCACCACAAAATCAAGCCACATCACAACAAAATCAAGCCACATCACAACGGAATCAAGCCACAGCACAACGAAATCAAGCCACATTACAACGAAATCAAGCCACATCACAACGGAATCAAGCCACAGCACCACAAAATCAAGCCACATCACAACAAAATCAAGCCACATCCCAACGGAATCAAGCCACAGCACCACAAAATCAAGCCACATAACAACGGAATCAAGCCACAACACAACGAAATCAAGCCACATCACAACGAAATCAAGCCACATCACAACGGAATCAAGCCACATCCCAATGGAATCAAGCCACATCACAATGGAATCAAGCCACATCACAACGGAATCAAGCCACATCACAACGGAATCAAGCCACATCACAACGGAATCAAGCCACAGCACCACAAAATCAAGCCACATCACAACGGAATCAAGCCACAACACCACAAAATCAAGCCACATCACAACGAAATCAAGCCACATCACAACGAAATCAAGCCACATCCCAACGGAATCAAGCCACAGCACCACAAAATCAAGCCACATCACAACGAAATCAAGCCACATCACAACGAAATCAAGCCACATCACAACGGAATCAAGCCACAACACAATGGAAATGGTCCCGACCACTAGAGGGCTCTCGGAGCGCAGTAAAGTTGGCGGTCTTACAAAGATATCAATACCACAATTAGTTTTAACAGTATGAAATCATTGTATATCGATATGAAATATTCATTTAAAATCGCCACGTGCATTATGGCTGCATATTTACCTGAGAATGCTTTGATGCGCACAGCGCATGATGCCTAAAGGAACGTCTCCCAATTCCATCAAGTGGTTAAAACGTGTAATTTGTATTGATTAAAATTACTTTTAACATTTAAAAACAGACATTTTCAAATTCCAAAGCTTGTAGGTTCCTATGGGTAAGACTTACTACAGGTGGATTTTGTCCATGGGGAATTGATTGGGTGATTGGATGAATCAATTATAATAAATACTGCAATATTACGTAAAAAAAAAAATATTGTCCATTTTGATTTCATGGTGTCTTTATATAATGGCTTTACAGGTGAAACTCGAAAAATTTGAATATCGTAAACGGCGATGAAAACCTTTTCATAATATTCTAATTTTGAATTTGGGGTTTTCATAGCTGTAAGCCATAATCATCAAAATTATAACAAATAAAGGCTTGAAATATCTCACTTTGTATGTAATGAGTCTATGTAATATATTAGTTTCACCTTTAAAGTTGAATTACTGAAATAAATTAACTTTTGCACGATATTCAACATTTTCGATTTTTACCTGTAAAGTGGGATTTTGACAGGCAGAATAAAAAAATACATATATTTATGTTAAGATTTTTCTTTCTTTTCTTCTTTTAAGGCACAATGGGGAACCATCTTCTGACCAACCCTGTGCTGCAAACCCGAACAGGAAGCTCTCCCTACAACACGCTTCTGGCTGAGACGTTTACCCCGCCCTCGCCTGGAGTCTTCAACTCTACCGGTAAGTGTGTGTAGATTTCAGTGTGTGCCTGCTGGAAAGAAAACATCCCTTTAATATCTAAGTTGTTTCAGAAGAGTTGTCTCAAACTGTGCCAAAATGCCACCCAGATTGTATTTATGAAGGATGCTATTTTATAACTTAAGAGACTTAATGGTGTTTCCTTTGTTGCCCATATACAGTGCTGTGAGAATCGACTTGTCTTGGATGTTTCTTCTGAAACCTCTTAGGAAAAACAAATATATATAGTGAAATATTATTACAATTTAAAATAACAGTTTTTTATTTTATTTTAATAAATTCTAAAATTGAATTTGTTCCTGTCTTGCAAAGCTGGATTTTCAGCACTATGTATCCAGTCTTCAGTGTCACATGATCCTTCAGAAATCAATCTAAATGCTAATAAATATTTCTTATTTTTATCAATGCTGAAAACAGTTGTGCTGCTAAATATTTTTGTGGAATCCATTATCCATTATATCGATTATATTTTTTCCCATATCAAAAGAGAATCTTTTGTAACATAAATGTATGTATTGTTGTCACTTGATCAATGTAATGCATACTTTCTCAATCAAAGTATACTTATTTTATTTATTTATTTTTAAAAAGCTTTACTGACCCTAAACGTTTGAACGGTCTGTGTATATAATTGAATGTGAAATATTTTAGTTCAGCTCTTTTAGAAAGCTTAATCACAAAGAGATCTCTTTAAAATCACAATTGTTCCTCCAAGACAGCAATGAGACTTAATAGAGAGTATTTTGTGTTCATTTTTTAAATTTCTGTTAGAAAATATCAAGAGAAACATCAGTTGATTACGCAAAAGAAACTTAACTTAGTTTCTTTAGCTTAGAACGACTGTCCTCTGAACAATAATTTTAAAAAATCCACTGGGATGTATTATTATTATTATTATTGTATATGCAGTTTCTGCCCCAGTGTGTGTGAGTGTCACTGATGGTATTCATGTGCACATATGCTGTGTGTGTATGCGTCTGTGCGGCTCCCTCTGCGTGTGAGTTTACACCCTGTCGGTCTGTCAGTGTGATTCAGAGGGGTGGACAGGGGCTGACCATCTGGCCAGCGTTTCATTCCCTCCTGCTGGAGAGACAGACCAGAGCATCGATTAAAGCTGGGGCTGAAGTTGAGTGACTGACAACGGAGCGAGAGAGGAATGCGATCCCTGGAGATTCGCCACAGAGTATCGGCATGGCTCTGCCCATGTGCCGCACACACATATGCCCGGGCTTCGCTCTCTTGCCATGCCGTTCGCCTCCATGTGCCGATTGAGAGGCAGCGAGAGAGAAAGATAGCTGCGGTTCCCATGTCAGTGGGATGAAATTTAAGACGCCGTCTCTGTTGAATATTTTAAACGTTCCCTCTCTGTGTAATGTGTCAGGCTGACGGTGCGGCGCTCAGCTCGGCTTGGCTGAGAGGACATTTTTAGAATGCTTATGGAGAGGAAGTAGGAGGAGGGCCTCATTAGAATGTCTAATTACTCTCTCTCTGCACAGAGGAGCGTTGATTAAAATCATACCGGGCATTAATATTTAAACCCCCGCACGCCTTGGTCTGTGCCGCCACACGCATCTCCTGCGTTCAATACACGCCGACGAGTTAAAAGAATATCACAACATCTCTGGCGTGTGAAAGGGTGCGTGAAATAAACATCGTCTTGACTTTATGAGGTTGAAGTGTGAATAACGTCTCGCTGAATAATCATTATGCCAAAACCAAACAATAAGCCATCGTTTTCTACGAATTTTAAATCATTCTGGTCTTGTTCATACAATCAAAGTGACTTTTTGCTTATAACTTTCACTGTATTGACAAAAAAAAAACACTCTTCAAAAAATATTTGTTGTTGTTCCACTAAAAAACACAGAGGAAGTAACAGGTTTGAAACATTATATAATGACAAAATTGTCATTTTGTGTACTACCCCTTTAAATAATTTCATTATAGTTAGATATTTTTTGTAGCTGATATTGTTGCTAACTACATTTTGAAAACAGTCATTTTATTTTATATATTTCCAATTATGATTAGCCTGTAGCATGGCAATCTGCAGTTTCAAAGTAGCTTCCCCAACACTGTTTTTTTGTGTGTGTGTTTTTTTTCATATATATATATAGATGTCCATTGTTGCCTCATGGCTGTTACAGTATTTCAACAATAGAGTTCTGGTGTGTGACATTAATTTTGTGGGGATTTCAAGAAAAAGAATGCAGTTCCATGTAAAACTCAATGTAGAAATATATAATTGATCACTTTTGTTGTCTTTCTTTTGTCTAACTTTGCCCTCACATGGCCTCACCATGGATCCACAGGAACTTTTCGTGACCCAAGTAAGACTCTATTCACTTTCATGCTTTTGGCTATTTTCAGTGTTTTATAGGCTAATTTTGCAGAATTATAACCTCTTCACGTGTGCAGTGAAGCCCGTGCTTCTATGTACACAATTTACGTCCCTGGTAATAACTTGCCTCTGTCCATAAGCCTATTAATCTTGTGATGGAAGTTGCTTTCCCCATTATTGATTTAATCCCGGATTCTGTTGCTTTGAATCCCCGTCTTGATTAAAATAGGTAATGAAGTGCTCACTTTACCCTCTTCTTTTTCATTTGCTTACCTCCTCTCATTTGCTCCCTCAACAGAGAGCACGCTGTCTAAGAACCGAGATCATGGAGGCATGGAGACTCTACCTCTGAACGGGAACTTCAACAACAGCTATTCTTTGCGGAGCGTCGGGGGTCCGGGTGCTCCCGGGGGAAGCTGTGACTTCCTGGGAGGCGGAGGCGGAGATAGCCCCCCTCCCCTTCTCAACCCCCGCGGTTCAGAAACTCTCGGCGGCATACGGAGAAACCTCTCGGATGCTGCGGCATTCGAGAAGATGATCATATCTGAACTCGTGCATAATAATCTACGAGGCGGTGGAGGGGTTGGGGGAGTTGACAGAACGTGTGGCAGCCTGGTCAGAGGACATGGGCACATGGGCATTGGACGGGGTGGAGGCGGGCCCGACCCGGTGATAGGCATAGACGAAGACGAAGACTTTTGTTCGAGAGAAGCACGTCAGCGCACACCGCAGGACGTGGAACTGCTGTACAAGGCTCTGGAGGAGCCCTTGCTGCTTCAGCGCGCCCAGTCCGTGCTCTACCAGAGTGACCCAGAAGAGTCCGAAAGCTACACGGCCGACCTGACAGAGAGTTTGGGCCACAGCGGTCAGAGCGGCCAAAGTGCAGCACACCACGGCCACAATGGAGCTCCCGATTCGCCTGCGCGGGACTCCCTCTACACCAGCATCACCAACCTACGAGATTCACCCTACCCTGACAGCAGCCCAGAGCCACTAGAAGTGGTTCCACGCTCAGCCCAGCCTCCGGAGGAGCTCTACTACAGCTCGGGTCGGCCTGCCATAGGCTCCCGCGGAGCCCCCATGCAGACCTTCTACCAGGCTCCACCTAGGAGACCGAGCACTGAAGCCCACCCCTCCCCTGAGCCCCCCCACAGCGAGGGAGATGGACAGATGCAGCTGGTCACAAGCCTGTGACTACAAGGAAGAGGTGGAGGAGTAAAAGCACCACAGGGTCTGATGCAAAGTGCAGATGCCGATGATGGACTCCTCTCCTGTCTCTGACTCCCTCCTTATGTCTGGTTGCCTTTTAGCTCTTTTATTTGTTTTGAAGTAAGAGGTAAGGAAAGCCTAAACAGGGAGAGCGACAGAGAGGTTTGTCTCCATGGCAGCAGGCTCTCTGAAGTGCTGTGTAACCACTCTGCTCTCTCATCAGCATCATTTTCTCCTCCCTCCTCACACACACATACAGAAACAGCAAGTCCTACTATCTGCCTTCTCTCAACGGACGTCACCGCTTTCAGCTCTCTCTGTTCCAAGAATACCGTCAAGAATCACACCGGTCTTCTATTTCTGTCTTTTATTTCATGTCACATCTTTACAATGTTACTTTTGCCTAACTCCTTACCTTCCCTTTCCTTTCTCTGTCTTTCTCCATCATTATTTGATGAGAGCTGTTACGTGAGGAAATGGGGGTATGCCATTATACTGCAAGTGACAAAAATCTCTCTGAAAGCTCTTTGGTGTTGCCAAAAATAACTGTTTTTGAGCCAGGACACAAACTGGAATCTATACGTACACACACACACACACACACTCACAGAAGTGCTTGTTACTGAACATAAAGAGTGTGAACATATGCTCATGAAAAAGGAAAACAAGGACTATTGTTCAGACACAGGTAGCAGGAAGCTGCCTCAGTGGAGTTGCCTTTATTTCTTTCTCTGAACTGACTCTTCTGTACAGAACAACCACAGAGACTGGGAACTTGGGGGTGGGGGGGCCTTAGGACACAACCCAACGTCAGCTGGTTCGTTTGAAGCCTCTCGAACATGGGACCTCTCATGAATGAAACTCTGTAGGGTTTCGTCTCAGATCCACAGATGGGGGCGGATTAAGGATTGAAGCTGCTCTCCGAATCACAGATGGATGTTGTAGGTGGACGTGCTGTATCACCTGTGTTATTGTGTCTAGAAGAATTTTTTTGCTACTGCTCCAGCCATTCTTCAAGTCCGACCTCTGTACATATGAATCACACGAAAGCGACAGCAAGTCTTATTCTACTCGTCTCCTGTACATAGATGAACAAAAGCAACAAAAAATTATCAAATACTATGAAAAACAGTTATTGTACTGCAACGGAAAATTGAAAAGAGTCGAAAATAAAGATGTTTTGAAGTTTGTGACCTGGAGACTACACCGATCTCTCCCTCTCTCTTTCTTTCGCTCTCTTTCTCTCCGGCCCTCGTTCGGTCTTGCCCTGGAGCACCGTGGTGCCAGAAAATCTAATTGTCTGCCAAGAGACAGCGAGAGAGAGACAGAGAGACAGAAAGTGAAGGATTTTACATACAAACGAGATAAATCCTGGCACAATTTTTGTGTAATATAACCCATTACATTGTTGGTAATGTTTGACCTTCAACATTCCCAGACAGGAAGTGCTTGACATGAATGAAAGGGGAATACACTGTGCCTCAGGGGTGCACTGGTGGATTGTGGGTTGATTGACAGCTGCCATAATGTATTGCTGGTTATATTTTATCGGGAGGATGTAATAGATATCAGATGACTAGTTGAATAGAATATAAGATATTTAGCTGAAGAAAAACAAATTGGGGGGCATATTCGGAAAAGTTTCAGTCGCAAACCCTAGATTGTATTTGACTGTTTTTACATACCAATATCAGCAGTTGTTTCTGAACCTGGTGTGACAGTTGATTTACAGTTTGTATGTGTATGTCTGAACGTGAACATTTGGATGCCTGTGAACCAGAGTGCGTGCGTGTGTCTCAGAGGCTATTTTTACTGGGTAACATGGACCCGCATTAGAAGGACAGGAAGCAGAGTAAATCTATATCTATATAAAAGCTCAGTATAAGCTTCCATCTAAAAGACTTTGTTAAAGGTATTTTAAATGTTATTTTGCCAGTCAGGTGCACTGAGATTTAAAACAAAAACATAATGGCATTCGTTGGGCAAAAGGAACATCTGACCAATGAGATGGCCTCTGTGGATTAGAATCCCCATATGCAAATGAGCTGCATAGCCTATTGAACAAAAGAGAGGTATTCATGAGTGCTCCACCCCTCTGAAGTCTGCTCAATCTTCAACTCTTTCATGTCTGATGTTTTATTTATTAATATTTATTTGTCTGTTTTGGTTATTTATGCACATATTCATTTATTCAGTGTGGTTTTCATTCTGTGTACAGAGCATATGTGAAGGTAACAAGAGTGTGCTATATTTTGAAGAGCATACTAATATACTACTCTTACTACTGCTGCAGTATATACTGTGTATCCTGTGCAAAATATGCAGATTTACTTGACCTTTCATTTCCTATGTGATTGATGAGCTGAAAATGTCTGCACATTTTTATAATTATTTGATTGGACTGCCAAAACTAAAGACATTTCATTTGCCAAATCACTTATTTTTGTCCCAATGCTATTTAGACATCACTCACTGAATTCAACATGCAACATGGTGAGGTCATGTGACAACGGTGTGCATGTTTGAAATTTATATTGTGGAACATTTGTCTTTTGTTTCACTTGCTATTGTTTTGAAACACAGTGTATACTATGCAGTATGTAGTAAGCTAGTATGCCATTACAAACATAGCCATGGGGAGAAAGAGAGAGAGCAGGGGTGAGTATCCATGTTTAATGAAAGAGGTGATGTCAAACCTACATAAGTGTGCAGCTGGTTTAAAGAAGGTCTGCTACACTCAGAGGTGGAGAACATTGTGCATCCTGAATGTATGTCCCATCTGCACTCTCTCTTTCTCTATCTCTTACTACTGTAAGTCTTCTAAGGGGACGTGTGTGCAATCCATTGCATGGTAACTTGTACTGATTGACACAGGGTCAGTATGTTCACCGGTGTGCTGGCCAGAAATTGGTTAGTACACCCGGTCCTATATTTAGCCCAAGGCATGTATGATCAGCTTTTATTTAAAGCAATGACCTGAACAGTTTTTTTTTTTCATGCTTTTCTTGCAAAAATGTTCAATGTTGATAAGTAGGACCAGCTTCAACTGGTCAGCAGGTTTGACCGTTTGAATGTATTGTCATACACCATTGTGAACTGGCTCTCTTAGAGCTTAGGATGCTCTCTAAGGAGATCTGCTCCTGACTCATGGCCCTCTTCCCACCTGGCACCACACCGCTGCTGTTTTACCCTCTTACCCTGCTGCACCGGCCCGTGGGAGAGGCTGTTTACCTCTCCCCCTCCATCCCTGGAGACATCCGATGTGCGTCACGTTTTCTGCACCTCTCTGATTTCTGCCCTTGCTTGCTTTAATTTCCCATCGACCCTTTTTCCGCATTCCTCCTGCCTACACCGTTCTCTCCCTTCCCGCTTAGCTCACCAAATTATTTTTACATGGCTTTCCTAGCTGAGCATTAATGTGGGAAGATTTGTTATGTTAGTCAAAGGCTTTGTTTACATGGGACTGAGGGGATAATATAGTACAGTGTTGAATATGGTGATAATGACAGTGATTATGCGCTGTAGTAAACTGCTAGTCTAAAGCCTGCTCCGAGGGACTGCTACCACCTCCAAAATCCCCATACAACCCCTGATTATCATAATAATACTAAGAGCTGTAATCTAGCGAAGTCAACCCACCATGTTCCTGCGCTTTGGGTTTCTCCCTTTGTCTTTCCCCCCTCTCGCTCTTTGAGTGCACTTGTGTTCGCTGTTCTTTAGATATGAAAGGAATCACCCTGATCCACTCTCCATATCAGCCTCGTTTTCATGTCTTCACATTCACACGGAGAGGCAAAGAGTGCATGAGTAGATGCTGGATGAGTAGGCAAAGACGGAATCTGCTGCTTTTCCCTCCGTTTTTATGCGGAATGAGTTTAAAAACGATACAATTATTGGCTGAAACCATAATGAAATTTGCCAAATAGGAAAGGAACTCCTGAAATGGCTTGTAAAATATGGTTTTCTTTCCTATTTTGATGAATTTCCTTTTGAAACAGGAAGTTTGGGCTGGACATATCAAAGGGTGTGTCCCTTTTTTATATAACCAGTAGCCTTTAGTTTACATCATTCATGACCCATGATTTGCTGACAGGTGGAGTCAGGGGGAGGGATAGTCTGATTCTAGAGCAGTTGATTGGAAAATAAATGTACACGCCTATGAGTGCAAGATGAGTCATCAATATATTATGGCCTGTTTTCCCAGTAAAGAAAGTACATTTTACTAGCGTATATCTTCTAAAAGTGAAATTGGGCAGTGTTTAGGAGTAGAAAAACTACTTGCACATAAAGTCTCAATGGTCTTTTAATAATGAATTTAAGTGTGTCCAACTTTGCATTTTCTGCTGAAAAACCTTGAGCGCAGATTTCACGCGGGCCTGTGAGACCGAGAGGAAATAGAAAGGTCCTCTTTCCAGACCCCCGTCTCTTGTCCCTCGCCCCCGCACTCCTGTGATCTGACAGTCTCTCACCCCGCTGTCAACCCAATCCTCTGCTGAGGCCTGGCACCAGAGTGCCAGAGTCATGATCTCCGATCACGAGCCATCCCCTTCGCTTTTAGAGACACATGTTGACTTGATGTCCAGATAGTAGGATAGATATCATAAAAAAGAGAGAGAGTGATGATCAAGTCATTCCCTGCTGTCAAAACAACATGAAGCATCAGCCCTGGGCAAGCACCCCACCTGCTCGGCCCCACCACGCCTGACAGGCAAAGAGAACCCCTGGAGTTATCTGACATGTTTTATTGGGATCCCTCAGTTACTGAGCGATCAACACTTTCCTGTATCGTGGCCGCATTTCAACCAATGGAGAGACCATTCTAACAGATTCTAATTTCGAACCAAATGGTGATTGTGTTTGAGGAATGCCTTTCTCACAACTGGCCCACACTTCCAATGACTTGAGAACTGAAAGATGACCCAACTGATATGTTGCTACGTAGCCTATCTACAAACAAGCAATGCTTTTCTGTCTTTTAAGGTGCAGTCATAATGACCTTTGCGAAATCCAGTCATTTCAATAGGAATCGCAAGGGTGAAACATTTCCCCAAATTTCATACAAATTCGCCACTGCTTGATTTGACGCTAGCTTTTTTGCACACGGCCCCATAGCTAACGAAAATATGTTCTAAGAATGTTTCGCTAATGTTCCCATTTTAAAAACGTTATTTCGGAATCTTCCCTAATGTTTTTTTTTTTTTTTTTTGGTTATACGAACCTGAAGGGAAAATTTAATTGTATCATTCAGCAAATATTATGGGAACGTTACTTCTGAATATTCTCTGAACATATTCTGAAACAGGTTAGACGAACATCCAACTAAACGTTTCAGGTAAACACATTCCTTGATCAATGTATAAATGTTTTTGTGTTAACTTTTTGAGAGCATTATAAAAGACCATATAACTTTGAATGAATGTTTGATGTAAAGGAGGTTCTTTTAAATATTTAAAATATTTTAAACAGTGATTAGTAATATTACATTTATAGAAAATAAAATTCATTCATCACTTTACATGTACAATATTTTTAATTAGAGCAATACGCCACGAGAAACCGTGCATCACATGAGGCAGAGTGCCTAAAACTCCATTAACCGTGGTAAAATCAGTGTAACGCACAGGTTTGAGTGCTTATTGTTGAAAATGATGGTGACAGCAATAAGTTTAACGATACAAATATTAAAATAATCAGAATAAATATTTCATCTGCTAAAATAATTCAAACTACTGCTATAATATAGAATATATGTTGCAGGAGTATCAGCATTTTACAAAAAGTTGAAAATATCCGTTACTGAAAATCATTTTACTTCAGATTGACAGGGAAATTACAATTATTATATAGGCTGTTAGGTGCGACACAAAATGACATTAACGGTTTTTGGTTTGCAATTCAAGGGGCCGTTGCGGAGCCCAGAACCACCTTTTTATGGGCAAGACTGGGCTTTGGCACCAGCACTGTGTCGATGGAAAATGGGTGACTGTCACAAACATGGAGAGAACAGGCAAGCACTAGTTTTAAACCGACGTCTACACACTAATAATGTAGTATTATTCTGTCATTGATCTCTTGAAGTGTGTCTGTGCTAGAAACAGCACCTGTACTGTAGTTTTGAGACTGTGACAAGAGCTCACTGGGGAGGTTCATGCCGTTAACTGTTAACCGGCTGTCTGTCAGTCTTTTAACAACGGCTCGGTCAAGCAGGGTGACACCAGAACACAGAGCTCTGGGTAATACTGACTCCCAAAACAGTGTTCACAAAACACTAACTCGTGAGCTGTGTAGTTTTTCGTGCTCTGTACAGAAATTCTAAGAGGATATAGAAATCTTAAAGCAAGGGCATTTTTACATATTTAAGTTTGGTGATCTGAAGCTTTTTATAGCATATGTTTGGGCCAGCACTCAGGAGATGGGTGGGTGTGAAATGGTCTTCTGGGAGAATCACTGCCTTATCATACAGCAAGTTTCTTTGAGAAACACCAAGTCTTTTTGTTCAGCGTTGTGTTCATTTCCTGTCAGGGTTGGGTGGTTTTTGAGAAAGAGGGCAGGGGACAGAATCACCCTAGAATGTATTAGGCCTTCTTGAGTTGGACTATCATATTAGTACATTGTTGTGTGACCGGGCAGTATTAGACATTGTATAAAACAATTAAGCATGGGAGGGAACGAGTCATCAAAGTCCAGGGTAATGATCCTGTCATTTGATTCTTCTTCTTTTTTTTCTGTTCTGAACTCGTTGTTTTATTTGAACAACTCTTTGATTAAGTTATGATGCTTGGGTCCCGTGTAACAGGAGGGTTAATGTGATTTACTGTTTTTACTGAAGAATGATCTGTGTTTTATTTCTCACCGTCATTGCTTTGACAGCTGTTTGGGCCAAAGGGGATGGTTTATGTAAGCGTTTGCGTTATTGCAGGTCAGTACGACCCTGTATCAGCACATATTAATAAAAAACTACTAAAACCGAACATTGGTCATTTCATATCTGTGGTGAATCAAAAATGCACAAAACCACTGGACAAATTAACATTCAGGTGTGTTATCTTTCTCAGCCGACCTAAATGGTTGTGCAAATTAAAGGGACCATATTCAAAACCTTTTTTTCTTTTCTTTTCTTTTAATATCTTTTTTTTTTTTTTTGCCCTGAGATCTACTTATAATGTCAGGCAAGGTTTTCTTGCACAAAAAAAATAAATGTAATTACATTTTACGTGACTCTTTTCCAACTTCTGTGACCTTTAAAATTACACAGGCAGTGTCGACGCTTGGTCACGTAGGGACTTCTGGGAATCCGCTTTTTTTGCTGTGTTTCACCGGTTTGTGCACAAAACATCAATTTGACAGTATTTTACAGTAATATAAGGTGATGTTCAACCATTTAAAAAATGTCACCATATACGGTACAGTACAGTCATTTTTACAGTATTTACAGTGAGATCCTTCAGAAAGCTTTGCAGAGACAAAGTGGCTTCCCCATAACCAGGAAACAGCACATTCACGTTCACTGGATTTCTCGATTTTAATATGAATAGTAGTATCTTCTTCATCTGGTGGTAAATTATTGAAGCCTCATATCTCAAGTTAAGATCTGACAGGTTTCTAACTGAAATCAGCATGGTGTCAGAATGTTTCTGTAATTATGGCCCCTGGTGTTTAGGTATAATAATAGTGTCTTACTTCCTCATTACTTCACCATGACTAGCGTATAGGTGTGAAAATGTGGTCATATGTTTGTGTGCTTGTGGCTCATTAGCTGTGATACACCCGTTAAGAGATGTCTAAATTTAGAGGATGACTATACTGAATCCTTTCATTGTAAAATTAAATGGAAATTGGGTTTTCCATAATGCCAGCCCTTGGTTAACCCGTTTAATCCCAAATTTTTTCTTGCAATTTGAATACATGCATTTTACTCCTTAGACCTCCCTAACACACAAACTTTATGCCCTTATTGATTTTATGTTGGTTAAGTTAGTGAAATATTAGGTTTTATACTTGGTCACAATAGTGACCGGTGGGAAACAACATAGTCAGAATTCATACAAATTCTTCAATTAGGCCTATTTACGCAACACATTCCAAGACATCCATAACCTCGCTTTGTCATTTCATGATGGAGGTTTAGTGAGATGAAAAGGTTGTCATGGACAAAGTTACACCCTGGATGAACTTCCGCTTGTTCGGCTAGACCTCTATGGGCTAGAGTAGACCAAAGACTACACTTGGGCCCTGCCTATAGGCCAGTTTCAGGGAGATGTGTGTGCACTCATTCAGTGCACTAAAGATGGGCTGTACGTTGTAGAAAGGGTTGTTTGTGGTGATGTGTGGCGCACACCAATTGGTTCTCATGAACATCTGCCTCATCCTCCAGATGTTTCACCTCTGCATCGCCATTCAATAATCTACCTGGCAAATAGGCCGTACTCCCTATCTGATCCATCACTATCAATCACTTTTAAATGCCTCTGTTTGCTGCACACAGCACTTGGGGGGGTCACGTACGTCTAGAAGGTCCAACACATCTGATAGTTTTAAAATGTGTAATAATAAACAATTGATAACTAGGATTAACAGCCAAAACCTGTGTTTTCAACTGAAACACTGTGTTATACTACCGGTCACAATTGTGACCGTTAACAAATTTACATGTCTTACGAGCAAAATATATATGCAGGAGTATAATTCTCAAAATATATCAGTAGTAGACCCTTTAAAGAATATATGTACAAAATTTGATATTTCTATCTGTTAATTAAGGTGTTTTATATACTACTTTTTGTAGTAGTGTGAGGAAGACATCTTCTTCTAGATGTGCAAGCAGGAAATAAACTGATCTAGTCATGTGACCTTTCACACCAGTCACATGACATTTATAAATTTTAATCAAAACAATCTATTTTTTCTTTTAAAAGTTGAATTTCTTGCCCAAAGCCAATAACAACACTTTTAGAGCTTCCAGAAATAAGAAAAAATATGCGGTCACAATTGTGACCGGTGGGATTAAACGGGTTAAAGATGATGCAAGTAGCCATGCAGGTTGTTTGAGTCAAGTACATGAAGAGCCGCATAATTACATTACGACAAAACTGGTTGGATGATGGCTCCACAAAAACACACACAGTAAACATTTCACTGAATATTATCCTGAGCTGTGAGGTCAAAAATAGCAGAAATGAAAATAACCCCGTTTAATGTAAGTCCGTTTCACATTGGGTTAAAAAAAAGAAGATTTTTCGAACTTGTAAATAAAACAAAGATTGGAGTACGTTTACAAGAAATTACAGTAATGCTTTATTTTACAGGGTTCTTGTTACATGTAGTCACTAGAGTAATTAGTACATTGTGCTTAATTACATGCAGTTAACCCCAAACCCTAACCCTAACCCTAGTTAATTATCCTAATCCTAGCTATAATTGTTATTACTCCGTACTTAAATGTATATAATTACTCTGTAAAACCTTAAAAAGGGTAACCAAAATGACTATTTCAGTCTTTCTTTTTCAAAATTTCACGTTTAATTCAATGTGTTGTTTTTTTGTAATCCTTTGAAACATGTACTGAGTGAATACTGTTTAAGTTTATTGTTTAGGTCTGCCAATCAAAACTAATTTGCATCTAAATTTGTAGTCATACATATATTTTAAACGTTGAATCTTCAAATTACTGTAGAAACAACCTAAAGGCAGTGTTTTAAATATATGATTTAATGACAATTACAGAATATAAAAAAATACTTCAACTTTTAACTTAAGTGAACCAGTATTCACTATAATTTAGGTGCCGTTTAAACGACACTATTTTCCAATACTTTTACACAAACTTTTCGTTTGTGTAAATATGCAAATTAGTGCATATTTAATTAGATATTGCCTAATTTGCATATTTAAACATTAAAGGTGTTTCAGATTGCAACCAATACGTTTACAGGCGAGTGCTTGTTTTGTATTATTATGTGGAGTTTGTGTTGGAGTCTGCGTTAAGCTGGTCGTTTCCTAGTATTAGCAGACTCCATGTCATAAAGTTGCAGTGTCGTCGCTGTTGAGTGCAAAGTCAGTAGACGAGGCGAGAGGCGAGACGCTCGGGAGCGCGCATACAGGTCTCATTCACGTCACTGGATTTCGCGACAAATCCGACCCGGAGACTTCACATAGAAATAGGAATACTTGCTTTCAGAGGTAATAGCAAAAACCCGCCAAGTGGATCATTTTATTGTGAGATTACAACCCCTTCACACACAGGCAATACAAAATGGATTCATTTTAGTAGAAAAACTCCATACAGCACCTTTAAATTAAAGAAAACTTGTAATAATAATGAGTAACAGGTGAGCCACTAATCAATGAAACAATGAATAACTATGGCAACTAACAAAACAGCAACGGAAACAGAGGAAGCAGGAACTAAAACACAAGCAAACCAAGACAGAAGAATATCAAAATAAGAGTCCTTGAAAACAGAGGCATAGGGAATCATTAAATAGTATTTCTATTTTGTAAGAATGCACTTTTAAATGGTCGTCAATGGACAAAAACAGTTTTTACTATACCAGTTATGGGATCTGCCAGCAGGGTCTAAAAGGGACATGTTTGTTGATGCGACTGGTGCAGAAATTCTCCTGTAAGCATAACTGATGATCAGTTTTATTTGAGGTCATTACAGCTCGGCAGCAGCAGAACAACAGTTGTTTGCTATATCAGGTTTTCCTGAACTCTTTCATCAGCGGTTAGTCGTGGACGGGAATTTGAGTTGTGACCTGAAGAGGACATCCTCTCCACTTTATTACATCAGAATAAATAGGCTACCTCAGAGAAAGACCTCATGTTATTGCTATCACCCATTTTTTTTACTTTTTCCTCTATGTACAACATTTTAAACTAACAAACAACTTTTATTGTCTGACACAGCGGGAAGGTGTTTACTTTGCATCCTCGTTGTAACTCTGGGAATGAATATAACTCTTGAAGCGCTAAAGCCTGTAGTTGATTTGTTCATACGGATGCCAGCAGGTCATCCTATTTCACAGAATCGCTACATTTAACCTCCTTGGCGTACCTACAGAAGACGAGAATGAACCAGCCAAGCAGCCTCTATTCACTCGTACATGCTCCTCTGAACTGTGGAGATGAGGCATCGCAATTCTTTTGTGCTTTCCCTGAAAACAGCCCTTCTCTGCCCTAAAATCATGCAAACAGCGAAAGAAAAGTGCTTTTGTATGCATCCAGCGCCCACTCAGGGTACATTATAAGCGGCCACCACACCTACCCACCTTGGAAACGCACCAAATCGGTCAGATTCATGTGGAGCGGCTTGTCTGGACGAAGGATCCAACATTTGTGAGGGTTTAAAAGGTGTCGTGCATGAAAGCCTTGACGCGTTGAGTGGATCGTTGGAGAATAAATAAGAGATATTTTTGAAATCAGTGAATGGAGGATGTTCCTCTTCGCTGTGCAAGTGCAGATCCTGATATATAGCACGATATGAAGACTCAGAGGCATGAGGTGAGAGGAGCCCAGTAAATTAATGAAACTAATGGGTTTCACTTTGGCACTGCCGTCTTTTGTCTGCGAGGCTCGATTTGCAGATAAAAAGCAGCACGCAGGGATGTCCATTTAAGAGGCCTGCGGAAGAATCTGTCAGCGGAGAAAGTGATTTTCAAGTTTTTCCACATTGTGTTTTAGCGTGTATGTCGGAGTTTATCTGAGGATGTGTTTTGAGTATTTGGGGGTTGTGTCATTATATTTGCATGGCTCTCCCCTGAGGCCGGTCTCTGCTGAGTCTGGTCATTGTGTCGTCTCCGTTTCATTGAGCAGAAAGAGCTTTTTTCATTCTGTGTTACAAACGAAGGCTTGATGTACTAAAGGTTTTAATGTAATTAGATGTGCAAAATAGTGCTTATTGGCAGCTTTTTGGGAGCTAATGAACATGTAATTTGGGCCGTACCTCTATACACGTGCAAGATATGGGGCAGTGTCAATGCAAATGGATTAAATTGTGCCCACAAAGTGATTTTGCAGGCATGAAAGTAATTTCAGAAGAGGTAACTGCGTGTGCAAATTAATGCGACTGAATGGCAGGTATTAATCTGATTCTCGTGGTGCATCGTACTGCTATTTTTGCAAAATAGAGATTTTGGAGAGCAGATAATAGTTCTGCTGTGCCACTGACACACACATTCATGTAATACGAGATTATTTTTTGGTTTGTGCATTAGTGTTGAACCACAATGATGGCTGGAAATTAGTTTTGGTATATGCCCATGGTGCAATGGCTTTAACATTTCAAAATTATTTAAATACAGGCTTTTATACATTATAGAAGGTATTAATCGTTGAAATTCTTGGTACGGTCATATGACAGCATAGACAACATTTACCACACACCATGCCTTTTTTAAAATAAGGTTGTGTTCAATGTATTTGCACTTGTATCACAGTTATTCCCCTTGTAAAAAAATTAAAATTTAATTAATTAAATGATCAATAAATTGACAGCATACGTTTTTACATTGCTTTAACTCATCAAAATAGGTTATGCACCTTTTTTTATGTTATACAAGATTCAACACTCATTTTTAGTCGGTATAATGTAATTTGAAATGTAATTACTTAAACATTAAGTTGATTGTATTTTTTTTTAAAGAGTATAGGCCTAAAAAGAGTAAGACACTCAATTGCATATTAACTTAAAGGACAAGTTCGGTGTTTTACACTTAAAGCCCTGTTTTCAGATCGTTTCTGATGAACTAGAACGGTTAAGATTGAAATTTGGACACTGCTGGCTTGAGAATTTTCGGTTTCTGTGAAAAAACCTGTTGGAAAGCATCTTTTGCAGCGATTTTTGTGTGAGCATATCAGTGAATGGTCACCCCTGACCACTCGATGAGTTTCACGTCTTTGCAAACCAAAGTTTAATGCGTTTTAGGAAGGATTATTCCAGTGCACCTATGCAGCCATTGTGGATGTGGGGGGTGGGGGTTTGGGGGTGCTACCACCACAGAAACTGAAAATTCCAAATTTCAAACTTAACCGTTCTATTTCATCAGAAACAATCTGAAAACAGGGCTTTAAGTGCATAATTATATGTACGTATCTATTCTATATCTGCACTATCTGAATGTACTGAAAAGAATTTATGATAAATAAACTAAAATATTGAAATAGTTATGAATAACACGTACTTTACATGAATAGACTATGAATATCAAGAACTTTACATGTGATTTAATATGTTAGTCAACACGTCAATTAAAGTGCACTTTATTAAATGATGCAAAAAAGATTATTCAAAAATAATCATTTAAAATGTGCTTAAAATTCGACATTACAAAGTACACTTAAGTGTGTTAAGAAACATTGTCGAGAAAATGTTTTCTTTTTAAGTTTTCTACACTTAAAGACCCCCTGTGTTGAAAATCAAGTTTTTAATGTTGTTTATATGTCTATGAGTTTTTTTTTAATATGATTTATGAGAAACCATGCGTAATTTCACAAGTAAACACCATTGCTTATATTACATTGCAGTATTTTCTCATCAAAACTGCAGTGAACCAAAGTCAATCTCTAAAACGCGTTTTGAAATCGCTGGCGTTTCTGACGTCACAAACTACCTTGTAACCAATCAGGTCAACGTGTGATCGTCAACCAGTGGATCTCTGAGCTGGAGCGAGTGAGTGGAGGCGGAGCTAATTTGCATATTTATAGAACCGTGTACACTAAATGTAGATGACATATACTAAATGAGGCAAGGATGTAGAGATACATTCAATCTATTTTAAGGCGTGAAGAATTACATATACATATACAAATTTTGGTGATCAAAGATGAGTTTTAAGAGATACAATTATTGACTACAAGTGGACTTTAAGTGGCCTTTTATTCCTTAATGTTATCTGCAAGTAGTATTTAAAATATAGCCTATACTTTTAAGATTTGACGTACACTACAAGTGAACATTTAATACAAACAAGACCACTTATTTTTCAGAAGGGTCTCAGTACATCACCTGTAATGCGCCCAAGGAAATTACCTTTAACAAAATGCTACAGCCCTGCTTTGTGTCACATTGTACTGTTCACATTATTATTCATTTGAGCAAACCAGTTGCTACAGGCAATTCACTTCAATGAACCGGTTAAAAACAGATTCACTGGTTATGAGTCATCACATAGTTATCCCAGAAGTCTCTGATTATTTATATATCACACCCTTAAATAGCTTCAAAGTAATTGACTATTGTATCTTGTAGAAAGTTGATTGATTGTAGCTTATAGCTTGACAAACTGCAGTCTCAAAGTATCTTCCCCAACACCGGTATACATTTACATACAATTATCTCTAGCCCTGACTATTCCTGCGAACGTGTCAAGAGGTTACTTTCAGACCCGCTGTAACAGTTTGCAGGCACAGAATCTCACAAATCCACTATAAGAAAAGCATGCAAGATGAAAAGTAAAAGAGGACACAGGAGAAAATCACCGCTTTCAGCCGTTCACTGTTGAAAAGGAAGATCATCTGCACAAGAACGCCTCGCAACCGCTGAGGGAACAGTGAAATTTGTGAGATTACACCTGAGAGCGTCACAGGAGAATATATATATGCCGAATGTGAGTCATTCAAAATAACATCACCCCAAACACTGCGGTAAATATACAGCCAACTGGTCTAAGCATTTCAAGAACACTCACCCTTGACCTGACCGAAATGTTGTGGCATGACCCAAACTCAGCAGGTCAGTCAAGACAACCTTCAAAATTGATTTGAGCAGTTTTTGCTGAGAGAAATGGTCCAACATACCACCGGGTGGAGGAAGCAACTCTTTACTGAATGGATAATATGAATTAAAATACTGGTTATACTGGGGTACACCAGACCAAAAATACGGCTCGAAAACACACTGTAAAAAAATTATATGATCAATATGTTGACCACGTCTGTTTTTACATTGCTTTAACTCATCAAAATAAGTCAAGTCAAGTCACCTTAATTTATATAGCGCTACAAACAATATAGATTGTTTCAGCAGCGTTACAGTGATAATAGGAAATTAAAGTAACAGAGATTGTTTTGGCTTTACAGCAGCTCGAGAATAAAGTTTACACAAGATGCAACTCATATTTAAGTCAGTTTAATGTAATTAAAGTAGAAATGACTTAAACATCCAAGGTGATTGTACTTAAAAATTAAGAAATCATCTTTTTTTCTTTCTTTTTTTTACACTGATATAGGTTAATGGCTTTGAGTCAAAAAGACGCAAAAATGGAAAAGCTATCAAACCATTGTTTTGGCCAATAGATAATAAATCTTGTAAAATTACATCACATCATTTATCATGGATAAATATGGTAAAACCTGCTTTTCTGACATGGTAAACTTGCTCAGTAACTCACCTGGTACAGCATTGCACTGTCAGGTATGAGTCCCATGAAACGCGAGTCGGATAAAAGAGCTCGAAGACTTGTAGAATCTAAACGAAAAATTTGTTTTTACCTAACGATGACTTTTGTTAACACTATCATTTAGGTTTAGGGTAAACTTTATTAGGATAGAGCTTTAACCTTTCAGCGCCAATCACTGAATTTTATTTTCAAACTGCCACAATACATACAAGCAACCCCAAAAAAATGCTGGGCTGTTTCAACCCATGTTTGGGTCAAATATGGATAAACCCAATCGATGGGTTTAAAAATTGGATAACACTTTAGTTTAGGGTCTAATTCTCACTAGTTGTTTATTAGCATGCAAATTACTAGGATATTGGCTGTTTATTAGTACTTATAAAGCACATATTAATGCCTTATTCTGCATGACCATATTCTACATCCCTTAAAGGAACACGCCACCGTTTTTTATTATTTCCCGTCTCCCCTACATTTAGATAGGAGGGCAAACACATTTTTTTCCCAAAAAAACAACAACCTAATTACTTCTTGTGGCCTTCGTATTCACAACGAGTACAAATAGCAATGCAGATTGAAACTAGGCGATTTCCTATATGCAGATATTGACTCGTTGTGAATATGCAGGCCACAAGAAGTAATTGTTTTTTTAATTTTTTTATCACTTTTACTCACAATATGCTATCCGGCAACAAAGGATTCCATTCATTACGCTAAGCTAAGCTAGCGGCGGCGCTGCCAGACTAAGACAATGCATGCACTGAGACAAAAATAAGTTTGCCCACCTATCTAAATGTAGGGGAGACGGTGAATAACCTCTATTTAAAAAAAAAAAAAAGGTTGTGTGTTCCTTTAACTAATACCTAAACTTAACAACGGTCTTACTAACTATCAATAAGCATTAATGATGGGTTTATTGAGGCAAAAGTCGTAGTTAATAGTTAGGTAATGGTGAGAATGGGACCCTAATCTAAAGTGTGATCAAAATTGTATTTGAATTACTCTATTTTTTTTTTTATAATAAAAAAAAATGGCTCCATATTTGACCCAAACATGGGTTGAAACAACACAGCATTTTTTTTTAGAGTGAAACATCTATGAAATGTGACTTTTGAGCCTTGCAGTTTTTGAGGGAACTAATTCTGGTCTCCTCAATGTCATTTTTTTTTTCTATCGAGTTACAGATAGCTCTAAAGGGCTTTTACTTGTACAGAACATGTGTCTGTGTTCAGTCTTGTTTCTCCTCCTCGCTGTCCTGATCATGGCACTCCCACTGAGAGATGAGTGTTCAGCTCTGACCAGCCGTTCACCCCACACTTCTCTCATGTTACTGCAACACACAAACACATTATCTGATATCCTTGTGGGAACGTCACATTTGGGATTCTGTATATATTTTTAGACATGTTTTTGCCACACAAAGAAAACTAAACAAACACTTATTAGCCTTCATTTCTAAACAAAAGTTATGTTTTTTTGTTGTTGTTTTTTTTCGGTCTTTATCCATTAACTAGTACTATCGCGACCACTACCGCGTCTGTCAGCACAAACATAAATACATAGGCTACACTTACAGCGAATAACTATTATTATTTGTACTAAACTCACAATTATTACTCATTCATCCCAGCACACATGCACGCTTGCTGTCCGTTTGATCTGAGCACCAGTGTTGACGCAGTGGTTACGGGCAGACAATCTCATCCAGCAGACTTCAGTGAATGAACGCTGTGCGGACAAGCCTTTGTGCTGAACATGACGGAGCATCAAGAGCCCTGCGTCTGCACCACGCTGCCCACATGTGTTCACATCTGTCACTGCAACACACCACAACTCAGAACAAGTGCAGACCTCAAAATCAAAGACCCTATGTAATCAAAACAGAGTTCTGTGGCTTTTAGTCAGTGAGTTTTAGCATTAATGCTATTTATTAGAGATGAACCGATTACAATTTTCTAAGCCGATTCCGATAATTTTTTCCAACCACTTTACAGCACACACAGATATTTATTTATTTATTTATTTATTTTTTATATAAAACACCATACTTTTACCCAAACTGAATAATAAAAACAAGTTTATGGGTACATTTTCTATAAATATTTTTGAGTCTTCATTTTCTTTTCTGACATAGGCTAGTCTACTCCAGTTCTTGTTAAAACACAAATGCTGTGCATATTGGGTACTTTTTGTGTGAAATCATATTTGTTTTTGTCCATCAAACGTGTGCTTTCACTTTAATTGAGCGTCAGCAGCGCAGCAAAAATAGACTCGGCGCCGAAACCCCCGCGTCATGCTGCTCACGCGCTGCTCCTGCTCGCTGTCTGAATACACTTATTGATTAACATGCAGGCAGGAAAAAATACGCTCTGCTCACGCGCCGCGTGACACGGCCATAATTCACAAGGTTTCCTACATGTGCTCCGTGTGCACGTGTGATGCTGATGTTGCGCGATGTTAATCATGCGGCGCCCAAGTTCATATGACTGGCATAAAATCGGCATATGTCAGACTGACCGGCCGGTCGCCCGTCATGGCCGATCACATGAAAATCTGCCAATTCCGGTTACCAGCTGATTAATTGGTGCATGCATCTCTACTATTTATGCTACTGTACTCCTAAACACTGACACAACTCTTCTGAAAAAAAAACAAAGGAAAGAAAATGATGACTCATCCTACAAATATTTGTCCAATCAAATGCCATCTAGACTGAGAATGCCCCACCCCCTAATTCCGCTTGACCTGCTATATAGTGTCTATTAACAATAGTTGTTAATATGTTAACAGTATTGTCTATTAAAAAATAACAACAATCCCATTTGTCGATTAAAAAATAACAACAATTCGATTTAAATGAGTAGTTCAAAATGATTATGTAATGTGTAGCGCATCACAGCTAGTGCAAGACAATCATTTGTGGTCAAAAATATAGGTATATATATATATATATATATATATTTTTTTTTTTTAATGACCAATCTCTAGATAAGACCCTTATTCCTCGGCTGGGATCGTGTAGTCAGAGCCGTCGCATAGGCTGTGCGAACTGTGCAACCGCACAGGGCCTCGCGCCACTAGGGGGCCTCGCAATCTTGCGTTTTTTATTATTACTATTATTATTTTTAATTTTGTCTTTTGTGGTGGAACACGCAATGTAATGCTATATAGAAATATATAGTTTGCATCTTAATTTAATCTTTGTTTTATTATTTTATTAGTTCATTAACTAATTGTTAACTCAACTAATTTAACGTAAAGAGCTGGATACTAATTAAATAAATGTCAACTAGCCTAAATGCATTGATTAGAATTTCCATAGAATAAAGATTTTTATAGTCGACTAGTAGTCATTCATTTAAGCAATTAGTCAACAAATCTCACGTTCATATTAATTTCTGCTTAAATAGGCTACTGAGTGCATGGAGGAATAGCCTATTCCGCGCTCAAGCGCATTCATAAATCTTGCCCCAAAGCAGGCTAATGATAATATGTCTGAAAAAATAACGAGGCATTTTTATTGTTTATTAATAAAAAATATATATTTTTAAATCAGTGTCGGCTGCAAACATATCTATATACATCTCCGCTGTAAAGTGGATATGCCTTTAGAGAGAAATGCACCTTATGGATTACAGCCTAATCAGCCGGTATGTGCTTTCGATTCGAATTTTTTCGTTTAAAAGCGGACATTTCAAGCATTATATAGAAATATTCATCATGTTTTTGAGGCTATACATTGTGTTTCAGTTCATTTTTGAGACGCGCTCCAGTTTTTACGCATTTTTGAGATGCGCTCGGCCCTGTTTGTTTTATTTTATTTTACAAAAGCACAACGTTTTCTTGTTGTTGAGAGTTTACACAAATAAAAGTACTTGCGACTGATGCATTATTCTTTTCTGTATGACCAGAAAAGATTGAGTAGCCTATTTAAAGTTGTTTCCACTCTTGATAGGAAAATGAAAGTGTTCGCGCCGACGCCTGCCGCAGTGCGCGCTCCACGTCTCCGCACAATCGCTTGGATATGCACCTATACTAGCGAACATTAAGGCCTATCTAGGTTAAAGTTAGAGCGAGCTGCCATGCTAGACGGATAATTCCTTTTCATGTTTAACAAATAAAATCATGCATTTTCTACCAACAGCGAGTAAGCGCTGCACCAGTTTGAAAAAGGTAAAAGCATAACGAGCGTAGCGAGAGAGGGGCCCAACTGAGGGGGATGCAGAGATGTTGCTGCGTTTTTTATATTAACATTTCTGATTGTTTAAATTATCAGCCCTCGGTAGCCCCCTTAAAATGCGGGGCCCCAGGCAATAGTCCGTCTTGCCTGCCCTATTGCGGCGCCTCAGACTATGTTCATGATTATGTTGTATTATTCTACTTGATAAAAAAGTATTGCAGCGAGTCGAGCGAGATTATGCGTGCAATAGAACTAGAACAGTTATGCGTGACTGTTCCACATCAAAGAGCAGGGCCTCGCATTTCAAGTTCGCACAGGGCCTCGCACCCCACCTGCGACGGCACTGCGTGTAGTGCCTTTGAAGCTGCATTGAAACTGCAATCTGGACCTTCAACCCATTGGACCCCATTGAAGTCCACTATACGGAGAAAAATCCTGGAATGTTTTCCTCAAAAACCTTAATTTCTTTTTGACTGAAGAAAGAAAGACACGAACATCTTGGATGTCGTGGGGGTGAGTAAATGATCAGGACATTTTTATTCTACATTCTAAGTGAACCAAACCAATCGGCGCCTTGCATGGCTGACACTAGCCTGACTACGTCAGACTTCCTACTTCCGCTAATTTCATTTCGCTCCTGTAGTCAGTCTGAGATAGCGGCCTATCTTTCAGTTTTCCACCGGCCTTCGGACGGCCGGACCAATCAACGAACAGAGGGCGGGCTGAGAGCCGTGACGTAGACGCTAAGCGCCGAGTTTTACATTGTAGGTCAGAGAAATCGAAAACCGAAACGAGACACGAGCCGTTTCTCAATGTCAAGGAAGGATCCTCGGAAGCCGGAATTTCGAGGATGCTACGTCATCGACATCCGTCGAAGGACTGTTCCAATGCCGAGGATCCTCAGAATTTCAACCAAGGGCGGAGTCCTTCGTTCGGAAAATATCCCATACACAGGAAAGTGTGCATATGTGTAGACTTCGTGCTCTTCGCGCTATCAAATCGCCCACAATCCTATGCGCGCAGCTTTGCTATCTTGTTTAAAAAAAAATACAAAATGCCGGATGTTAGCGGAGTCGGAGCAATAACGGGGCAATATGCTTTCAAATGCAAGTAAGTTAGGCTATATTTACGTTACCATACATTTGTTATAACCGTCATACAAGTAAAGTTTAACGTTTAAATGCCAGTACAAATTACTACCGTATTGATATTACAAATTATACAAATTACGTTATGGCTAACCTGTCATTTTAACAATTGTTAGCTTGTTTGCCGTCACCGGCATTTCACATATTTTACCATTGCATGTGTTTTAACAGCTAGAATGTTGCTATATGGACGCAGTTCTGTTCACTCAGGCAATACAATCATTTTTAAATCAATAAACTCCTTTTGAAATCAATATTTTGTCTCAAATTATTGATTTATTATTATTGATTTATTTAGTTAGGTAGGCAGCCATGTAATAAGCGGGATAATGTATAGCGAGCCAGTTTTTACAGCGAATACAACCCTTTTAGGTTTATTCAAGACCCCTCCGCTTCGCGTTAGAGTTCGCGGGGTTTCACTAACGGACGCAATGACGTGCACTTGCTAGAATGTTCCATTTACGTGTTCTCTCGAATCCTAAAGAGGATCCTCGCCTAGCCTCTGAAGGAAATGACTTGGAAAGACGCGTCCTGCCAAGGAAGTATCCTTGACATTGAGAAACACCTACGGGATGCAATTCGCTCTGTCATGGAGAACCAGTGGCGCCGCTCCCACCACGCGCTGTGCTTTTAGGGCAACAAAAAATAACGTTCCGGGAGTCTCCCGCATATTGATAGCGGCAAAGCGGCTCACTGATGCCCGCGAATTAGTTAAAATCTCCGGAATCTAGAGCGATCGCGCTCGCGAGACAGAGACTGGCTGTACAGGCGCATAACATACATCCTTACTAAACTTATCTGATTGGCTTACGGGCAGTGGTGTAGTCTACGTGATACGCAGGTATACGCCGTATACCCACTAGGAAATGCCAAGTATTTCCGTATACCCACTAAAAAAAGCGTGAGGATACGTAACAACTTCGTTTTGTGACAGAACTTTCACACTTTCATTCATAAATTCACCGCGTCTGTGTTTGCAATGGACACAGATCAAATCGCGTGAATATTAAAAACTCAAAGAGACTGCAGTTGTTCAACGCGTCTCTGGGAATGAGCGCTCAATGTGTGCTCTACTACACACACACACACACACACTGAAGCAAGCGCGTGCTTGTGTCAGCGCTTCACTGTAGCTATGAGGACATGATGTAGGCTACACATGACACATGAACTTCATCACAGAGCTGCTATGAGAGTCACTTCATGAGAATTTCACCATTTCATTTGATAAAACTATCGTCATTCATTCGTATCATACACACACAGAAGCTGTAATGTTTTTACGACAACCTGTCAAAATAAAAGTTCGGTATAAACTCAAAGAAATTTTGAAAGAAATTGCACAGTAAAATGTACTGTAAAATAATAATAATGATGAAATCTATTAAAACTTATTTTAAAAAGGAATATCACACAAGTTTTCATACATGTTTTAATTTAAACAGTAAACTTGCCAAAAACAATAACACAATTTTCTTTCAAAAGCACCATTTCTAAAAGTAAATTTGTATTTGTGCCTATAATGTTTTATTTTAATTTTTTTATTGTCAGCTGATAAAACCTGTGCTTCAGGGACCATATTCATATAACATCTAAGGCTAAATGTAGCTCTTAACTGGCTGAGTTAAATGGTAACACTAAACAGTAGAAAATCAGTCCAGTCTCCTCAGCTGTAAATGTCATTGGCTGTTAAAGTCTTGTGTTGCTTATAATAAATTGACATGTTGATAACACTTTGTCTCATAATGCTCTCAATTACATGTCGTTGCATACTGTATGCATTAGTGAGTGTGGTGGTGCTTACGGGGTGATGAGACGGGTTAGTATGAGACGGGTTAGGCGGGGGGGGGGGGGGGGGGTCACAGTATACTCACTACAAAAAACTAGACTACACCACTGCTTACGGGTAACCAATGATTTTAAACTTCAGACAAGCGTCCCCTAGCGAGAGAGAAAACACTTCTCTATTATGCCATTCCAGACTCTGTCTACGAAGCAAAGTAAAGTAGCAGAGTCTGGTATTACCAGGCTAGGCTGACACCGCCGTCGGTGTATGAATGGGTGAATGTGAGGCAATATGTAAAGCGCTTTTGTGGCCATGGGTCTCTTAAAGCGCTATATAAAAGCAGCAATCCATTTACCATTTTTAAAATAGGAAATATGTCAACACATGAAAGAAAACTCAATAAAGCACCAAATGTGAGTAGCTACAAACTGACTTTTAGTATTAAAACAAAGTTATATATTTTTTTCACGTTGAAGGAACATGTTTCAATTAAGCAGTTCAGATATAGAAAACAAATATTTTGGGGGGAGTTATTAAAAAAAAAAAAAAACATTTTAAGTCCTAAATAAGTGGTATTTTACTGTAAGTACAAGCTCATGCTCAATTTGAATGGCAGGTTTTACTTTTTTCCACAAGCCAAAATGCTGTGCATGTAAAACTAATACAAGATGTTCGAAATGAGAAAATATTAATGCATGGCTCCGTTTCTTGATATCTGTTATACCAGTCCAGCAAGAGTCAAGCTGTAGACTGAGAAAGACTAATGGGATAGAGAAATATGTAAAACTGATCTGTGCCAGAGCTGGAGCGAGGAGGTTAACTGCATTTTCACAATATGTGGGCCTGTTATATAAACCTATTTCACTGATATTAGTCACTCAATTAGGAGGGAGGAGAAAGCTTTTTTATATAATGTTTATATAATTTTATAGTGCTTTTTTAGATGCAGGACGAGTTTCTTTTGCAAATATGTTAGTGTCCTTTAATGTTTTCTGCATGCTCACATTGACACGAGTCCTGTTCATAGACTTTCTACAAGGGACATTAAAATCCCAGCGTGTTGCTTCTAATGTTGTGTGATATTGAGTGAGTCTTTGTCCTTGGGAAGCTCCGTGTGCTAATGTTGCGCTCGCACCTTCACCACGTCTGTTCATTCTGAGTGAGTGTAGCTGCATTTTTCACCCTGACGTGTTGTGCGCCATTTAGTTCAAGAATAATACTATATATTACACAAATAATACTCAAGAGTGGCGAAACAAATCTTGAGTCTCAGTGGCAAACAAATCAAAGAGACACGGTGAGTAATGACCGTGGAGAGCCTGAAGCGTTCTGATCCACTGACTCCCTTCATAGTGTTCAATGCTCCTTACACACTATGGCTGCGTCCGAAATCGTCCCCTATAGGTTAAACTGTGCACTATTTGAGGGGGCAGCCATTTGTAGTGGTGTCCGAAACCATGGTGAACGTTATTGAGTGCACTCATTCAATCCCATAAAGCACCCCAATAACGAGTGTACAACCGATGTACGCTCAACGGCTAGAGAATACCCATAATGCACTTTGACAGTCGCGCAGAATGAATTCCTGCATTATTTAATTGCTTAATTGAGTTTTATACATGCTAGTTTCCATGACAGAGTTCAGGACATCGTCAGCATTACTACTGGAGCTGCTAGTTTTCTAAGTTTTAAATTATTATTAAACCGCAAGCACAAATTATTGAAAACCTTTCCAACATGATGACGTAATGCGTGGCGCGTCGCAGACCAGCACACATCACAAGACGAACAATTGTGGTTAAAAAGTATATAAATGACCGATTGTTTTGCTAGATAAGACCCTTATTTCTCGACTGGGATCGTGTAGAGACTTTTATGCTGCATTGAGATGGACATTTGAAACTTCTTTTGAACACTGGGATAGATGGTTGCCATTGAAGTCCATTCTGTGTAGAAACATGTTTTCTTCAAAAACCTTAATTTCTTTTTGACTGAAGAAAGAAAGACATGGACATCTTGGATGACATCGGGGTGAGTGAATGATCAGCAAAAAATGTTTTGCAAGTGAACTAATCCTTTAAGATGCGTTTTGGTCAATCAGATCACAAGTAGACGAGAGACACTCATTTCCGTTTACACTTGGTGTTTTGATCCGTCTCTCTTGGCCACTTTCAACCATTTCTGTCCTGATTTCATCGGGGGGGAGAGTCTATGGGTTGGTAATTTTTTATTTATTTTTTTCAGATCTTTTGATCTAATGCACCAAATAAGCTCAAGCAATTAACATGAACGCACCCGGAGATGACGGAAAAACATACGGAGAGCATCAGCTTTCGTTTCTGCTTTGACAACCGCAAGACCACACCGAACGCTGTGAGTGTGTGTTAGAAATCAGGAATGGTGCGAGGACATTGTGCTTGGTACATTTTTTTGCCTTCAAACCAAACTTGGGTCTCCAGTCGACAAAGTTTAAATCCCGTCTGGCTAGAGCGCTTCTCGTAATGTTTACGCATTAGGTCAGTAGGTGAAGAAGAGTGGACGGTCCTTTGAGGCTGTTCAAACGCATTCGAACACATGAGCATCGGCACTACAAAAGCAATCCGGTCAAATGCATTTTCGACAAACTTTGGAAAAGCTCGAAACATTTTAGACCCCGTTTACACCCGTATTTAGCATCAGCCACTTGTGATCCGATCGACTAAATCGCATCTTAATACCAGGCCTCAGTGTGTGAATTCACTCACTCGTTTTCAATCACTCCTTCAAGTGGACTATATTAATAGACTAATTTTGAACACAGCAGCTTATGTGTAGAAGTTGACAATATTACTTGTATGAAAAATGATGTCAATGCTTGTGCTTTCTCTTGCAAATGTGTTGTGTTCCCCCGAGAAACTTTGCGTTCGCTCGCAAAGATTATCGTAGGAATGCAAAACTTTTGCGAGAGAACGCGAGAGCATCAAAATATATTTTTCCTCCCATCTCATATTTTTTTTCCATCAGTATGTTCCTTTAAGGGCTCAGTACATTTGCAACGCCCTTCAATGTACCAAATATAAACTGTAATTTACAGTGTGCATTTGTCTAACACCCGCATCTGGCATTGCCAACTTCACAAACTGCATGAATCTGAATTCAGTTGCATTTAGTTCAGCTATACTTTGTTTTTCTGACTGGGGTGCTGTGCAGTGACTAATGGGTAATGTCTATCTTCCTCCTGTGAAGTAATATGTTTATGTACACTATTGATGTTTTCTTATGCTGTGTCCTTCAAACCGAGCATGTTCTTTCCCTACAATATGGACTCTCACAGTCACTCAAGGTGGTCAAAAACCCTGTAAAGTCCACTTCTAAGGGCACTGTCAGGTTCTTAGAACTTGCTGTGTGTGAGCGAGTGAGTGAATGATTATGACAGGATGTGCAGTTGATATGAGGGCCACTAGAGGGCCACAGGGGACCATCTGGAAATCTACAAAGGTGAGATTGAGGGTATGAAGGGAGGAGGTGAAAACAACCTCTAATGTAAATGGAGCTGATGACTAGTTCAGAATGGAATAGGCCTACTAGTGTACTGCTTAGTGCACACTAATGTATACTGCCTATCGGTTTAAGTGTGAAACAATATTAGGCCTATGCAACATATTGTTGTCATATGACCTTATTCCATGTGTAATAGTTGAGTCATGTCCAGTTTAAGTTTTGTTTAAAAATTTATTTTTTCAAGAGTGGCGTGCAGAGAGTTCCTCAGAGGCAGGGGCTCAAAAGTAAAAAAGGGCTAATATATATATATATATATATATATATATATAGTAATACTGGTCAAAAGTTTGGAAACATTACTATTTTTAATGTTTCTGAAAGAAGTCTCTTCTGCTCACCAAGGCTGCATTTATTTGATCTAAAATACCGGAAAAAAACAGTAATTCTTTCTTTCATTTTTTAAGAAATTAATACTTTTATTCAGCAAGGATGTGCTAAATGGATAAAAAGCGATAGTAAAGACTTATAAAATAATTTCTATTTTAATTGAATGCTGTTCTTTTTAACTTTTTATTCATCAATGAATCCTGAAAAAAGTATCACAGGTTCCAAAAAAACATTGGCACAACTGTTTCCAACATTGATAATAAAGCAGCATATTAGAATGATTTTCTGAAGGATTATGTGACACTGAAAATGAAAATGAAAATGCAGTTTTGCATCACAGAAAAAAAATATTGTTCAAGTATATTAAAAAAAGATATATATATATTTTTAAATTGTAATAATTTTTTTCAGTATTTTTGGTTAAATAAATGCAGGCTTGATGCGCATAAAACATTTAAAAAAAGTAATGTGTCCAATTTTTTTTGCCAGTATAGGGACGTCCCACGTGACGTCACACCATTTGAGCAGCCATCTTGACGGAATAGAAAATGCTAAACCGCCGGTGATACTACAGCTCGTCGCGAAATATTCCTATCATGCCCGAGCGATGCTGTGCAGTTGGATGCGATCAGATACGTAGGCTAATCATAAAAATTCATCTTTATACCGTATCCCAAAAGAAACAAAACGGAGAAACAAGTGGTTGGCGGCAATAAACAGGTGATTTTGTTTTGTGTTTTTCCCTGTAAACTCAGTTTAAAAATTATTACAGGTACTATAATTTGGTGATAAAAATACATTGACCAACCTTTGCGGTGATGATGATTGAAAAATCCTTCCCCACTGACGTCCAAATCAAACTGACCCATCCGGATGGTATGCTTTTGTATGCTTTTAATGAAGCTCCGGTGTAGCATAATGGGAAGTGAGTAAGGTAGTAAATGTCTCCGAACTCAATGTCAGGAAGTTTTTCTACACATTTAATGCCTGTAACGAACTTGTGGTGCTTCATGGATCTATGATTCCTAATTCCTTTATCTTCCTCTTGTATATATCTTTTTGTGATGCTAATAAGTGCGATGACATGACGTGAAGAGTTAGCTGACGGCCGCTGCGCTAATGGTGGGGGGAAAAAATAGATTCTGTTCAAAATTTAGATATTTTGCGCACACAAATATATCAATACTGTAGCGCAAAGTATTGCAATATTTAGGCTAATTATAAAATAATTATACTAATAATTATATGATTCGTATAATAATAATATATATTACGCACCCCTAATAATAGATCCATTGCCACTGAGTAGCTGACGGATGTATTCCGTCAAAATGGCTGACACGCGGCTAGGGGTCACGTGACTGGGAGATCCCTATACTGTACTATAGCCTAGCCTACTATTGCTGCATAATTATCAAAAATGTTAATATAATAAAGTGCGCCTACAATTAACATAATATAGGCCTGTAGGTGCACGGCACCTGGGCTTCAGGCCAACTATGATAGTTTGATCAAATGGTAAATGGTGGATTATTATACATTTACAATTTACAAGTGAAGGCTACTTACCATTAATGCGACTTTTGGTACTGGTTTTGCGCAGTGCTTTAGTCAATTAACATCCATTGTTTCAACAACGCAGATTAAGATTGCTGCCTTCATAAATTTGTCTGTCCATGTAAAAAAAAATTCAAACGATTTATGAAAATGACCGAAAAATGACTGCTCCGCTTCACATTGTGCAATGAAATTTGATGTTGTGTCCAGATGACGATTGGTCGGTGCACATGTATGACAAACAGGCATAAATGAATGATGTAATATTTTAAAATAGGATATGTGATATGTGGATTTTTACTTCAATCGACACACTACCTTTGATTATTAAAGAATTATTATTATTTTTTACAATTGTTTGGTTTATTTCTTCCTTCCAGGTAGGCTACTCACTGAAAGAACCAGAGCATCAGTTCCGAGCAGACTGTGGGATACATACGTTTACACTAGCCACTGTGCAATTTGACATCGGAGTGACGACTTTTCTATGTCATTTATGGACGTCCAATTTCGGTCCACTGAAGGGGTTGTTTTGTAACGCCAGGCGACGTCTTTTTTCGACGACTACCGCACGTCTAATGTTGACGTCCGTGGGACCTCCGTGTAAGGGCTATTTATGATCCAAATGTGGTCGGTTGTGGACGTCTTTTCAACATCAAATTTAGACTAATTTTAGACGTCGTTTTTATACAACTTCTATAACTGTAGTCCCATGTTTCAAAAGGGTGGAGGACATGTTTTCTGTACCATGTATTTACATTTATGCATTCGGCAGACACTTTTATCCAAAGTGACTTACTTTGCATTACACATTTACATTCCTATCAGTTCTTGCTTTCCCTGGGAATCAAACCCATGATCTTGTGGTTGCAAGCGCGAACGCTCTACTGTTTGAGCTACAGGACAGCTGTATTAAACTGCGTCTCCAGTTATCACCTGCTGCTGAGACAAGTTTTGGGAAAATTAAATCATGTTGATACCAATAATGTTGATATTTGTAATTAAAAAAATATTACATATTAATCATGTACATTTCTTGCACCTGTCAAAGATGTCCAAATGACGTCCAAAAAAATTACCCAGTTCAAAGGTCAAATGTTGAACGTCAAAATGACGCCCAAGTTGGGTCATGGTTGGACGTGCAAATAGTGGACGCCTAGTTTGGACGTCGAATAGATCGTCCATAGTAGCCTGGCTTGCGATCTCTCAAGTATCGTAGGCTACATTAGAAGCGAAGCTTCGCAGCAGCACTAATGGTGTTCCCAGCAACATATTTCTGCATCAAATGTCAGCGAGTGGTGCAAGAACTTATTAAAGTGGTATTTGTCAGTGTGCCGTACGGACTCTTATTCTGGCTGTACTGAAGACGAAGCGGTTTGACCAATCAGATGAAAGGGGCGTTTCAGCGCCGCTCACATGTGCGAACGAAATATCAATGCCATAAACCGATTTGTAAACCACAAACAAAAAATGAGAAATCGAGCCGAAATCTAATTTTCCGCTTATTAAACTAAACGGAAAAACGAATAAAGGAGCTGTTTTTTCATTTCTCGTTATTCCATTCCAAATAGGAAATGAAATGATACACGGACCATATTTATTTGAGAGGGGCAATGTTCATTCATTTTGAAAAAGGGCAGGGACTCGAGCCCCACAAGCCATCACGTTTTCAAGTTTTTCAAGAAAATTCATGCAGTTGATATTATGGTTCATCCTTCAAACCAGAAATGTAAGGTCAAGTCAAGTGCATTGCATTCTGGGATATGTGTTCTGTGGTATAATACACATTTATTAAACAAAGTTATGTGTCTGATTGGACGACTAACATACTGTACCAAACTGCCGTGAAATAGGCAATAAACACATTCTATAAAAAACGCAGTAAGTCAGTAAGTGAACTGCACATCAGTTTGTGCTTTTTGTGAAGAATGTGGTGATAGATAGACATCGTGGGCATGTAAAGTTGATCAAACATAAGCCCTGCTTTATAATGGTCACTTAAGTTATTCTGTAAAAAGATTAAATTAACAAATCATCTGAGTCATTTTTGTTTACACATGATCACATGATTTTTTTAATGTTTACCACTTCATTATTTACTTCACTAAACACAATATTAGGACTCTGATTTTTTTCATTTTATATAGCCTCGTCCTTAAGGAACTGTAACCCTTCACTTTCATTATATGGAAAAGTGCTGCCAGGACCTTTAAAAAAATCCTGTTGTGTTACACAGAAGAAAGTCGTCCAGGTTTGGCATGCCATGAGGGAAAGTAAACCATGTGAAAGTTTTGCGGCTGGTAAGATTTTCTTATGTTTATGAAATAAGTCTCTTATGCTCACCAAGGCTGCATTTATTTGATCTAAAATACAGTGATACAGTAATATTGTGAAATATTATTACAATGTAAAATAGCTGTTTTCTATGTGAATATTGTAAAATGTAATTTATTCCTGTGATTAAACTTGAATTTTCAGCATAATTACTCCAGTCTTCAGTCACATGATCCTTCAGAAATCATTCTAATATGATGATTTGATGCTCAAGAAACATTTCTGATTATTATCAATGTTGAAAAATATATTATGCTTATATATATATATATATATATATATATTCATTCAGGATTCTTTAATCAAAATAATTAAATGTATTTGAAATAGAAATTTTCACTTTCTTACTGTAAGAAAACAATCTTACTGGCCCAAACCTTTGAATGGGAGAGTAAATGGCAAAATTTACATTAGTGAGTGAACTATTCCTTAAGTTAAGGAAACATTCCATTTTATCACTTTGCAAACATTATGGGAACGTTACTTTTGAATGTTCTCTGAAAATTCTGAAACAAGTTGCTTAGTTTAAAAAATGTTAGATGAACGTCCAACTAAAAACCTTTTGTGAATGATGTACTAAACAATTGTGAAGGACCTGATAAATTTAAACGAACATTTTAGTAATGTTACTAGTAAGTAACTTTGACATAACCTTGTCAGAAGTTCTGAGAACATTCTCTGTTAGCTGGGATGCCATTCGGAACATTAATAACATCACTTAAAGCACCTTAAATGAACCGTGATCACAGAGTAAGTTGTGTACGAAAGAAAACTTCTCAGTCACGTCAGTACAGCAGCCGAGGCCTCGGGGAAAGATGTGACCGGTGCCACGCGCCAATCCAACACTTCACGCCAGCTGCTCACTTATCTATTAGCACTTGTGCTAACAGATCTCGCTGTGCAATCAGAACGTCACAGCGCAGCGTTTGGATGGATATTGTCTGTGAGTAATTGATGAATGTTGGCGTCAAAGCACACATAGCTAGACACAGTGCCCACATGCTGAACGACAGTGATAAGGAGGGTTGTGAAATCACACAGAGCTATTTCTGCTTGTCTGGGATTCTATCAAATGAGCTGAGCTGAGTGTTTGTGTATGGCACATATGGCTACCGTGTGTGTGTGTTGGTGTGTTTATGTTGGAGTGTATATGAGGGCTGATAGCACATTGTTGTTTTTAGGAGCTGATGCGTGGAGTGAGCGTCTCTGTCAGCCCATCAGATGAAGTTCCTCTGATCTTCGGTAGCAGGAACGGAGGCCTCTGCTGAAAGGAGCCTGTGTCTTTCTCTCTCACTGCTACACACACACACACACACATGCGCATGCTCAAAGAGCAGGGGGTGCCAAGAGCAACATGCTTCATTTACAGATTCACTGCATCTTCTCTGGTCCAGCAAGAAAACACAGACACAAGTTTGTGTCACTATCTGGGCTACGCCGTGCCCTCTCGCTCTCATTCTCTCACGCACTCTCTGTCGCTGCGTCCCAATTCGCATGTATGCGTCCAAAATATTATCCAAAATTAGAATTAGTTTGTCTCAAATCACAGTATGTAATTTTTTATTTGATTTTATTATGATAGGATAGTATAGAGTAGAGAGAGAGAGAGAGAGAGAGAGATTTTTTGATTTTCAAAACCTATTTTATTACAATTTACATAACAAAGAACAATATTACAGACTGCCTAGTCTCAGCCTCAGATGTCACGCCCACGGAACGTTGGCTAAACGTCTGATGCATATGGTACACTTAACTGGAAACACTTCAGGAATGTCGAAGTCGTCATCTGATTGGTTGAATTTTATCGGATTTCCGGGGGGCGCGAGTGTCGCGTTTATTTTCGGTCCGCCGGGAAACAAAGCGCAGACGTGTGATTGCGGAAGAAAAACTGTTGTGTGTACATGAGTGACAACGAGCATTTATCAAGATCAGCTAAACGTAGGATTCTCATAAGTATGCGAGGTTCACGGCATAGACTCTTTAAGAGATGTCCAGGAGTTTTGTTTGAGGCACTTAGTGGAGACTTGTTGCACGCCGGTCTGTTGTTGTGGGGACATTTCCACACCCCGAAACGTGACGCTGAACGAAACGAACTGTAATTGGTTGTTTGACATGTCGGTCAAACGGCCTTATGGGCGGGCCTTGGCCAAAGAAAGCTGCTATGAATTCCAGACCTTCAGCCGTCAGTCTGAAGGTCTGGCTACGCGAGACTACAGACTGCCCAACAACACCATAAATTTAAAACCAATAAATAATCTTTAAAAAAAGAAAACAACAACTCTTCTTCAACAATTTCACAAAGGACCTTATTTAAACACCATATTACCTCAAATGATAAAAGATCATGCATTAATCTATAATAATGATAATCAATCAAAATCCTAGATTTTACTAATTTTACAAAAATTGCTGCCAAACTGTTGCAAACATTTTACAATTTTTTTTCTTTTCTTGTGGTATAAATCGCCATTTTTGCCTGACCTAACAAGAAATTCAACAATTGACACATGACAAAGTTTTTTCACATATTTAAACCCACAAATAAACACTTTCATTGAGAAAACCACATCAAAAGAATCAAAAAGTTTTTTCAAGATATCAAATATAACCTCAGCAATCGCGGTCACATTCTTTAAAAGCAGGTCCCGCTATTTAATGTAGATGATCAATTACCGTCAACTTGGCATTGCACAAAGTCCTTTCTGGTAGGCTACGGCAAAAGAAAACTCAGGTGATAAGTCCAGAGAAGCAACATTGCTTTCCATATTTTTCTTAAATAGAGACCAGACTTTGAATAAGTTACGATAAAAAAATGGAGAATTAGATAGCTTTAATCTTTGAGAAGTCAAAGCAGAATAAAGTTTTGTCCAATCCTAGTCCTTCAATATTCCAAAGAATTGCACAGGCAGCTCCCATCCAACTCGACTCTGAAGAGCACTTTAACCGTCTTTGCACATATTGCAGACGAAATGCAGCCGTTCTGCTCTGCAAGTGTATCAACCCTTGTCCTCATTCGTCTTTTGATAAATACTAAACACTTTTTGATACCCAGTGCATTCTGTCCCAGAAAAAAATCTATTAACATTGACTGGATTTTCATCAGTACATCTGCAGGCTAGGCAGTGCAAAAGTGCAGAGGCAACCAGATTATTTATGATGCAAATTCTTCCTTTATAGGACATTTTAGGGAGTAAAAACCTCCACTTATCCAGTCGCCCTTTGACCTTTTCAACAATGCCTTCAAAATTATTTCTACAGCATTTTCATTTCCTAAAAAGACTCCTAGATATTTTAAACCATCTCTTGTCCAATTTAGGCCATCAGGAACTCTTGGTTCACCTTTTGGCCATTTTCCAACTAATATGGCTTCACTTTTTTTCCAGTTAACCTTTGCCGAAAAGAGATAGTTTTAAAATCATCTAAAATCTTCAACATCACATTGACATCATTGGATTCACCAATCATCAGCTCTTAATATCAGTGCACTGACCACTAGGCTATGGGGGTCAACCATTCGCGACGCCGATACAACATTCTCATGACCAACTACTGGACTCACCGCTAAACTACACTCCTCTATACTTACAGTAACATCGATTTTTTTACCCCATGACGCCTCGTGAGAAACTCCAAACTTTCCGCACCTGGAGCTGCCATTCTCCCAGTACACCGACTGGGATTAAAAACTCCCCCACAATAACCACCCCCCGCAATATTACTTAAACCTCAAATATAAATGACTTAAAAAGAGTCTGTGAACCGGGACTCGAACTCGGGTCGCCCGGATCGCAACGGCACTATTTGTCGGGTTCGGGCCAAATTCGTAGCTCGGACCCCTCCCCCCGGGCAGCACGCCGAATATGCATAAAGCTTTACTCCCTCTAATTATATGCAACTGTGAACTTGTGAAATGTATTTCCGTAAGGCTATGCGGAGTTGTAGACACAGTCACGGCGCGTTGTATACAAACAGCAGCCGCCTTTTACAGTTCCTCCTGAACCAAAACAACAAGCTTATGCTGTGTTTCCGCCATATCTCAACAGTAATTACAAGATGGCAGCCTGTGACGTTCAACCCGGAGCTGTTCATGGCCTCAGACTCGGATTTACGCGTTTCTGTGTCAACACTATCAACGCCAAAATGAATACGCAGCAGTCAGGTGGTACAAGTCCGAACTCTGCAAGTTGTTTACGTTCATTATTATTGTAATGTTATGCGCTTTGAGACATGAGGTAATCTAATGTCGTCTCTCGTGACTGTGTGTGCTCATGTGTTTTGAAGGAGGTGAGGCTTTGGAGACGTTCTGGAGGGAGGGTGGGATTTTATGCTTTCAAAGCTAGCTTGCTATTGCTAGCTTCTCCGAAATTGCCTACCAACCTTTAAGCATAGGATAATGTACATCCAGTCAGTTTACTGCAAAATAAACCCGACAGGGTGATTAAGACCCCGGCATGAAGTCTTATTTTATTTTACAGTATATACAGTATTTTTTTATTCGACAGTAAATACAGTCGATAATTCTGACAAGCAGAATTTAAATGAAACTAGAGAGTCTGCGGTGACACAAAATATGCTTTTGTTACAGTGTTCTTTTTTATTTGTGAAGCAACGGAACCAATATGTCCTCATGCGCCCCATAGAGAAAGACTGTATCCCATGGGAAAGCAACAGCCCAATGGTAAAAAGCCCTGAAGGCTCCGGATGTTGAGGGATGCACATTGCATTACAACATCTGTCACACAGCATACAGGTGTCTGCAAGCAATTTAAAGGTGTTGAAAGAGTAACAATGCTTCCGGTATTATAAGAGATGAGAGAGCGAGTGAATATTCAGATGGAAGTGAGATGCAGTGAACAGGAAGTGTGAGTTGCATCATGTGACCATAAGATATATTTTCCATAGATATTGAATGACTGGACACTGGTATGCACTTCCTGTCCTTGAGCCAGACAGAGGGGGAAAAAGACACTATGAGAGAGACGCCATAAACACAACAGTACTGCAGTGACGCAGGCTGTAACGTAAACACACACCCCATCCTGATGCTCATCAGAACACAGGTTAGTAAACACATCTACCCGTGTTTGTGGTCTGTGTAAACCAGCCTCCACTGCACCTGCATCAGTATTTTTATCATTTCCAGTAAAGATATCTAAACATCCTTACAAAAGAAGCAAAATGATGTACATTATAACCCTCGAAACAATATATCTTGAGTTAAAGGTGCTATGTGTAGTTTTTCTACTAAAATGAATCCATTTTTTATTTCCTGTGCGTGAAGGGGTTGTAATCGCACAATAAAATGATCCACTTGCCGGGTTTTGCTATTACCTTTTCTATGTGTAGGCTCCGGGTCGGATTTGCCGCGAAATCCAGTGAAATCCATTTTCAGAGCTTTTTTCTAAAATAATTGAATGGGTGCTATCTTTTGAACTCTTGGCATGAAAACAAACTGAGGTTTCTACCATTCTTTCATGATTTTTCATGTTCATCACTATTTCAAAATAAAGGTCTGAACACGCCTTAGAAGTATGAAAATATTATTGTTGCAAATTGATAAATTACGGCTCCTCTGTAATTTATTTTGGAAATCAGTCTCCAAATATGTAAACTAGAGATTGTAAGCTTTCAAATTATATATAGTTTGTCAAGATTAGTTTAGGTTTAGTATAGGATATTACTGTTTTAAATATGCAATGGCTGTGGTGGGCCTATGCCAATATAAGGTTAAATACACTTTAATTATAAAAAAAATAAAATAATGAAAAGACAAAAAGAGCTGCATGACAGAGAAGACATGTTACACTGAATCTAAGTATGTACTTGCTATTGCTAGATACACAGACACACTGCTGTGAGCACATAAGATATGATGCTGCTGCATGAATAGACATACATATATCCCGTAGAAGATCTAGGCAGGTGGAGCTGGGGGAGGTGGAGGGGTTCAGAGGAACTCTAGCTTACAGCAAACAATGAACCCGGCTATTTAAATGTTGAGCAAGCAATCTCATTGGCTGCAGAAATAGCTAATCAGCATCTGTGATAATGGTGGGATTGTTGAAAATTACATGTAAAGGACTTATCAGCTTGTGCCATCTAGAGTTTCATGGCTGAACTAGATATACCGCTCAATGTACTTCCATACGGGGCAGTGCTCTTCTTTTCTACTGTTGCTCGGTGGGACTCATTAGCGTACAGTGCATAAATTGTGAAATGTATTAATAATTTACAGGAGTAAAAATGAATGTGCAATAGTTTGATACCTCCAAAAAAATCACCGTTGTGAACAAAGAACAAAGTAATGCTGCTGTGTAAGATGGATGACTGCGGGATGACACTGCTAGAATAGAGAGCAGATGTCTCCGTCTAGCAGTGTTTAGGCTGGCACAGAATAAAGTCTGACTGTCAGCATAAAGTCTGGTCCTCTTTGCAGTACTTTCTAACTGCCCGCTTTAAACAGGAAGAGACTATGTCCCACAGGTAAAACAACCAATGACAGTTCATTTTGTCCTCATGTGCAATTTATACTGACATTCTTTTCTTATTATTTCTTTAAACAGGATAGATGTACCTGAAAAGATGGATAATGTAACGTTATACGGCTTGTTTTAGAGAATACTGAATGAAGTACATTTTCCTTACACTATAGGCCTTTTTTCTTGTTTTAAAGGAATAGATCACTTCAAAATGAAAATTATGTCATCATTTACTCCCCCTCAATTAGTTTCAAACCTGTATGAATTTCTTTCTTCTGCTGAACACAAAGGAAGATATTTTGAAGAATGTCAGTAACCGGACAGTTGATGGACCCCATTGACTTCCATGGTATTTTTTCCTACTATGGAAGTCAATGGGGTCCATCAACTGTCTGGTTACCAACATTCTTCAAAATATCTTCTTTTTTGTTCATCAGAAGAAAGAAATTCATACAGGTTTGAAACAAATTGAGGGCGAGTAAATGATGACAGAATTTTCATTTTGAAGTATTCCTTTAAGCACAAACTAGATTTTTTTATAACTAGAATTTTCAGTCTGTCCCTCACACAAATGGAATTTAGCTCATGCATTGTATATAATTGTATTGTTTGTCTTTTTCAGAGCTTGTCAGTGTCCTATCTTTATACAGTTTCATTCTACAGAAAAGGCAGCGTGAACTTTTTTCAGAATTTCTCCTTTTGTGAAGAAGGAAAATCATTCAAATTTGAAGTAAATGATAGCAGGTTTTGATTTCCACGTTGAGCTATTTAAATGGAAACACCACCATCTCATAGTGGGGATCAGCATCCAACACCCAACATATGCTGGTCTTCTTTTCAGAAGGGTAACGTTTCACACACACAGCTGTCCACTCCAGGGAGACTGATGGATACCAGTTTGTTCTTTGCTTTTATGAGAATCTGATGCAAACTGAATAGTAGTACAAAGTGTAACTAAAGTATAATGGCTAATATCTTGGCAGAATCAAAGAGGACTCCCAGCATTTAAAGACGGGGAAACATAATTCCTTTTATTCTCTGTTCCCGGGCCTGTGGTTGGAAAAGGCTTCTGGTAGAAGAGCGTCCTTGTCTCTAGGGTCGGGGTGGAACATGTGAAAGACGATACCCACACGCGAACTTCAGCACTAACCAGACTCGAGAGAACAAAAGTCCAATAACAACACAAGAACGCCAGTCTCAGAAACACACACAAGCACACACCATAGCGTTCACTTAGACACAGTGAATCCTTTCACACATTGAAATGATTGTGGCTTTATTTAAAAAAACACATTATGGGGACTGCCAAGGTAAAGTAACTGCAAAACTTTCTTTAGAGGAATAATTCAGGCAAAAATTACAATGTCACTATTTATTCACCCTTTAGTGATTTTTGGGTACACTTACAGTACGTGACAACAATGTACTAAAAAAAATAATTTTGCATTTTTCACATACATGCAACAGCGGTGTCAAAACGCTCGCGTGGATCTGAGAAAACGACTAAAATGTTGTATCATTCCAGGGCAGTAGTTGGTGACATCACTTTGTAAAGAAACACTACGCGCCTAGACTTGTTGAAGCCACTGATCTATATAGTCATTATATAGATCAGTGCTTGAAACAGTAATACACATGCACATGACGTCACTGTTTTGCAAATTCACGTTTTTGCAGTTTCCACGGAGATAACAATATAGTTGTTTTTTTTTAAACATGCACTTTGAAACCCATTTTCAAAAGTTTTCAAGCCCCGAAAAGGCATGCAAATAAATGGCCAAAATGAAAACTGTGGTTTGTAAACGGGCCTTTAGCCCCTCTTTTTTATTATACAAGATCGTTTTGGCAAGCCGTTTTCGAAATCAAACAATTTCGATTCCTGATTTTGTTCAATATGACGTCACATCAGTTCGTTCCTCGATTTAGTTTGAAGTGTATCTCTTTAACTGTCAGGCCTCCCACACTGGCTCTCACGTACAGCAACCTGAGATCTCTGTGAAACTCTATAATAGAGAATTAGATTAAACACAATCTCTCCTCCCCCCATCTGCTCATTTACTGATGTTTCTAAATCTAATATTTTCTAGGCCTCCGTCCCAAAGGGCCTATCAGCTTTAGGAAAGAGCGGACATGATACTGTCTGCGTGGCTGGATATTGCCATTTTGATGGAAGGAACATGTGATTTTAGCATAGCTTTGATATTCTCCAATAACTCAAGAGAATGACTTAGCAGCTTCCCTGAAGATGTTGATAAACCGATAAGATGCTTGTGAGGAGAAGATAAACATGGATGTGTTTTCGCACGGAAGTTTGAACAGCTCATTCCCTCTTTTTGTGCACAAATGATTCATACTCAAGTTGTTTATACGTGTCGTTCCCGAGTTAATGGACATGAAGGAACACAAAAAGTGTGTGTGTGTGTGTGTGTGTGTGTGTGTGTGTGTGTGTGCGTGTGTGCGTGTGTGTGTGTGTGTGTGTGTGTGTGTGTGCATGTGTGCGTGTTCGTGTGCGTGTTTGTGATTTAATGGTGATGTGAAGTACATCCAGTCCTCCCAGAACTCAAAGGAAGCGTATCTTATTTCTGCGGTGTTCCTCTGAGACAGAGCTTTGTCAGCTTTTGTGACAGCCAATAATAAAAAATAACAAAAATGTAGTCTGTGTGCTACATCTTGGATGCATAACAAAATGTCGTACACATTATTTAAGATGTTTGTTGGCAATTCTCAAATAGGATTGACAGTTGTCTTACATGTGGGCCACATTTAGATCTTTCCCAATATATGTTTTGTTTCACGAGTTTGTTTATAAACTTTGTTAATAAGACATTTGGCTTGAAGAAAGGAAAAGCATAAGAAACAATGATATATTTCTTAATAAATTGCTGCCGTTTTCCTGGTAGAATTTGGGAATGGTAATATCCACTCAAATAAAAGTAGTGAAGTTATATTCATTAAACTGTGATAAAGCAAAACTGATATTTTGGTCACACTTTATACTATGTGTCTTTAACTATGTACTTACATCAAAAAAGTAATAGTACAGTAAACAAAATACTTATTGTGTTCATGTTTGTATTGTTAAACAACTGCTATTGAGGTGGGATACGGGTATGGTTAGGTTTCAATGTGTCAATGTCTGATACACACAATGATGAAGTGACGTTTCACTCATAGTCACCGCAGGCAGAAAACAAAAGAATAGGAAGTACCATCAGCAAAACTTGAAATGGCTCAGTGATTTACAGCAGAGCAAGAACTGAACACAATCAAATATTAGTGTCACTTGTTGGTGGATCTGGTGAAGAAGCTGTCAGTGGTCAAAATATTGATTTTGAAGATGTTGAAAATGATAGTTTTGAGAATATGTTTGAGATGGCGAATATGAGCCAGATGCTGAATGTACTGAAATGAGCTCTGCTGAGGACAGTGATGATGGTATAAAACATCTGCTCAAACTGAACCCTTCAAAGCTCCAAAAGGTAACAACATATTCTTTATTTTATTCTTCTGTAATTCTTACTCTAATATCAGGAGAGTTTTATATTATCGCGACAGTTAGCGATCCATCCGTGTATAGTATATATCCAGTATGCTAAACCAGATCTCACGACAATTCGTATGAAATTTACGAGGTGTCTAATTTGTACAAATTCATACGACCTCACTTGTACATATTCTTATGATTTTTGCCAAATCGTACATATTTTACGAGTTGCCAAATTCGTATGAATTCGTACGAATTACCTAACCCTGACCCCGCCCCTAAACCTAACCGTCACTGAGTTTTAGACAAATCGTGCGAATAAGCCACCTTTTACTCACTCTTACGAATTTATACGAATTAGTTGTGAGATAGCGTTGTAAAGACCCAAATATGTAAATATTATGCATAATTACAACTTTAAAGGGGTGGTTCAGGATTTTGGACATCGGACCTCATTTTCAAGTTAGGCTGGTTGTTATTCATCAGTTGAGACCGTTTTCAAAAAAATGTATCCAGTCCTTCCAGTTGCATAGTTCGCCGATGCTAGGCTAGCGCGAGTCAACGGTATCTGCAAGCCTGCCATTAAAAACAGTTTTACCCACTCCACAGTACACCAAAAGCAAATAAATTATAACGCCAGACTGTCGATGTAAGTGTCTATTGAGAGAATAATGTTAGAAATCAAAGTACCGGTACTCTTACATCTCAATGATCTCATTACATTTACAGGAACTAGTTTCTCAGCAGCGGCGGAATTTTACTTTGCTCCGGTTAGTAGTACTGCGCCGAAAAGTAAACACAGAACAGAAGCGCACTACAGTCGGGACGTCCCGGTTCTCTACGGCATCTCCAGCGGCTGCTGTCTCTACACACATTCTTTCTCTTTCTGCCCTTTTAGCATCCATCTCGATTAGCTCTTCTTCTGTGTATTCCGGCTCATACATGTATAGTTCGTTGAATAAAACACATTCCTCGTCTTCATCGTCTCCAAAGTCTGAAACATTGGCATGGCTTTCAAACGTGGCCATAGTCCTATGTTGATTTCTTCGTGAAATATACTCTGCTTCTGATGAGTGTCAGCGGCAGGTAAATACACTTGCGTGATTGTCATGTGGACCGGCTCTCTCGGTTGCCTAGGTAACTTAATATCACTCCGCCGCTGCTGTAGACTGTGCTAATAAATACAGGGAACAAAGTATAACTATTGCAATGCGATGAAAGGGTAGTTTGATTTCTAACATTATTCTCTCAATAGACACTTACATCGACAGTCTGGCGTTATAATTTATTTGATTTTGGTGTACTGTGGAGTGGGTAAAACTGTTTTTAATGGCAGGCTAGCAGATACTGTTGACTCGCGCTAGCCTAGCACCAGTGTTGGGGGAAATGCATTACAAGTAACTTGAGTTACGTAATCAGATTACTTTTTCAAGTAACGCATTACTTTTAAAATTTACAACAAAATATCTGAGTTACTTTTTCAAATAAGAAACGCAAGTTACTTTGTTTTCCCATTTATTGACTAACAGCTCTCCTGTCCTCATGTTGAGACAAATCAAAGTGTGTGTGTGTGAGTGCGTGCGTGCGTGCGTGTGTGAGTGCGTGTGTGTACATGATGTTTATTGTAGTTCTAGACTAAATGTGAGCATTTACTCATCTCACTTGCACAAAAAACAAATTCAATATTCCTCAAAATGAATAAAATCAGTGAAATGCAGAATCAGAGTACTATGCAAACCTCCAAATAACTAAATATGTTAAATAAAAAATTATTTTGTATGCATTTAATCTCACTTTATTGACCAATGTACTTGCTTCTGACCTTCGATGATTCGGTTAAATAAGCAAAAATGACTATAGATGGATAGGTTTGCTTGTTTGCTTTCCTCTACTGTACACATTTCCATCAGCCTGAGGATTATTATTTCACTTTTAGTGTGAAAGGGTCTTTACATTTGTCCAAAAATACAACTTTTGTGTTATAAAAAAACAAGCTCAGCCCAGGTGGGAAAAAAAAGTAACGTAACGCATTACTTTTCTAAAAAAGTAACTAAGTAATGCAATTAGTTACTTTTTAAGGGAGTAACGCAATATTGTTATGCATTACTTTTAAAAGTAACTTTCCCCCAACACTGCCTAGCACCGGCGAACTATGCAACTGGAAGGACTGGATTAATTTTTTTGAAAACTGTCTCCACTGATGAATAACAACCAGGCTACCTTGAAAATGAGGTCCAAAATGTCCAAAATCATGAACCACCCCTTTAAACCAAACTCTAACCCTATAGTAAATACATGTTGTTAATTAATATTACTTAGTACTTGAAGCATTGTAAGCAAGGACACCTTAAAATGAAGTGCAACCAAAAAAATCTGAATATTTCGTGAACAGTTGGTAATAAATTACAGTTAAATGTTTTAAAATCCTGGCAATATTGTTGTAAAACAGTGTGTGAAAATTCACTTTGACTTGTTGACAGTATATGTCAGTAATGTTGAAAGTCTATCCAGTAAGAACGAGAGAGAAAGTGAGACAGTGAACGAGTGGAATGATTTATCGCACCATCCTCTTCTCCCCAGGATTGACAGCTCTCCCTCCCTTTCAACGCCCCCTTGTTTATCTGGAGTTTGCTTTTTCCCCAGCTGATCTGCACTGGATCACTGCCCGTCACTGTATAAACAGAGCTTTTGTTTAGCTAACCGTTCTCATATCCCTCTCATAGCTGTGGCTGGGAGGAATTCTCAGGCAATCTTTTTTTTTTTTTTTCAGGAAGTATGCAGGTGAGCACATGCGGGGAGCGAGATCTCCAGCCGTGTCCGGGCAGGCCTGGTCCCGATCCCGTCACACACCTGTGGAAAACAAGCCTGGCATTCCAAATGATCCCTCTGCCTTCCTGGTGAACCACAGAACTGTATAATTACAGGCCGCACTGTCGGGTGGCAGTATTGCCCCACTGCGTTTGTCTGTCACGCTCATGGACGGATGGATAAAAAAAATGGCAAGATCTTCCAAAATTGCAAGCCCTAATCTGATCGATTTCTCTGAGTCAGGGTGCACAGGTTTTAAAATGTGAGTCTACTTCATTGTGTGTAAAAAAATATTTTAAAAGGCACTAAGAAACAAGTAGGGATGCATGGGCGATGTATAGAATTTTCTAAATATATATTCACAATGATATTGCTGGCGATATAAAATTAAGCAAAATTGTGAATATCAGCATGGGATTTGAATGTGCTTGAATATTTCTAGTTTTAAAACTAGCAAAAGTGAAATTTGTATGTTTTTAGAGCATCAAATCATCATATTATAATGATTTCTGAAGGATCATGTGACATGGAAGACAGGAGTTATGATTCAGCTTTGATCAAAGGAATAAATTACATTTTATAATATATTCAAATAGAAAACAGTTATTTTAAATTGTAATAATATTTTGCAATATTACTGTTTTTACTAAGTCATCTTCATTTATATAGCGCTTTTAACAATGTAGATTGTTTCAAAGCTGCCTTACAGTGATAAACAGATGATTTAAGGTAACAAAGATTGTTTTGGCTTTATAGCGGTTCTTGAATAAAGATGTTTTCCAGCTAAAGTTAGTTTTGATTGATTCACTTCCGTCGCAACGATCATTAGTTATTAAATTAGAGACCGCTAAGACGACACCGTTCTCTCTACAGACTTTAAATGCGAACCTGTGAGAAATGCGCATTAAGAATTACAGTTATCCGCATTTGAATATATGTGCGCAGGTTTGTAATTCCCTACAAACCAAGCCTTAACAAACTACTTGTCTGGCCTTAAAAAAATTGTATACAGAATTTTAGCACTTCGGGGTAGATACGCGAAACCCAAATTATCCCGATAATGCAGCTGGGACAGTCAGATCCCAGACAGCCCTGCGCTGATTGGACCAGAAGAACCAGGAGCGTTGGATTTTTGCAAAACAAATAACAGGCTCTAGGTGGAGGTAGAAGCGCAGAGTTTTTTTCTAAAACCCAGCTGATTTATCTAGTTCTGTCGGAGCATAGTGTCGGATTCAGTGAATATGATAAAAAAAATCTTGCCGACTTCAGCTTTAATTTTAAGGCAACGGGTTTCCTCTCTTTTTTTGAGTTAAGTCACCTGATCACTTTTTACAGTGGGACCTGCAACATTGTAACAAGTAGAATTGTAAGATGCGCGACAGGGCTGTAGCAACGTTGTTACGCGACATTCAGCAACTGAGAGACAACATTCTGACATATTTTAATATGCTGATATAGATATCCCCCATTTAGCATGTTGTGTTTAGTGGTTCATTTTTAATTAGTCATATGTAATTTAAATTGTATTTAAATATTGTTTATCCTTATTATTATTTACGGGCCTAACAGTAAATTAATTATAATCAACACCTGCAAGTGTACGCTTTGAAGAGTAAAAATGACATAGAAGGTTAGCTAATTCAACTTTATTAAAACTCCATATGGTAATCAAATTTCACTTCCAAAAGTCATACATTTGTGAGAGAAAAAAAAACTACAGGAGTGACTAACGTTAGCATGAGCAAACATGAGAACCTCTAGCAAAGAAACGAATGAGACGACAAATCAATTTAAAAATAAACAGGTGTGCGAGCACTTACAAAAAAAAAATTCTCTGTGCGTTTCCAAAAGAAGGAAAAAACATTAACGTGCACAAGTACATGCTTAAGTCGCTGCCTGTTCAAGGAGTGCTGGAATCAATTACTCATCATTAAAGTCATTTTTATTTAATTTTGGCTTATAACTTTTGGCATAAAGTTAAATATTTGTCATACCTGACCAGAAGATGTTGTATAAATGCCACATTAGACAAGGAAGTTGTAGGTTGTGTTTGTATAATTCTGTATCTTATTTAGCTGAGGTAAATTAAACGCAATTCTCACGTATCCTTGCTTGATGATGTATGAGACGGCCCAGCGGTTGGTTGAAATTTAAAAGGCTGATTTTCGCGCCTCAGGGCAGTGATGAGTAGGCCTACATATGTTGTCCAGTGGTTGTCCAGACACCCTATGCACAACCTTAAGCAGTGTCCCTGAACTGTGGTTAAATGTCAACATTGTGACAACGCTGTAACAACCTTCACCACATAGTTATAGCAACCGTTTGGCCATGTTGTTAAAACGTTGTTAGAAGGTTGGGTACGTTGTGCCAACGTTCTGTGTTTGCTGGGTAGTTACACTTTATTGCATGTACTTACTAATAACTGTATAGTGAGTATATAGTTAATTATTGCTCACCACTTATTGGAGTAAGTACGTCACCTTAAAATAAAGTGTAACCAAATGTTGTGTAGAAACCTTCCTACATTTGATCTTACGATCATTTCTCAAGTGTGTGTACATGTGATTTAGAGAATAAACATACACACAAAACGCTTGTGTACGCATCTCTTCAAAAAAGAGATTTCCAAAATCATTTACTTGATAATGGCTAGTGACACGAATTGCATATAGGCTACCTGCAGTTCTCCGACTCTCAAAGACCGTTTCTATAACGTTGTCGTGGATTTTAGCGTACGCTAGATCAAATCTGTGCACGTTTTTATAATCGAGGC